>NC_056738.1:543899903-543915590 GCF_019279795.1 Protopterus annectens | reverse complement strand
ATCTGGTGGAGCCTTGCAGTCTCCCACAGAAAAGGTATGCTACATAATATGAAAAGGAGGGTGGGGCCAAACAGCCCCCCACCATTGCCAAGGTCATCACAGGCAGAGCGTGACTCGGAGGAGGAACAACCTGAGCCTGCCCCAGTAGGCAGAAGGAGGTGTGCCCAGTATGCTTTGGCCTTGGCAAAGAGGCAACGCATAGCACATACACTGGCTCAGTAGGAACTCTGGAAATGATACCTCTCTCTGACTCGCACATATAGTAAAAGGAATGCCTAATTTGACACTACCTGTTTTCAAACATGTACAGGGAGTGTTGTATGTGCATCTGACATAGGCAGCCCTACAGCACCACCTGAGGCATGATTGCCATGTGTTAAGCAATTTAAAACAGTGCTAAACAGCATTTACCACCATGTAGTATATGCAAACAGAATCGCACACACCAACTAGTGCAACTGTGGTCAATGTTGAGTAATATTGGGCAACGTCCAGCAAAGTTGGTGAATATTCAGCAATGTTGGACAAGCCTGGTCTAAGTAGGGCATAGCTGAACAAAAGCCAACATGCTCATATTTGCTCTACTGGCCCTTAAGAAGTCTGGACTGCTCAGTATGAAAATATAAAGCAGTGATGGGCCTCAAACCCAGGATACTGTGCACTATAGTTAAAGCACTGAACCACTAAACCATGACAGTATTGCAGTGGTCAGCCAGTATGAATGAATGTTGATAAGTCTATGCAAAGTATCTCATGGAAACCCTGCAGGCACAGCATAATCCCTGTTGAGTTATGACACAAAGGTGAGTCCTGCAGTAAGAACAGAACTTGACTTCCAGCACACACACACACAGTATAAATGTTAATATTGGTCATGTTCACACACAGCCACAAATGTAGTGGACCTCAGATCGCAACATACTGAAAGGTCACACTGGGCATGCTCATACACTTGAATAAATGAGACAAATGTCAGGCAACAAAACATGGAAAGCCTGAACTGGGCATGCTGACACACTTAGGCCATGTCTGAGTACAGCAGTGGGCCACACATATCTGGCAGTTGCATGTGTTAACCCAGGAGCCTCTCACTATCCAGCAATCTGCCCTGTGCACACAGTTAGATGACAACAGACACATATATAATATAGTGGAACCCTGTCATAATCAAATATGTTCTGCAGATACCTAAGTTGTTCATAGAAACTGGGAAATCAAAGACGTTAAAGACCTGCAAACAGTATCAGCAATAAATATTGTGCATCCCGAATATAAGCATAGGTTCAGAGGTCGATACTAGGCTATCTGCCCTAGGGCATGTACAGGCCTAGCCAGAGTGTGTTTGGCTTTTGCAACCGTGTCAGATTACTACACTGTGCCAGTGAATAGTAGGTCATACAAGATAGCCCATGTATGTCTATGCTAGTGTGCCTCTGTCTAGCAGGGACACAGAAGATATCCCAGGGGTAAACATACGATCACCCATACAGCCGTCAAGATGTCCCCTGTAGGTGGTCAGTGGGTGGCTCTAACTATGTGAAACTGTGATCACAATCTGGAGTGAGTGGAGGCCCTGGGATAAGAATCTGTCCCTCCAGCATGTCCTATTAACATCTGTGCTGAGTTATATGTCCCTGGAGTGTGTAGCTCCAAGGGAGTCGGATATCCTGAGGTGTAGCATGTCCAGTAATTCTGGGTGGAGTATTTCTGTAAACAACAGGCACACATCATATCCGAGTAGGTGGTAAGCGACTGAGTATAGCTGGAGTTACTGCATCCAAACTGTGCAGGTCATCCGTGTGAGTCCCTACATCTGCTTGGAGAGGAACTTCTGTGGCCAGTACAGTTGCTGCAGGTGTTGGGTAAGGTACACCCCAAATGTGGCATTGTAACCAAGCATGGTTGTGATGAGTATAGGGGCACAATGACCTCACTCAATCTAGATGTGAAACCATATGGGATAAGGTGGCTTATATAGAAGTAAAAAAAAAACACCAATAAGTAGGTAGTCAGTGGTGAAGTACAATGCATTAGTTGAATGTGTTTAAGCATATTGAAGCACTAATTGAATAATGACTTAAAATATTTATTGAATTAATTAATTGATGAGAATATAAAAAGAAGATCTGTTCACATGGTTAATGTTCCACTGAAGGCGAATTGCCGAGGTACCAGAACGAATGTTTTGTATGGATTAAAAGAAGTTCTTCTTTTGTACTTCACCACTGACTACCTCCTTATTGGTGTTTTTTATGAGTTCTTGTGGCACTTCTTCTTTTTTACTATGGAAGATATTGAAGGAGGTCGAATTGGTGAGAGTTTTTCATTTGCTGAATTGTTGAAGGAGAGGGAAAGAAAGTGTGCTGCTTTTGATTTGTGGTCAACGAATGAATCGCATTTGGAAGAGTTTGTTCGGTTGGAACGACTAATGTCCAAAGAGTTGACTATTTTTTATGACTCAAAGTTACTGAAAATGTATGTAGCCCTAAGTATTACCCCTAGGGGTTTGCGTATAGACAAACTACCGGCAGGTGGTTTTAACGAGGATGAAAATGACTTGTTGCTGGAGTGGAGACAGGCGGCACAAGACTGTTGTTTAAACTGGTTAAAAATCCTCATTAAAAGAAAGCAGAGGGCCACCGAAAATTTGCGTACAAAAATAACTAACCTACAGCAGGAATTGACCAGCAGGACGTCATGTGCTATTTTTCAAATTAACTTTAAAAACATTAATGAAAAGATAGCTAAGGTTGAAAAAGATGTTATGGCTCGGAAGAAATCTAAACTCAACCGAGACATTAAAGACTATGAGAAGAACGAAGTCTACAATTGACCACGGAGGGGGCGTCGCTTTTATCGGAAGTATCAAAAACACTCAACAGGAAGTGAGGAGATGTCATCATGCTCATCAGTTGAAACTGGCGTGAGTCGCAAAAGTGTTTCTTTTGAAAACATTGTAATGGAGGGCTCAAATGGAGTCGTGGAGAGTCGGAAAGGTGAGCAAAGTAATCGGAAGGTTCACTCTAATGTGCAGCCTAGATCTGGAAGGAATCAGGGTAAAGTAACCCACACTTCCAATACGCTGTCAAAAAACTAAAAGTAAGTTGTGTACTCCCCCTGGAAACATGGGCATTACTTTATAGTTGTTTGGCCGATGCTGATTTGGACTTTGAGATCTTTTTGGACAATAATAGAGGGACTGGTTTTGAGAATGCTATTGATGGTGTTACTGCTGGTTTTGATAATCTTGCCCACAACAATTTAAATGTAGTTAACCTTTCTGGATTTAGTTTGTCTGAAGACATGTTTAGAGTTTTGTCGAAAGGCACCAAATTTGTACCTACTAAATTACCTTTGCTTGCAGACATATTAGTGGATATTAAGATATTTATCCGCAAACTTAATCTAAAGGTATACTTTGCTGAACGTCAAAAATGCCTTTACACTGAGAGTATTGTTGCACCGGATGATGAGTTATTGAATTTGAGTGTATATGATTATGATGAGATGGCATTTAATGAATATGATGATAAAAATGATGATTTAGATGCTTTTGAAGCTGTTAACCCGTGTGTTGTTGAGAGTTTTTTGGGGGGTTATGGTCATATCAATGTTCCTTGGTTTTCAAATAATGGTAACTTTATTCCTCCTAAATATTCACCTGCTATAAATGCATTTGAACATGTTGTATGTTCTTGTATTGAGAAAGCACACAAAGAATTTTGTAGACAGAACCAAGTATTCAATTTAAAAAAAAATCTGAATGGGTGGCTCTTAAGGAGCTAAGGACAAAACTTGATAAAATAACCATCAAACCTGCTGACAAAGGAGGTAATTGGGTAGTGATGGACACCAATAAATATGAATGTATTGTTAACACTTTGTTGGGAGATGACACATATGTTAAGTTGGATAATAATCCTTTTGAAACATTATTCCGATGCACTCATGGAAATATTAGAAAATGGAGAAAGGTTGGGCTTTTTTACTAGTAAGGATATTAAAAAGTTAACAGTCATGGAACCTCATCACCCATATATTTATATAATTCCTAAAAGTCATAAAAGTATGATGAATCCTCCAGGGAGGCCTATAATTTCTGGTATAGGCTCTTATATTGAAAGAGTGAACATATTTTTGGATTTTCATTTCAAAAAGTATCTTCCTAAGGTTTGTTCTCATGTAAGAAATACTCAGGATGTATGTCAAGCATTGTGTGGGGTAGAATGGAAAAAGGACTTTTATTGGGTAACAGTTGATGTTTCATCTCTATATACTAACATTAATAAGAGATAGGGCTTAGAGGCAATGCAGAAGATGATGGGTGAAGGACCTCGTACTGTGTTTTTGTTAAGTCTATTGGAGTTCAGCCTGACACATAACTATTTTATGTGGAAGAAAGATTTTTTTCTACAAGTTAAGGGGACTGCTATGGGTGCAGCTTTTGCACCCACATATGCAGTAATATACATGGGTGAGTTTGAGAAGGAATTTATGTTTCAAAGCAACTTTTTTGTGAATAATGTTGTCTTTTATAAACGTTACATTGATTACCTTATTTTTGTTTGTAAGGGTGAGACATCCTTGTTTGAACTATTTATGAAACATTTGAATGATAACACACATGGGTTAGAATTTACTGCACAAAGTTCACCATATAATATATCATTTTTGGATGTGGAATTCTATGTAGGGAAGAACAACTTGATACAACATAGACTTTTTAGGAAACCAACAGCGGTAAATAACTTTTTGCATGCCAGCAGCATGCATCCAAATAGTTTAAGGCATTACCTGAAGGATCAACATTTAAAAATTTTAAGCTATACAAGGATCATCTGGTTTATGGGAAGGAGCATGTGATGAAATTTCCACCAGACTTATATCTAGAGGAGTGTATAAGTACAGTTAGGTATTAAGAACAGGCTATGTAGAATCAAAGCTTTTGGACGGGGGGGAGCATTATAGGGATTGTCCTTGCTCGTTGGTTACATCTATACAAGAAAACATATTTTTGTTTCCAGATTTTCAAATTTTTCAATTGTGGTGGAAAAAATATTCAAAGAATTTTGGCATGTTGTTTGTGATGACCCTAATTGAGAATCTATTTCTAAACACATCACATTCTCTGGGATACAATATGTGATATAATAGAACTTGATTAAGAGAAAGTGTACAAATAGTTAGGAATTCATGAAGGATCAACAGTACAAACTACCAGGAGGGTTAAAGTACGCATTTTAGAGCACTTAGGGGATATTAGGAGGGGAAATATGGAAAGCTCAGTGGCTTCACATTTTATTAATGTACACAATGGTAGTATTAAGGGTTTTTCATTTAGTGTGTTGGCTAGGCCCCATTTTTGCGTAGGAAATTTCAAGACAGCATTAAATAGGTTAGAACACAGAATGATTTTAGGGTATCACACACTATACCCCAGAGGAATGAACTTAGAAAGTGGAATTATAGTATAATATATAGAGTTTTGTAACTATTGAGTCATATTTATGAAATTTAAACATTTGAAAATATTTGAAAGTATTTATATGTATTGAAATATATTATGCATTATTTAATGTAGTACACATTTGGATAATTTTGAGTTAAATGTATACAAAGTGTTGAAATAGTTATGAAAATGAATAGATATGTATTTGGTATAATTTTATATTGTTTAATTCAATTGCAGTACACAAAATATGTAATGAGAATGTATTGTTTCATATAACAATGCGTTAGTTGAATGTGTTTAAAGCATATTGAAGCACTAATTGGATAATGACTTAGTATATTTATTGAATGAATTAATTGATGAGAATATAAAAAGAAGATCTGTTCACATGGTTAATGTTCCACTGAAGGCGAATTGCCGAGGTACCAGAGCGAATGTTTTGTATGGATTAAAAGAAGTTCTTCTTTTGTACTTCACCACTGACTACCTCCTTATTGGTGGGTTTTTTTTTGAGTTCTTGTGGCACTTCTTGTTTTTTACTATGGCTTATATAGAAGGTCTGTCCAACCACTTTGGCAACATGAATGTCAAAGGTGACAGTACAAACAAGTCATGTCCCCAATCACCTAACAACTCCTACCGTATGTAATGGAGTATTACCTATGTGGTAATGTGTGGGCATGCTGCTATTCCCAAAGGGGATGACTATGCAACTAATGGCATTTAGCTTTAGGCCATGGCTCAGGCACCAGTCATCCATCTCTGTGAGATCCTGTTTGAGTATGCATGTGGCAGCTGGAGAGTTGTTTATGGCAACCAGTTTGCAGTCAAGTGCGAACAGAGTCAGCCATATTCCCCGTGTGGTAGCCTGTACATCAGACAAATATATACTGAACAAGAGAGGTCCCAGGACCGAGCTGTGTGGGATGCCATGTGTAACTGGTGTATAGTCAGACATGGCACCTGCAAATCTGACCATGTGGGTGCTATCCCTGATCCAGGTAGCAAACCATCATGTGAAATATGTGTCCATATCGACGCTGGTGAGCCTATGCATAATGGCCCCGTGGGTTATTGTGTGGAAGGGGTTTGCAAGGTTCAGGTAGGCTGTGTGGACAACTGTCCCTATGTCGATGGACCTGTTAACCATCTAAAGAATACAAACATGTTCAAGAGGCAAGATCTGCCCACAACAATGCTGAAATGTGTAGGACACAGTGTCTGTAGTTTCCAGATGTCTATGTGTAAGGGACCCATGACAATACGCTCCATAGCTTTGCAGAACAGGCTAGTTAGGCTTATAGGGCAATATTATCTGTGGTCCGTTGTGGCACCAACTCTGTGGAGTGGGACCACTGTCGCTGTACACCATTCCGTGGGTACATATCCTGTAGTAACTCCGATATTGCACAGTGATGTAATGTGAGGGTTACGTCTGTCATGAAGCTCATGTAAGATGCATGCCAGGACACCATCTGGTCCCATTGATGCTGTGATGTATGCTTTGGGGAGGGCAGCACTCACCTGTTACTGTGTGATGTCAGGGAGTTTACACTCTGTTGGGATGGATCGTTGCTCCCTAGGGGGGATGGGGGGAGACATCTGCACTGAACTTGTTTGCCAGGATGTTGACAATGCCAGTGGGTTCAGGGTAAGTTTAGTCAGTATGCAGTAACTCATAGCATATCAGTGAGTGTCCACCCAGGTTCCTGACATAACTGAAGAAGGCCTTGTGATAGTCCTACATGTCTAGTTCAATTGTACGTGAGAAGCAGCCCTTAGATAACTTCATGAGTGATCATAGCTGTCTGGTAGTACAGATCACAGATGCTTTCCCCGTCTGGGATTGTGTTCTATCATGTAGTAGCTTCCTCCTGAAGTTGTACAGCTTATTAATGGCTGGGATCTACCAGACAGGTCCCCTGCCATTGGAGGAGTGAGTCCTGTTGTTATTTGGGATAGCACAATCCATGCAGTCCACTAGGTGTCCATAGAATGTGTATGTAAAGGATTCAGCAGTTGGAGCCGTATTTGCCACTGTCTCAGGGTTTTTGAAGGATACCACCTTGCTTTGGTGAAGTGAGATGATGGCTCATGAGAAGTTCACCAAGATTACCCAGGATGGGTGTGTGGAGGGTATATGTATGTCCAGTGAGATATATGTATGTTCTGACCTTACCAATGAGGGGTATATCGCTGGTGTGGAACATAGAGTCCCCATGTTGGTGATGATCAGGTCCAATATGTATTCCCCCTTGTGGCTGTGGTGACTGGTTGTGCCATAGCATATGAATTTACAAATTGTAGTGACTGTAGGGAGAGGGTGTTGGGGCTTGAGTAGTATCCCCAGTCAATATTTGTGTATCTGAAGTCACCCAATATAATGGTGTTTGTGGAGACCTTCATATTCTCCACTGTTCCTAGGAATGCCGAGTGTGGTTCCTGAGTATGGGAGGGTGGTCTGTAGCAGGCAACAAACTGAAAGGCAGTTTTGCACAATGGTAGTTGTATATGTATGGTCTATGATGCTTTGTGCAGTGCTACTAACCCGGAGGTGTGTATATCTGTGATGTATATGGATACTCCCCCTAGTTGTGTTGTCCGTTCCAAGTCCTGTGGTCAGAAAGCATGGTATGAAACATAACCTGGTAGTGCTGGTGTGCATATGTGAGCCTGAACTAGGCATCTGTTAGTGCACAGATATCACTATCCTCCATACTGAGGAGAGTCCTGAGTGGCCGCAATATGAGGGTAACACATCTGGTGTTGAGCAACATTACCCTTAGTGTCATTTAACCTGTAATGTCTATGGAGGTGGGTTTGTCTTTTGAGCCCTGCTCAACAAATGCACTATGGTGGTAGCAAGAGCCTTAGCCAGCATTCAAAGGTCCAAGGGTGACAGGTGCAAGCTGTCCATAGTGAAGCTACGTGGCATGTCGAGCATGTCACCACAGGCTGACAGACACTGTATCCCCTATGAATGACAGCAATTTGTTAGCCAACTGTTAAACATGATATGTTTGTCTGTATACTGTGACATCATAATTGGTGGGCGTAAGATGCTAGACAAGGTCAGGGTCATACTGGCCTGGGCTACATGATCAGAGTGTTCCTCCATGTACCATGTCATGTGGTCCAGGGAGTAACATCTGAGGTTTTACGCACCAGCATGGACAATGATGGTACCAGTCCTGTACTTGCTTTGGAGTGACCTGACTGCATGTGTTATGAGGCAGATCCTGGCACCCGACAGACAGCCCAAAGTGACTATTCCCATGTTTGGGCTGGTGAGTGGTATGTCAGTGTGTCTGACAATAAGTGTCGCCTATTACAAGTGTATTAGGTGTGTTGTTTAGCCCGAAGGGCAGGGACTGTGTGGCACACTGACATTGTGAACTATGTGATATGTGGGTATTGTAGTGGGGTAGCAGTTGTGTGTGTGCCTGCTGTGAAGGTCTCTGCTGCTTAGGCAGAGTTAATTCACAGCATCCAAGTATGTCTATGTGTGATAATGTGGTTTGAGTGCTGTCACCAGAGGATATGTGAGACTGATATGTGGTGTGTGTGGTTACCTTCACCACCTGATAGACTGTGCCAGTCATGAGTCGAGAGAGTTCAGCACCCTGTATGTCTCTATAGGTGCATCTCACACATATATCTGAGTTTGTCGAGAGGAGGAGAGGGTTGTCTGTGTACATGAGGCAGATGTGACATTGTGTCAACATCACAATATTCACCAGCTGGACTGGAGAGTACACACGAAACTGACCCCTGGACATGCTGGGATATTATGATGACATACACTGTAGCCAGATCAGAAAGGATCAGTAGGGTGTTAAATGTGCAAAAGAGTATAACAGGGATTAGTGCTCAGGTTCGTTGGTGTTCTGTAAAGAGTAGCTGAGAAGGAGTCCAGACTGAATCATGACACCTCCGACAGCTATGTCATATATAGCAATGTACACCCATATATGTCCTGAGTCAGGGCCAACTGTACCTGACTGACAATGCCGACATCCTAACAGATAGGCCCATATATACAGACCCACCTCCCACTGATGATAGTCCATATCATCATACCAGGAGATATCACATGTAGAATGGATGAACAGCTACCCCCAATACCAAAAGCATGGCAGCAAGTGGAATACATTGATTCCCAGTATGTGTCATGCATAAAGTACAGAACAAACAGATCCTACACCTGAACAGTCAGCTGAGCCTCCCCCCTACACAGGATGTGGAACCGTTGAATGTGTTACAGCAACATATGGCACTCCACACAAGTGTTGGTGCACAACACACCATGGGAAGTACAGTCCAGTACACCTATGAAGTCTGATCTGCAAGGCCATGGAGTCCATCATGGTTGAAGTCATAAACAGAGCTATTGGAAGCTGACATACACACAACCCTACTAACTGTGGTATGTTCATGTGCTGATCATGGTTCCCAAACATGCTAGACTCTTTGCAAGGCAGCCACCCAGGACATACATCACTGAACACAGCTACACATGTCTCACATAGACTTTGAATAGCCCTTTATCAACATCCCAGACACATGTAGTACCCACAAAACCAACAAGCTGTGCATAAATATGTGTTGACATATGAAGAAATGTCAATGTGTCCACAGATAGATCACACAAGGTAAGGATTATGAGTTCCTGTTCAAGCTGTTGACACCCGACGACCCACATGGACCATTCCTGGAATGGCATAAAACAAAGTGTACACACATTACCATGTCCAGTCTGATGATGTTACCATCTTATAAATACAGCAGGAGAAGAAAAAACAGCCAGTAAAGCAAGTAGTGCGCTGTGTTAATGCGTCTCTCTTTAGTATCATAACATAGTTAGGTAGGGGTTTGAATCCTGCAAACACTGAGTGTGTGTATGTGTATAAATGTCTTTGAAAGGAGTGCCCTTTTTGGAGACTGGGAAAACACTACAAAGGTTTCCTCTTTGAAAGACTGAATGATGATCCCAAGGCCACATACAGAGAGGAGAAAGGAAAAAGCACAGTAAAAGTAAATGCCGTGTTAATGCATCTCTTTCAAGTATCATAACATAGTTAAGCAGAGATTTGAATGCTGCAAATGCTGACTGTGTGTGTGTATGTGTATAAATGTCTTTGAAAGGAGTGCCCTTTTTGGAGACTGGGAAAACACTAAAAGAGGTACATTCCTCTTTGGAAAGACTGATGATGTCACCATCCTACAAATACAGACGGAGAAGAGAAACCACCCAGTAAAGCAAATAGCGCACTGTGTTAATGCATCTCTTTTTAGTATCATAACATAGTTAAGCAGAGGTTTGAATGCTGCAAATGCTGACTGTGTGTGCGGGGGGGGGGTGTATGTGTGTAATTGTCTTTGAAAGGAGTTCCCTTTTTGGTGACTGGGAAAACACACTAAAAGTGGTACATTCCTCTTTGGAAAGACTGATGATGTCACCATCCTACAAATACAGACGGAGAAGGGAAGCCACCCAGTAAAGCAAATAGCGCGTCGTGTTAATGCATCTCTCTCTCTAGTATCATAACATAGTTAGGTAGGGGTTTGAATCCTGCAAACACTGACTGTGTGTGTGTCACTGTTGTTCAATGTGATTTGGGTTTTGCTTTTACTATGGTATGACATATTATGATTACAACAGTAAGTGCATTGCACACATTAGGTATCTGCGTGGCAAATATATATGTGTACATATCCCCTCAATCAGTACATAGGTGTGAAGCCTGCATACTACATGAATACATTTGTTTCCATTGACAGGTTGTGCCGCTGCTTCTCAGATCGTAGGTCACATATGTATGTATGTGACAAGGCCATCCACTGTCATGATCTGTGGCCAAGGTCATCTGTACCACACACACCCATGACAGTTACTTAAGAGTAGTGTGAGTGAGGGTATATGCCTGGGGTATATGTCAAACATGTTCATACACAACAACGACTGCCAATAATGGACAGTCTTTATAGGTGTACAACTGCCTTGTGGATATGCATTCAGGCCTCTAATGTCTTATGTGATACACCTTGGGACTCCACAATACCTATGGATATGTGCATACCAAGGGATACATGACATAACATGAGGCTGTATGTACACATTGGTACCCAACATACATGATGAGGGCTACCACCTGTGTGGTACTGATGGGATAGTATGTATAGTACATGTGGATGACTATGCCATAGTCGGCTTACTGCTATACAACATGTATCAGACAACAGGTATCTGTCTGTATGATACCCTTGTGTAGGATATGCGTCCCATCCATGGAATGCATTGTAGGCCAATGCATGCATTTCCAAATTTGGATGGACACATCCGTAGTGTGTTTGCATGTACCTAAGGGGGCTATATGCCAAACAGGTGTGGTCACAGGAATGGGTGGTGGTCATTACCATTGGTTAGTGTTATAGTGTAGCACCGGAAGGATCCAACTGCTACTGAGTTCCCTACGACTGTGTGCCATTTGTCAGGACATCATCCAATAATTGCTTATAATCATGCTGTTGAGGTTGTGTATACTACTAGACCGCAAATCATTGACAGATATTAATGGTATCACCCACAGCATAGTGTCAACCCATGTCATACACATGTCTACCCATGTTAGTTCATAACGGTAGTAGAATGCATACTGGCCATTGAAAGATACTATGAGATGTTAACAATGTGTACAACAGGGTATGTGTCCACTATGCATGTACATGCAGACAGTGTGCACCCACCATGTTCACAGATGTACACTTGCTAATCTGTACTGCACACATCACACACATACTGTCCACTCACTAACACATGCTGGCAACACATTACACTTCAGCCAAGTGGCACATGGGTGGACAATACATACTCAGACCTAACAGTGGTGTAAACAATGCAACATTGACAATCAGAGCTTTGATGCATAATGTCTGCTCAGATATACCTACAAGGATGTCATTACACTTTCCTGTTGACAACTTGCTAATATTGCTACACTGCTATAGTGTCACCCTGTGCATCAGCACCATGTTAGCCTGTTCCTCTGTCAATGTTACAGATGACAGGAGGTGACACAGGTATCATCGTATGCACAGAACGTTTTGTTGTTTGCCAGAGACTGACATTGACCCATCCAATAGACGTGTGTGTGTGTGTGTGTGTGTGTGTGTGTGTGTGTGTGTGTGTGTGTGTGTGTGTGTGTGTGTGTGTGTGTGTGAGGGACAACAGTACAGCATGGGCCAATGTTGATGTAATGTGTGTGTGTATGTGTGAGCCCTAGTTGTTTGGTTAATGTGTGAGTGTCTGCATGCACACAGCTCAACCATGTGGCTGCCATATGCGGTAGTTTGTGGGACAGCCACAGACTGTACGTGCTAGGCTGTACAGATCACTGTCTCTGGCCATAGACACAGTACCTGTGCCTGGCAGGTGTGCTACGGACAGTATCGGGTACCAACCCTGACTGGGTACTGTCATCAGAGGCAGAGGTATGATGACTGGACCCATGTCCCTGCTGGGACTGGCCAGACCCATGTACACGTGGTCTACTGGGATGGTCAATGGACAGGCCAGCCCCAGCATTGCTGAGGCTGGTACTGCCACTATGGGAGCGGCTGTGAACTGTGGGCCGTCTGCGACCACTGCCAGCTGTTGCTGTTGCTGGCATGCGTCGACGTTGCAACTGTCCCGCATGGTCCTGGCTCATGGAAGACATATTGTGGAGGGCATCTAATGTCTCCTCCCAATGTCTATCAATGACCTCAGTGTAAGTCCAGATGGCACCGGCAAGGTCACGGATGCTGTCATTGATAGCGGTGTAATGTGCCCTCTGCGCCCTAAGTCCCTGCCTGGTGTACCGTTCCAAACGTGCCTGAGCCTGCATTACAGCCAGGAACATACTGGATGTCGTAAGACCTGTGAGGGCACGCCTGCCAGGGGCAATATGACCAGCGGTGCTCCCCCGAGAACCACTGGACCTCCGCCTATGTGGTACCATTCCAGGAATATGGCTATGGCTGCTGTGAGGGGATGCAAGTGCCATGGGTACCACACTCTCCTGGTCAATGCCAACTGTATGCTGTCCCTCGCCTATGGTCATTGGTGGTGAGGGATGTATTGACAGTATGAGTGTGCGCATAGATGGGGTTGAACGCTGTGTACTGTCGATTGGCGGACCAATGACAGACCCTGTCAAACCTTCCTGTGCCAAAATACATGTCTCATCATCACCACTATTCGTGGCAGTGGCTTCAGGTTCCCTGCTGCTTTCGGCCACCCCTAACTCAGCACCTGTGAGAGGAAGACAGGAAACACACTTTACGGTCTGCACATGAACACATGCACACATGCACATATGCACACATGAGCATATGCACACATGCACAAATGAACACATGAACACATGCACACATGCACACATTAACACATGAACACTAATACACTCCTCACTACAGCACATACACACACACACACCAGCAATCCAACACATACTCTATAGTGGGTGAAGGTGGGTGTCAGTATCACAAGGTAAACAGTCACCACACACATGTTAGCATGCAGAATATGTGTTGCACAAGACCATGCAGTGCAAGTGTAGATGCCCCTATTAATGGCAGTATACATGGCTTTGATGCAACTGTGTAGTTGTTCGGTGACTGGCTACACCCTGGAACACAATGTGTACATGGATACAACATTGCTGTGCAAGTATTATCAGCTCTGCAATGCCCTGTGCACCATCACTCCCAAGTATACATGCCATGGCTGCATGTGTTATCTGTGTGACACATAGATATCCATGTCTGAGTACAGTGTCTGTGTCCATAGCAGATAATATTGGGCATGGGTGTAGCACATGCATGCTATGTACACACACAGGATGAGTGGTGCATGTTGATGTGAAGCAATCCCAATGCTCGACATGGCCAGTGTACAGTGGTTATGGTGAGTGTGGGACATATTGCAGATATGTCAGTGCCAGACATGGCATGACATGCTACACGACTGCAACATTAAACACCACACATACCCAATGTGTGTTAAGTGACCTATACACCCACTAGCATTCCAGGACATATATGTGACACTTTGGATGGCAACTACTGTGCATATTGCATATACTGGCATATGTAAGCACACACACAACATGCTATGGATATTGTGTATAGGTGCATATGTTTGCACACACACAACATTGAGGTGCAAAGCAATTACTGCTATGAGTAGTACTGTGGTCACTGTAACTGGATGGGGTGTAGTACCCTGTGCCATCATCAACATGCATCTTGTGGTCACTCACAGCTACTAATGTATGCAAGACCACCGCCTAGCATGCTGTACCTGAACTGCAGTGCCATGGCTATGTTCACAATTACACAGCCACCTTGTACATGGGTGTGTGAGGTGCCCAATAGGGAGCATTGCCTAACATGACTGTGTTATGTGTTGCAGAGTGTTGCACAGCCCCATGATAGGCCTCTACCCCTGAGGTACATCATGTGTGTGGGCATTACATGTGGGATACTGAAGTGTGACCTTACAGCGGGTGTGTGGTAATGCCAAATGTAGCATGTTTTTGTGTACTGCGTATGATAAATGTGTTCTGTTGTGCACAGCTATAGCAACTATGCATATCCAATGTGCAGTACAGTGTTGCCACAATTGTGTCTGCTGCACTGTGTATTGCATGTGATTGAGGCAGCTAATGACTTTACTGAGATGATTGATGTCTCACAGCAAACATGCACAGCATGCATTATGCGTAGGTGTGTTATGTGTACATGGCCTACACCTCACCTATGACATGCACATTTCATTACCAATATTAAAGTGTTAACACACTCACCAGCATGTATTGTCTGCCCTGCTGTCACACCAGAGGGACCTACAAGAATATGACACAGTTTGTCAGTGGCCACAACTGTGGCATTGCTACTGTGAGAGTGCTAAACTACAGTGGAACACCAGTCAACAGTCACAGGTGTACAGATACTATTCCAAATATCGGAATTGCACATGATAGGCAGCACAACTGCTAAACACACAGTACACATCTCACATATGCATATTCTAACAATACAGGTAATGGTAGTCTACAGCTAGGGCATATTACCTGCATGCTCCATGTCATCCTGCTGGGTGGCTCCGGCCTCCATGATGACACGTGTGTGATGCTGTTGCTGCTGTAGGCCAGGAGCCACCATGCTTAGGAGCAGCTTCTCCACTCTGGTGA
>NC_056738.1:543762403-543894903 GCF_019279795.1 Protopterus annectens | reverse complement strand
AGGTACATATCAGTGGGATACACCTGTGATATATTTCAGATATTTTGCAGTTGCGACTTTGGGGATTCTGAGCATATGTATTACTACACCTTTTCTGACGTGCAAGCAGTGTCTACTCTCACTTATTGACATTTATCATTAAGTGGGATTCCCCACCTTTCTGCCTACTGTTATTACATTTCACAGGGAGTCTGAGGGGCACAACTAACATTTGTTTGAAAATCAGGGACATCCCTGTAAACCAGTCACAGTAGGAAGGTCTGGCCTCTGACCTATTCAAATATGCCAGTGTTTATTCTACTCTGATACTGTGTGGGGTTTGTAAGGTGCTACTGTAACATTATTCCCTACTAGCATGGCTGGTTCTCTTTTCACAGTCATGTCATGCAATTCCACAACACTTGCTGGTTAAGGGCCACAGAACATGATTTGTGTTATGCCATTCCTATTTTCCCTTTACATTCACTCATTGTAATGCATGATATATTTCTTTCAGCACCAAGTTATTGTATATCTGCTGTGGTGTAGTGGTACTTCATGCAGACTGGTGAGCCCAAGGTCTGGGGTTCGAGAGTGACAGGTGTATTTTATTTTGCTGCTGAGCAATACAAGTGCCCTGTCATACAGAGTGACTAAGGCACTTTTAAGCAGTTTTAAGCGGGTTTGCTCAGGTTTGCACGATGCTTAACAATGCTTATCTAAGCACACACAAGCTCACACTCACGCACCCCCGCTAACTACTGCTTAAAAGTGCTTACTCCTGCTAACCCCTGCACTAATTTCTTTGAAAGAAAAGAAAATGGGGAGATAGGAAAGTGGTGAAGAAGGGGGCACAAAGAGGGAAAGATAGTAGGGAAACCAGCTGGGATGTGCAGGAAGGGTGTAGGGAAGGCCCATAGCTGCCCATTTCTTTACCAGCAACAGCTGTGCATATGTTCATAATTTGGTGTGAAATTTGCAACCTTCCACCCCTGAGAGAGGGGCGAGGACAACAGAGTATGTTGTACTGCCAATTATAATTATCAGTTTACATGTCCGGCAGACATGTGTGTGAAATGGGCAGCTATGTATGGGGCGTAATTTTTTTGTGTGAACTGATTGCCCTTTTTTTTATTTTTTTTTTCAGGTGAGAGTGGAATGTGAGGTAGGGGATGTAGGTATATTTGGGGAGGTAGGTTGGGGAGGTAAACAGACAAGACAAACAAGATGCATACAGGGGCAGAATTTGACACATGGGGTGGGTGAACACAATTGATGGGGAAGGTTGTTTGGAAATCGCAAGCCCATGAGCCCACAGATGGTAACAGTTGAGCTGAGATCCCCACCCATGGGCAGTCACCACTGCACCTTCACAGCACTGAGGGTGGCTGTGCTGGGGGCTGAGTAGGATGGGCAGGCTCACCCGAGAGAGGCACCACTCTCGCCTTAAGCTGGCGTAGGGGTTCAGTGACTGAACGCTAGATCTCCCTACGCACCACAGCCCGGATCCTTCGAAGGGTGACAGGTGGCCCATCTCCACCCATGCTTGCATGGGGGGGTGAGCCCCATCCCCTGCAGCGCTTCCACCCGAAGGTGGCACAGGACCAACGGAGGAGGGGAGCCTGGGCTGGACACCGGAGCTGCTGGTGCCAGGTGCACTCGCCAACTGAGGAGGGACAGGTGAGTCCGCTGGGACCGGCCTTCCCATACGTTCTGTGATTAGGTGTGTTTAATTACAACATAAACAACAGCATTCCAGATTAGTTGTAACAGCATGCAGTAATATTCCTATTAACCCAACACACCAAGGTTCCAAAAGTTGAACAGCAAGCATAACACATGCATATATTGAACGACAGTGGATATTCCAACAGCATGCAGGGATGTTTGGTAGCAACAGGTCACCATGAATGTGGTGTTTGAACAGGGCACATGCATCAACATGAATGCAAATATTTATAAAACAATAGGACATGTGTCCCAACAAATATTTAAGATTACACATACCCATTGAGGTGTGGAATTGCATGGTTTATGCACAAACAGTAGGGTGTAGAAAAAACCTCAGTTAACATCTTATAATCACATTTACTCTACACTGCATTCCTAGTGGCTGCAAGTGTATATTCCGTACATGTATTATTACACTTGCCACCATGCATTAGGTTGTGTAATGTGTTTGGCTAGTTGAATATATACTTGACCTATATCTGACATACTAACTGTCCAAGATGCATATATTACTGCTACATATTTCATGGTTGCATTCATATTCCTTTATCTACATATCTGGGTTTTCACATGACATTTTCACTTCAATTTGTACAGAACCCTGCATTTATTGAAGCACACTCACATTTCTGGGGAACATATTAGCATGCTACTCATGTGCCAGATTTACTTATGCATGCCAGCCAGTAACTGACTGTTGAGGACTGTATATATGCTTCACAGCTACTAGCACTTCCATCACCCACTGTAGATGGGACTGCAGAACTCTGGGTTGCCAGTACTTTCTAACACAGTACTATTTGTATAATGCAAGGGTACAACAACATTTCAAACTAAGTGACACACACACACTCCGGGTTTTAATCCTTTATTACTGACATTACACACTTTTCCACAGGCTCACTCCTTTATTTGTTATAACAGTGCATATGGCAGACATATTCAAGACATATTATACCTTTATTAATGGGTTAGAGCACACTTTTGCAGGCTCAGTCACATATATTATATGACAGTATCTGCAGAGATTTTATTCCAGACATATGTTACCTTTCTTAATGGGTTACTACGCTCTTTTTCTGGCACTATGACTATTTCGTATGACAGTACATGCAGAGGACTTAGGCCATTTTATGGCTGTATTATTGTACTACAACACTTTATTTCATGCTCTCTCCCCTATTTTATATAACAAAACATGCAGAATTCTCACTAACCTGCCTGGTGGCACAGCCTTTGCAGCCTATCAGCATAGGCTTGCTGATTTGCAGCATGGTCACCTGCAGCTGTGAAGTAAATGAAGGGATATTGAGACATACCTATCCATTATACAGAATCAATTATCAATTCTTACATACTGTATTCTATGGCTACTTACTCAGTCGTGGGGCATCCTGCATCCCATGGGCCTCCTGTATCCATTGGCTCAGGTGGTCCTCCTTCCGTCTCTTCAGGTCTGCATGGTGGTGATGGACCTGCTCACCGGTGCGAGGAATGCCTGTGGCACTGGTGAGGTCATGAGCTAACCGGTTCCAAGCCTCAGCCTTGTACTCCATCCCTTGGAACTGGCCCTGCAGGAGTCTGGACTCATGACGGTGGACAAGGAGCCAAACCATGTATTTCGACTCCTCGATGCCCCAACGCTGCGCTCGGAAGCATGAACCCTCTCATGCACCTGCCATTCTGACTGCAAATGTGAGCTACAATCAGTTATGGCAAGTATTCCTGCCTATGGGGCTTAAATATGCCGCATTTCCCACACTTTTTTGTGATTGGCCGTTTTTGAAAATTCTCAGCTGACTGCAGACATGCTTAGTAATGGTTAATCTACCATTTCTAAGTATATGTATGCTAATAGTAGCTGCTTCTTCTAAGCTGTCATGGCTTAGTGGTTCTGTACTTTGATTATGATGCTCTGGGTTCGAACCTTGACATTCTTTTATTTTAATACTGTCTAGACAGGCTAGGGGGTGTGGCTGCGTTTAAGCAACTTAGCTCTACGTTGCTCCCCGGTGCCCTGGTTGGCGCGGAGCACACGTCCACGCAAACACATTGCACTGGGTAAAGCGCATTTAAACTTTGGCCAACTCTATTGTGCTGGGTAAAGCGCTATTAAGCTATGGGCACCTGTATTGCGCTGGGTAAAGTGCTTTTAAACTTTGGGCACCTCTGTTTAGCTGGGTAAAGCACTGCTTAATGGCAGGCTATTATATATATGGATCCTTTAAAAATATATATTTTGTTCACTGATACATTGGCCATTTCACTGCTTTTACTAATATTTTAATTATATATGTCTGGTATTATTTCATATAAAAAAAACAAGTAACCTCCGTGGTATCCCCGAAGTCTCAAAACAACCCAATAAAGTGTAGTGGGTCTAAAAACAAAACAGTAAAAATGTATATGTATATATTTATATATAATTTTTGATCGCAAAATGAACTAAGGTTGATATATTTCCAGCCATGTAGTATATTGCCTTGGATAAAATCACAGACTTAATAATCTACTTAATAATTTGGTTAAATAAGATGTACCATTAAAGTACATTACGGCTATATATTATTATGACAGCTACTAGGTAGGGCAGGACCAGCTCGAATCTCACACTGATGGGGGAAGGGGTGTGAATTTAACATGTGTACCAATAACACTTTGTTTTACAGCACAATAAACCACTCCCATGCCTGATAAAAAGTATATGTATATATATATATATATATATATATATATATATATATATATATATTTAGAAAGCTTGTGAGGAAATTATTACTCTATTTTTGTTTTACTTGGATCACTTGTCTGTGTACTTAATAAAGGATTTTTGACTGGAAACAGGCGGCCTGCCTTGCTTGGATTACTTTCGAATACTTAGTAATGCTGTAGAATTATATATTTGCTATTACTACTTTTTGACTTGACGAGTTTATGTTCGCTACTTCTACTACTATTGTCTGATCTGATTAATATACAGTGATTAACTAGAAATATATGGACTGAAAATCTTCCACACAGAGAAGTTTCTTACACTGTTTTGTATTATTTCATATACTGATTTACAACATAAATACAAAGGGGAGTGGTGGGATTCGAACCGTGAATACCTTCTATTTGAGCATACACTCTACCATTACACTATTGCAATTTGGTGTTGTTTGCTTAACCATTCTTTCTTATGCTCTTCCATGCTGGAATTGCTAACTACAGCTAAGCAATGGGCACACCAGTGTACACACGCGCAAAGACGGGCAGCTATATCATGGATTTAAAAAAAAATAATAATTATTTACTTTATATAAGTGTGATGGGGGTTTACAGGGTCAGGGAGTGTGGTGTTGGGTGCAAGTACATTTGAGCAAACTCGTTCTTGTGTGTTGACATTATGCTTTTTAAAACCTTGCAGGGGCGTGGACATTTAGATTGTTCGGCAGTCGGACACGCCCCCTGCTTTGCTACTCAGTCCGTGTAAGAGTTATGGTTGAGTCAGCGTGCCCTCATGAATATTTATGGCATGCTGACGTCATACAGTTCAACTGCAGCCTCCGAGTAAGACATATTAAGTCTTACACGGAGATTTCGTGAATCCGAGGATGAGTGTTTCTCTTCATACACAGTGGAGATCCTGTAACTAACAATGATATGGTGGGAGACTTTGCCAATGGTCAGGCTGGACATGGAGTAGCTCAGTTTCCATGTTTTTCTTTTTCTATGTAGCTTGGAGGCTGGTGGGCCTGGTGAGCAGAAGTGTGTCTGACTTTATCTTTCTGTGTTTGTCTTGTAGCCTGATAGTATCTTTTCACCAAGTTCGGAGATCATTTTCTTGAAGCTGGTTGCACCCTATTCGTAGCTTCCTCCTT
This sequence comes from Protopterus annectens, assembly GCF_019279795.1. Classification (NCBI taxonomy): domain Eukaryota; kingdom Metazoa; phylum Chordata; order Ceratodontiformes; family Protopteridae; genus Protopterus; species Protopterus annectens. Next base: position 543,889,330 of record NC_056738.1, on the reverse strand, counting down.
AGCCATCCAGTGTTCCTTCCTGGCCTAGTCTTTCTTTTCCATGTCCCGCTTTGTCCTGTACTCCTTTTTTTTTATGACTTCTGTGACTTCCTCAGTAACCTTTCTTTAAGTACCTTATTTCTATCTTTTGCTTGGCCACATATCTGTTCTGTCCTCCACTCTACTGCAGCAAAACCTGCCTAGAGACTGTTGTTAAATAGAGAACCGAATTGTTGTGCTACGTCATGGTTCAGCTATTTACTAGTCACCCTGGGATTCCATAAGGGTTCATAGATGCTGTGTCTCTAGCTTTAGAGAGTGCAGTGATGACTTATTTTGTGATATCAGGCAATGGAATCATAGGGGGAATTTCATCAGAACTGACTGGAGGTGATAAACAGTGAAATTTTCATTGAATGCAAAGGCCAGCAAGTTTACAATGTCTTCTGCTTGAATATAAGCACTGTCTTCTTCAGCCAACTCAGCACATTTTTGAGGGTCTCCCTTAAGATTTCTAACCTAACTAAAAAATACTTTACAGTTATCCTTTGCATAGAAGGCTATTTTAGTCTCCTATTAAGCTTTTGCAGATTTGACAAGTTTCCGGATTTGTCTGTTGATACTAATGTGGGATTTTTTTTCCGTTGTGCACTCTCCTGCTTAATTTTAGACAGAAATGTCTGCCTTCTGTTGTATTGTGTGTTTATGACTGAGATCCTGTTAAATCGGCCATCTGCCCTGTGTTGGGCTGAATGCCCTCCCTGTCCCTTCAGGTATACTGAGTGTTTCTCTTCGTACGCAGTGGAGATCCTGTGACTAACAATGATATGGTGGGAGGCTTTGCCAATGGTCAGGCTGGACATGGAGAAGCTCAGTTTCCATGTTTTTATTTTTCTATGTAGCTTGGAGGCTGGTGGGCCTGGTTAGCAGAAGTGTGTCTGACTTTATCTTTCTGTGTTTGTCTTGTAGCCTGATAGTATCTTTTCGCCAAGTACGGAGGTCATTTTTTTCGAAGCTGATAGAACTCCATTCTTAGCTTCCTCCTTAGCCATCCAGTATTCCTTCCTGGCTTAGTCTTTCTTTTCCATGTCCCGCTTAGTCTTTCTTTTCCTTGTCCCACTTTGTCCTGCACTCCTCCTTTCTTTTGATGACTTCCATGACTTTCTCAATAAACTTTCTTTAAGTACCTTATTTCTATAGCTTACTTGGCCACATATCTGTTCTCTAATCATCCCACATGCTGTTTGGAGGTGCTGCCATTCTTCTTCGACTAAGTCTGTTTCCTCCTCTATTTGTCTTGGGGTACTTGAGCGCTGAGGACTTTCTTGTTCATTCTCTCCTTTTTATTGTCTTCCATTTATGGGTGAGTTTCAGATGGAAACATTCAGCATGATTTGGGGGAAAGACCCCCACAGAAGCACTATTTGATAACGCAAAGGCCAGAGATAATGCATTGGCCAGAGGTCAGGATCGAACCTTGTACATTGTGCATGGGAGGAGAATAACTGAACTGCTTTGCCATCTGGTCTCTCTCTCCCTCTCAGGACAAAAAAAATAAAAAATAACACATACCTTCAATTGTAAAGCTTTTTCCAGTCGTGAGATTCAAACCTTGCATTTTGCAATTGGAAGACAAACACCTTAACCACTGTACCATTTGACTTTTCAGATGGAAATAACTTTAAAAAAGGGGGTTTTCAGCTTCATGATTCTCCTTGCATATCAGTCTAGTCAGACTTAGGGGTCATTAGTTTCCAGGATCTATTGATGGCCCACTTGTGTGCAAAGGGATGACTGTTGCTGTCCTCCACTCTTCTGGAGCAAAGCCTGCCTAGAGACTGTTGTTAAATAGAGAACTGAATTGGTGTGCTAGGTCATGCTTCGGATATTTACTAGGTACCCTGGGATTCCATAAGGGTTCATAGATGCTGTGTCTCTAGCTTTAGAGAGTGCAGGGATGACTTCTTTTGTGATATCAGGCAATGGAATCATAGGGGGAATTTCATTCGAAGTGACTGGAGGTGATAAACGGGTAAAATTTTCATTGAATGTAAAAGCCAGCAAGTTTACAATGTCTTCTGTTTGAATATAAGCACTGTCTTCTTCAGCCAACTCAGCACATTTTTGAGTGTTTCCCCTAAGATTTCTAACCTAACTAAAAATACTTTACAGTTATCCTTTGCAAAGAAGGCTATTTTAGTCTCCTATTAAGCTTTTGCAGATTTGTCTAGTTTCCGGATTTGTCTGTTGATACTAATGTGGGATTTTTTTTTCCGTTGAGCACTCTCCTGCTTAGTTTTAGACATAAATGTCTGCCTTCTGTTGTATTGTGTGTTTATGACTGAGATCCTGTTAAATCAGCCATCTGTCCTGTGTTGGGCTGAATGCTCTCCCTGTCCCTTCAGGTATACTGAGTGTTTCTCTTCTTACTCAGTGGAGATCCTGTAACTAACAATGAAATGGTGGGAAGCTTTGCCATTGGTCAGGCTGGACATGGAGTAGCTCAGTTTCCTTGTTTTTTCTTTTTCTATGTAGCTTGGAGGCTGGTGGGCCTGGTGAGCAGAAGTGTGTCTGACTTTATCTTTTTGTGTTTGTCTTGTACATAGCTGACATTAGGCACCCGCCAAACCCGCAGCCGCGGGGAGCCCCCGATTATCTCCCCACGTATGAGAGCCCCCATATGAAACAGCCGCGGGTTTCAAAATCGCTTGTACATTCGGCAGCGCCGTCGCATGATTCCGCTTTTTTTTTTCCCTTGAAAAGACTTGCTTCCTTGATGATGGCTGCAGCCAATCAGGTCCCTTGCTTTACTTGTTAGCTGCTCTCAATCAGGTCCGCTTCAGTGAAGTAAGGGACCTAATTGGCTGTAGCAATCATACCCAAAATGGAACGTATCAAAACAAGTGACTGATGAGGGCAACAACAGTGGAAAATAAATACTTTACAAGAAATAATATTTCCAATGCTGACTTTCAGATCTCCGTAATAAAATATATATATATATATATATATATATATATATATATATATATATATATATATATATATATATATATATATATATATAAAACACACACACACAACACACAGATATAGATATATATGGAGTCATCAGTCGTTTACTTTTTCAGAGGCAGGGTTGTGGTGCTATTCACCAAACAGGGATTCACAAATTATATTTTAGCTCATAATTTCCCTCTGCCCCTCCTAAAATTTGTGGCACTTTCAAAAACAGTGGTACATTTTTTGGAATCAACAAATAATGATAGCCACTGCAGTTAGACTTATTTTCTTTCAGAAAATACGTGGCGACTCATCCTACACCATGCACATTTCCCGTGTTGTTGTACACAGACAGCAAGGTATCCCTCTTTGTTTTCTTTATACTACCTGTCTTCCTCTGTTTTCCATTCCTCCCCCAACCCACACTAGCTCTTCTGTTTACCTGTTCCTTGGCTACATGTAAGCACCAACCATTCCGGAAAAAAAGAAGATGTACTAAGCAACACACAGTTACTGCCGAATGAAATATTTACACACCAGGCAAACAAAAGCAATACCACTCCAGTTAACTGTACCTATGAAATATACACAGTAACATCCAGTCATAAAACAACCTACTGACACTTGACAAGCACAGGTTGTTCTCCCTAATCTGTGTGAAGTACTATAGTACACTTAGAGAAGTGTTACATTTGTCATGTATACCTCTCAACCTCTATGATTTAGGCATAGCCCTGTGGTTTTGGTCCTCGGATTTAGCTTTGTTCTTCCTATGATTAAAGCCAGACATGCTCATGACTACACATTTGTGTATAATACTTAAACTAAATCTCTACCAAAATTCACTACCAATAGCTATATTGGGTCTAGTACATAAAGACATTCCATTGTGAAAAAAAAATAAGAAAATGCTTCTAAGTCTGCCCATCTGCCAAGTTTTGTAAAGGTCGATGCTAAGATTTTAATGTCTCCAGGTTCAGACCTATGAAGTAATATACGGTAACTTTCCTCCGAATCCCATGCTAAGGAATAATTTCCCTGCATCTCATGAACAGTGCGTAAAACGACATCATGAAGTTGCACTGCTGAATTATACTCTAAATGTTTGTATTTGTTTTTAAAAGCGTGCTTGAAGCTAACCTTTCAGTGCTTCAGCAAAATTTGAGACACTGTGTGACGAAGTGGTCAAACGTGTACACTATAAGTGGTCAGAAATTGGAATTCGCGTGTGTGGAGCCCCAAATACAGTAATATTAGCACTGTCTACCAAAAACAGAAAAAATAAACTTTGAAATGCGATTCAAAATTGAGTAAAAGTAAAACTAGTTTCCCCGCATAGTACGTATTACTTTTTTGAACTAAATGTGTGATTGTGTGATCCACCTCATATAGGGTTGCCACCTTTTCAAATGGCCAAAGTGGGACATTTTCTGGACAAACCTCAGATTTTACAGGCCGACACATACCCATGGTCAGTACAAAGGATAGAACTTAACTTTTTTGCCTAAATAATAGCTTATTCTTGTATCATTTTAGTTGCTTATTCTGTTTCTTATAACATTTAGGTATTTTAGATACAGAATAACTGTTTTATGCAACTATTACAAAAAATATAGGACATAATTATGTCCTACAATCTCAGGACATTTGCCATTTTTAATATTTTTTGTCAGGACACAACTGCCCAAAGAGGGACTGTCCCTTGCAAAGTGGGACAGGTGGTATCCCTAACCTCATAAAACAAATGGGATATAAGCATGTGTAACCCACACATACACACTTGTGTAACAAGAAAATATATTGAAAAGATGCAAGGAAAACTGAAGCTGAACAACACTGAATTTCTTTTCTTAATCATAATTTCTGTTCAAGCCATGATTGGGTAAAAAGAAAAAACATTAAAAAGCACTTTAGAGCATATATAAAGTTACATCTTCTTGAAAAAGCTGAAGAAAAAAGGTAAAATGTGAGAAATGGAAGAAAAAATGTGATGTGCATAATGTGGGAAGCCCAACATGGGGAAACCAATGGGAGCTCTAGAGGATGTTTTTTTTTTTTTTTTTTTTGGCATGGTCTGAAATAGTAAGCAGTGCCTGGGACTCCATTGCACATTAGTTCAGCCCTGTACATAGAGTTGTTGTAATGTATCATTATTACACCTAAATGCCAGTAACTGTAGATGTCCCTTTGTGAGATGGGCCTACATAGTGTAGTATGTAGGCCTGTTGTAATAACATCATTGTAGCTAGGTCAATCTGTGTGTACGACTCCTAAAGCCTGCAGCATGAACTAAAAGGAAGGAGTGGCAGTGACAGGGTGATACTTAGACAGGAAGTGGTGAGGGGACCCCCAACTTGACATTTGCTGTGGGCCCCCGAATGCTAACACTGGCCCTGGTCTTGTAGCCCGATAGTATCTTTTCACCAAGTATGGAGGTCATTTTCTAGAAGCTGGTAGAACTCCATTCTTAGCTTCCTCCTTAGCCATCGAGTATTCCTTCCTGTCCTAGTCTTTCTTTTCCATGTCCCACTTTGTCCTGCACTCCTCCTTTCTTTTGATGACTTCCTCAGTAACCTTTCTTTAAGTACCTTATTTCTATAGCTTGCTTGGCCACATATCTGTTCTGTAATCATCCCACATGCTGTTTGGAGATGCTATCATTCTTCTACGACTAAGTCTGTTTCCTCCTCTATTTGTCTTGGGGTACTTGACCGCTGAGGACTTTCTTGTTCATTGTCTCCTTTTAATTATCTTCCATTTATGGGTGAGTTTCAGATGGAAACATTCAGCATGATTTGGGGGAAAGACCCCCACAGAAGCACAAGTAGATAATGCAAAGGCCAGAGGTAATGCATTGGCTGGAGGTCAGGATCGAACCTTGTACATTGTGCATGGGAGGAGAATAACTTAACCGCTTCGCTATCTGGTCTCTCTCCCTCTCTGGAGCAAAAAAATATCTACCTTCAATCTGTAAAGATCTTTCCAGTGGTGAGAATCAAACCTTGTATCTTATAATTGAAAAGCAACCACCCCAATAACTGTACCACTTGGCTTTTCAGGTGGAAATGACTTTAAAAAAAGGGGGTTTCAGCTTCATGATTCTCCTTGCATATCAGTCTAGTCAGACTTATGGGTCATTAGTTTCCATGATCTACTGATGGCCCACCTCTGTGCAAGGGGATGACTGTTGCTGTCCTCCACTCTACTGGTGCAAAGCCTGCCTAGAGACTGTTGTTAAACAGAGAACTGAATTGGTGTGCCAGGTCATGTTTCAGCTATTTACTAGGCACCCTTGGATTCCATAAGGGTTCATAGATGCTGTGTCTCTAGCTTTAGAGAGTGCAGTGACGACTTCTTCTTTTGAGATATCAGGCAATGGAATCATAGGGGGAATTTCATCAGAAGTGACCGGAGGTGATAAACTGGTAAAATTTTCATTGAATGTAAAGGCCAGCAAGTTTACAATGTCTTCTGCTTGAATCTAAGCACTGTCTTCTTCAGCCAACTCAGCACATTTTTGAGTGTTTCCCTTAAGATTTCTAACCTAACTAAAAATACTTTACAGTTATCCTTTGCAAAAAAGGCTATTTTAGTCTCCTATTAACCTATTGCAGATCTGACTAGTTTCCGGATTTGTCTGTTGATACTAATGTGGGATTTTTTTTTCCATTGAGCACTCTCCTGCTTAGTTTTAGACAGAAATGTCTGCCTTCTGTTATATTGTGTGTTTATGACTGAGATCCTGTTAAATCGGCCATCTGTCCTGTGTTGGGCTGAATGCCCTCCCTGTCCCTTCAGGTATTCTGAATGTTTCTCTTCATAATCAGTGCAGATCCTGCAACTATCAATGATATGGTGGGAGGCTTTGCCAACGGTCAGGCTGGACATGGAGTAGCTCAGTTTCCATGTTTTTCTTTTTCTATGTAGCTTGGAGGTTGGTGGGCCTGGTGAGCAGAAGTGTGTCTGACTTTATCTTTCTGTGTTTGTCCTGTAGCCTGATAGTATCTTTTCGCCAAGTACAGAGGTCATTTTCTAGAAGCTGGTAGAACTTCATTCTTAGCTTCCTCCTTAGCCATCGAGTATTCCTTCCTGGCCTAGTCTTTCTTTTCCATGTCCCACTTTGTCCAGCACTCCTCCTTTCTTGTGATGACTTCCATGACTTCCTCAGTAACCTTTCTTTAAGTACCTTATTTCTATAGCTTGCTTGGCCACATATCTGTTCTGTAATCATCCCACATGCTGTTTGGAGGTGCTGCCATTCTTCTTCGACTAAGTCTGTTTCCTTCTATATTTGTCTTGGGGTACTTGAGTGCTGAGGACTTTCGTGTTCATTCTCCCCTTTTAATATTCTTCCATTTATGGGTGAATTTCAGATGGAAACATTCAGCATGATTTGGAGGAAAGACCCCCACAGTAGCACAAGTAGATAATGCAAAGGCCGGAGATAATATACAGGATATAATCCTTTAAAGGGCGGTTCATTTAAGCATTTACTGTTTGCTACATCTAGATTAGTCGCAGTATGTCTCAGTTCCTTTATCTGTTCTTTTAGTTTCTTTTGATTATCTTTAAGCCTACTGACGACCGAATCCTTTTCCCTTTCTTTAGCTTCACACATACAATCATTAAAAGCTGCCCAACACAACCCTGGTAATCTTCCTTTCTTTTTTAACTTCTTTTGCAAATTAATCAATATATCTTTATTAAAGCTACCATTTTCAGGAAAGACAAGGTTAGCGTCATTTTTAGTTAGGGTGATCCGCTGGTTTAAAAATATACAACTGTCCCGGGACTCACGATAAAACATATAACCACCTGGTGTACCTCTTTCTGACTCATTTATTCTTCCCGCCCTCGCTCCTATTTTCACTCAATAAGCTATACTTGTTTAACACAGGTTTAGCTAAGGCATTATATAAACACCTTTTTACCCTACTATCATTCCTCCTTTCATACTTATGATGCCAGTATTTCCGTATTACGCCACACTCATACTGCACAGTTAATAGCAGAGAAGAAATGCATGCCACTTACCTTAAAACAACTGAATGAGAGAAATGATATCTTTTTCTGCATAAAATAAAAAAAAGATTCAAATCTTTAAGGCAGGCAGACAGAGAGATGAAAGAAACAGTGCAAAAACAGAAAAATCTGTTATGGGCCCTTTCATTAGCAGTATTTCTTCCACTTCCTGACTGCTGCAGCTTGTTCCCAATTCAGATCCGAGTAAACGGCACCAATTGTTACATTTCAGAATACTTTAAAAATGAAGACAGATATAGTTCTTTCTCTCTTTCAGTGTTTTTTATTATCTACAGTACACACTTGTGGGAGCCTCATGGAAAGCACCAGGGAGACTCCCAGAACAAAGGAATAAACAAGCTTGTATACTGGTGATATTGCTGACAGTACAAAAATATAAAAATGAACCAATTAGATCATTATACAGGGCAATTAACCAATCAAAGGTTTACCCGTAAACATAAGACAATTCACATCATCGTATCTCTGGGTAAAGAAAGAAAATCGGATGCATTTCCATAAAATGGCAGATTTCCTTCTTTCAGACAGACTCTTGTTTTTCAGCATTTTCTCATTGCTCAGAGTTCATTCAAGCTGAAACCCCCTTTTTTTAAAGTCATTTCCCCACTGAAAAGCCAAGTGGTACAGTGGGTAAGATGTATACCTTTCAATCGCATGGTGTAAGGTTTGATTTTTCACCACTGGAAAGAGCTTTATAGAAGGTTTGATTTATATATATATATATATATATATACATATATACATATGTATATATATATATATATATATATATATATATATATTTTTTTTTTTTGGGCTGAGAGGGAGGGACCAAATAGCGAAGTGGTTAAGGTATTCGCCTCCCATGCAAAAGGTACAAGGTTCGATCCTGACCTCCAGCCAATGCATTATCTCCGGCCTTTGCATTATCTACTTGTGCTTCTATGGGGGTCTTTCCCCCAAATCATGCTGAATGTTTCCATCTGAAACTCACCCATAAATGGAAGAAAATTAAAAGAGGAGAATGAACAAGAAAGTCCTCAACGCTCAAGTACCCGAAGACAAATAGAGGAGGAAACAGACTTAGTTGAAGAAGAACGGCAGCACCTCCAAACAGCATGTGGGATGACTACAGAACAGATATGTGGCTAAGCAAGTGATAGAAATAAGGTACTTAAAGAAAGGTTACTGAGGAAGTCATGGAAGTCATCAAAAGAAAGGAGGAGTGCAGGACAAAGTGGGACAAGGAAAAGAAAGACTAGGCCAGGAAGGCATACTGGATGGCTAAGGAGGAAGCTAAGAATGGAATTCTATCAGCTTCTAGAAAATGACCTCCGTACTTGGCGAAAAGATACTATCAGGCTACAAGACAGACTTAGAAAGATAAAGTCAGACACACTTCTACTCACCAGGCCCACCAGCCTCCAAGCTACATAGAAAAAGAAAAACATGGAAACTGAGCTACTCCATGCCCAGCCTGACTGTTGGCAAAGCCTCCCACCAAATCATTGCTAGTTACAGGATCTCCACTGAGTACGAAGAGAAACACTCAGTATACCTGAAGGGACAGGGGGGGCATTCAGCCCAACACAGGACAGATGGTGGATTTAACATGATCTCAGTCATAAACACACAATACAACAGAAGGCAGACATTTCTGTCTAAAACTAAGCAGGAGAGTGCTCAACGGAAAAAAAACCCCACATTAGTATCAACAGACAAATCTGAAAACTAGTCAAATTTGCAAAAGCTTAATAGGAGAGTAAAATAGCCTTTTATGCAAAGGATAACTGTAAAATATTTTTTAGTTAGGTTAGAAATCTTAAGGGAAACACTCAAAAATGTGCTGAGTTGGCTGAAGAAGACAGTGTTTATATTCAAGCAGAAGACATTGTAAACTTGCTGGCCTTTACATTCAATGAAAATTTCACCCGTTTATCACCTCCGGTCACTTCTGATGAAATTCCCCCTATGATTCCATTGCCTGATATCACAAAAGAAGAAGTCATTACTGCACTCTCTAAAGCAAGAGACACAGCATCTATGAACCCTTATGGAATCCCAGGGTGCCTAATAAATAGCTGAAGCATGACCTAGCACACCAATTCAGTTCTCTAATTAACAACAGTCTCTAGGCAGGCTTTGCTCCAGTAGAGTGGAGGACAGCAACAGTCATCGCTTTCCACAGAGGTGGTTCATCAATAGATCCTGGAAAGTAATGACCCATAAGTCTGACTAGACTGATATGCAAGGAGAATCATGAAGCTGAAAACCCATTTTTTTTAAGTAATTGTCAACCGAAAGGCCAAGTGGCATAGTGGTTAAGGTGTATGTCTTGCAATCAGAAGATGCAAGGTTCAGTTCTCACCCCTGGAAAGAGCTTTACAGATTGAAGGTATATATATTTTTTTGCCCTGAGAGGGAGAGAGACCAGATAGCGAAGCGGTTAAGGTATTCGGCTCCCATGCAAAAGGTACAAGGTGCAATCCTGACCTCCAGCCAATGCATTATCTCTGGCCTTTGCATTATCTACTTGTGCTTCTGTGGGGGTCTTTCCCCCAAATCATGCTGAATGTTTCCATCTGAAACTCACCCATAAATGAAGACAATTAAAAGGGGAGAATGAACAAGAAAGTCCTCAGCACTCAAGTACCCCAAGACAAATAGAGGAGGAAACAGACGTAGTCGAAGAAGAATGGCAGCACCTCCAAACAGCATGTCGGATGACTACAGTATAGACATGTGGCCAAGCAAGCTATATAAATAAGGTACTTAAAGAAAGGTTACTGAGATAGTCATGGAAGTCTTCAAAAGAAAGGAGGAGTGCAGGACAAAGTGGGACAAGGAAAAGAAACACTAGGTCAGGAAGGAATACTGGATGGCTAAGGAGGAAGCTAAGAATGGAGTTCTACCAGCTTCTAGAAAATGACCTCTGTACTTGGCGAAAAGATACTATCAGGCTACAAGACAAACACAGAAAGATAAACCCCCGGTTTCATGAATCCTCCATGTAAGACTTAATAAGTCTTACTCGGAGGCTGCAGTTGAATGGTATGACATCAGCGTGCCATGAATATTCATGAGGGCACGCTGTCTCAACCATAAGTCTTACACAGACTGTGTAAGAAAACAGTGGGTGTGTCCGACTGCCAAGCAGTCTAAATGTCCACGCCCCTGCAAGGGTTGGAAACGTAAAATGAAATTACACAAGAGCGAGTCTGCTGAAATGTCCTTGCACCCAACACCACACTCCCTGACATTGTAAACCCCCATCACAGTTATAAAAAGGAAAACATTAAATTTTTTTTTTTAAATTCCCGAAATAGCTGCCCGTGTTTGCGCGTGTGTGCGTGGGTGTGCCCATTCCTTAGCTGTAGTTAGCAATTCTGACATGGAAGAGCATAAGAAAGAGTGCTTATCCAAATCACTCCAAATCGCAGTAGCGTAATGGTAGCGCGTTCGCACAAAGAAGAGGCATTCACAGTTCAAGTCCCACCTCTCCCCTTTGTATTTCTGTTTTAAATCAGTATATGAAATAATACCTGACAAATATGATTAAAATATTAGTAAAAAGCAGTGAAATGGCCAATGTATCAGTGAACAAAATAAATATTTTTAAAGGATCCTGATATATAATTGCCTGCAGTTAAGCAGCGCTTTACCCAGTGCAATACAGTTGCCCATAGTTTAATAGCACTTTACCCAGCGCAATAGAGTTGCCCATAGTTTAATAGCACTTTACCCAGCGCAATAGAGTTGCCCAAAGTGTAAAAACGCTTTACCCAGTGCAATAGAGGTGCCTATAGCGAAATAGCGCTTTAACCAGCACAATGTGTTTGTGCAGACGTGCGCGACACGCCAACCAGGGCACCGTAGGGCACTGTGCAGCAATGTAGAGCAAAGTTGCTTAAATGCAGCCACACCCCCTAGCCTGTCTGGACAGTATGAAAATAAAATGAATGACAAGGATTGAACCGAGGACTCTGTGCATCATAATCAAAGTGCAGAACCACTAAGCCATGACAACTTAGGAGAAACAGCCACTGTTAACATACATATACTTAGTAATGGTAGATTAACCATTACTAAGCAGGTCTGCAGTCAGCTGAGAATTTTCAAAAACGGCCAGTCACAAAACAGTGTGTGAAATGCGGCATATTTAAGCCCCATAGGCAGGAATATTCACCATAACTGATTGTAGCTCACATCTGCAGTTAGAATGGCTGGTGCTGGAGAGGTACACGCTTCCGAGCGCAACGTTGGGGCATCGAGGAATCGAAATACATAGTTTGGCTTCTTGTCCACCATCACGAGTCAAGACTTCTGCAGGGCCAGTTCCAAGGGATGGAGTACAAGGCAGAGGCTTGGAACCGGTTAGCTCATGACCTCACCAGTGTCACAGGTATTCCTCGGACTGGTGAGAAGGTCCGTCACCACCATGCAGACCTGAAGAGATGGAAGCAGGATCGCCTGAACCAATGGATATAGGAGGCCCATGGGATGTTGGATGCCCCACAACTGAGTAAGTAGTCATGGAATGCAGTATGTAAGAATTGATAATTGATTCTGTATAACGGACAGGTATGTCTCAATATCCCTTCATTTACTTTACAGCTGCAGGTGACCGTGCTGCGAATCAGCAAGCCTATGCAGATAGGCTGCTAAGGCTGCGCCACCAGGCAGGTTAATGGTGATTCTGCATGTTTTGTTAAATAAAATAGGGGAGAGAGCATGAAATAAAGTGTTGTAGTCCAATAATACAGCCATAAAATGGCCTGAATAAGTCCTATGCATGTACTGTCAGATAAAAAAGTCAGAGAGCCAGAAAAAGAGTGTAGTAACCCATTAAGAAAGGTAACATATGTCTGGAATAATATCTCTGCAGGTACTGTCATATAAAATAAGTGAGTGAGCCTGAAACAGAGTGTTCTAACCTATTAATAAAGGGATAATATGTCTTGAACATGTCTTCCACATGCACTGTTATAACAAATAAAGGAGTGAGCATGTGGAAAAGTATGTAATGTCATTAATAAAGGTCTAAAACCCGGAGTGTGTCTGTGTCACTTAGTTTGAAATGTTGTTGTACCCTTGCATTATACAAATAGTACTGTTTTAAAAAGTGCTGGCAACCCAGAGTTGTGCAGTCCCATATAAAGTGGGTGATGGAAGTGCTAGTAGCTGTGAAGCATATATACAGTCCTCAACAGTCAGTTACTGGCTGGCATTCATAAGTAAATCTGGCACATGAGTAGCATGTTAATTTGTTCTCCAGAAATGTGAGTGTGTGTCAAGAAATGCAGGGTTCTGTACAAATTGAAGTGAAAATGTCATGTGAAAACATCCAGATATGTAGATAAAGAAATATAAATGCAATCAAGAAATATGTAGCAGTAACATCTGCATCCTGGACAGTTAGTATGTCAGATATAGGTCAGGCATATATTGAACTAGCCAAACCCATTACACAACCTAATGCATGGTAGCAAGTGTAATAATACACGTAGGGGATATACACTTGCAGTCACTAGGAATGTAGTGTAGACTAAAAGTAATTATAAGATGTTAATCAAGGTTTTTTTCTACACCCTACTGTATGTGCATAAACCATGCAATTCCACACCTCCATGGGTATGTGTAATCTTAAATATTTGTTGGGACATATATCCTATTGTTCTATAAATATTTGCATTCACGTTGATGCATGTGCCCTGTTTAAACACCACAGTCATGGTGGCCTGTTGCTACCAAACATCCCTGCATGCTGTTGGAATATCCACTGTCGTTCAATATATGCATGTGTTATGCTTGCTGTTCAACTGTTGGAACCTTGGTGTGTTGGGTTAATGGGAATATTACTGCATGCTGTTACAACTAATCTGGAATGCTGTTGTTTATGTTGTAATTAAACACACCTAATCACAGAACGTATGGGAAGGCCGGTCCCAGCAGACCCACCTGTCCCTCCTCAGCTGGCGAGTGCACCTGGCACCAGCAGGTCCAGTGCCCAGCCCAGGCTCCCCTCCTTCATTGGTCCTGTGCCACCTTCAGGTGGAAGCGCTGCAGGGGATGGGGCTCATCCCTCCCATGCAAGCATGGGGGGAGAAGGGCCACCTGTCACCCTTCGAAGAGTCCGGGCTGTGGTACGTAGGGAGATCCAGCGTTCAGTCGCTGATCTCCTATGCCAGCTTGAGGCGAGAGTGGCGCAGGTGAGCCTGCCTGTCCTACGCAGCCCCTAGCACAGCCACCCTCGGAGCTGTGAAGGTGCAGTGATGACTGCCCATGGGTGGGGATCTCAGTTCCACTGTTACCATCTGTGGACTCACGGGCTTGCGATTTCCAAACATCTGTCCCCGTCAAATGTGTTCACCCACCGCATGTGTCATACACTACCCATGTATGCATCTTGTCTGTCTTGTCTGTTTACCTCCCCAACCTACCTCCCCGAACATACCTACTTCCTCTACCTCACTTTCCACTCTCACCTGATTAAAAAAAAAAAAAAAAGAGCAATCTGTACCCACAAAGAAATTACTCCTCATACATAGCTGCCCATTTCGCACAAATGTCTGCTGGATATGTAAACTGATAATTATAATTGGCAGTACAACATTCTTTGTTGTCCTCACCCCTCTCCCAGGGGTGGAAGGTTTCAAATTTCACTCCAAATTTATTGCATATGCACAGCTGTTGCTGATAAAGAAATGGGCAGCTATGGACCTTCCCTACACCCGTCCTGCACATCCTGAGCTTGTTTACTTACTGTCAGTCCCTCTTTGTGCCCCCTTTTTCACCACTTTCCTATCTCCCCATTTTCTTTTGTTTAAAAGAAATTAGTGTGGGGGTTAGCGGGAGTAAGCACTTTTAAGCGGTAGTAAGCGGGTTTAAGCGAGTATGCGCATGTGTGTGCTTAGCTAAGCATCGTTAAGCGTCACGCAGACCCGCGCAAACTCACAACTGATTAAAAGTGCCTTAGTCACTCTATGGCAGGGCCCTTGTTATGCTCAGCAGCAAAAGAAAACGTCAGACCATTGACACAATAGACTGCATGAATTACCACTAAGCCACAGCAGATATACAAACAACTTGGTGCTGAAATAAATATATCATGCATTACAATAAGGGAATGTAAATGGAAATTAGGAATGGTATAACACAAATCCTGTTCTGTAGGTCTTTACCAGCAGTTGTTGTGGAATTGCATGACATGACTGTGAAAAGAGAACCAGCCATCCTAGCAGGGAATAATGTTACAGTAGCACCTTACAAACACCACACAGTATCAGACCAGGATAAATACTGGCAAAGTTGAATAGGGCAGAGGCCAGACTCCCCAACTGAGACTGCTTTACAGGGATGTCCCTGATTTGTAAACAAATGTTAGCTGTGCCCCACTGAATCACTCTGAAAAGTACTAACTTTAGGCAGACAAGTGTGGAATCACACGTAATGAATAATGTCAATAGGTTAGAGTAGACACAGCTTGCACATCAGAAAAGGTGTAGTTATACATATGCTCTGATTCCCAAGAAAGTCTCAACTGCAATATGTCTGTAATATATTGCAGGTGTATCTCACTTATATGTACCTTTCACTGAGGCCATTCAAATATATACCAGAGAGTATCTGAGGCCTGGCAGAGGCAGAAACACACAGGCATATCAGCATTACTGCTGTTACACACTCTGCAAATAGCTTTGGAAGGAGTTCCACAAGCATGCCCTTATGTAGGAGTACAACACAGAAATATCACAGGATGTAGCCATGTACTGCTAGCAACCAACTGTGACAATGCCAATGTGCCAGTGCTGAAAAGACTGGTGTGGACAAAGTATAATAGGCTAACCTGTAGCTACCATCTGGATATGTCCACAGGTAGGAGCTATGCAGACAGACTACTTGCCTTGATAGACTAACAGGTACACAGCAACCCTGTATGTTCAGCAAGATAAACCTCACATGATAATAAATAATGCTCTTTGCAGTTCTGCACCCCTACCCAAAGATACAACACACCTATGTATTCAGGAAAAAAACAGGGTGTAGGTAGGCATACTCAGTACTGAAATATGTCCAGTTGTCTTGAGCAGCCTGTGCTAATGTCAACACAAACAAACCACAAACTGTTCAGAAGTGAGTAACGTAATGATTACAGTATAGCAGTTCACAAACACTGCATGTACCACAGGAATACAGTGCAATAACCACATTTGTATGGCAGTTAATTGTCTAATTCAGAAATAAAGTACATACTCCCATGTATCCTGTGTTAGCATTTGGAGGGGTGAGTATATGTGTACACTGAGATGTGTGTACTGGAAGCAGCAAAATTCAGGTTTGAGTACAACATGCATATCACTGGCTACAACCCTAGCTTCAGATGAGAGACATATACCAACCTTCTGACTGACACAACAGTGTCCAGAGCAAACAAGCATGGGCCCCACCTTGGAAAGCTGAAAGGGCTACGCCTACCTAACCTAGTATTATATAGCAGTGGGCTGCAATCACAGTGAGTAATGCAATCACCACACAGCAGGCTGCATGCAATTACTGAATGGTGGGTAGCAATTGGTGCAGAGACTGTCACATGCACAAGTGCAGATACCTAGAAAAGCAGGCTGTATCTGCTGTCCACACATGCAATAATATCATTGCAGGTACAGGGATATAGAGAGCGAGAGAGAGACAGAGACACAGACAACAGAGCGAGAAACAGAGACAGAAACCAAAACAGAGGGAGAAAACCCAAAAGAAACAACCAAAAAAAAAAAAACCCTACAAAACTGTAACAGACGGAGCAGGGAAATACAAAGGTAAGGTATGTAACTCATATGTATGTGTTGGCATGTACTAGATATTCCTGAAGAGTACTCTACACACTGCAAATCATCCATGTGTGGCAGCAGTACGTATCTATCTGTATCTGCACATGTGCATAGGGCAAGGGACATACTGCAACTGTTAGTGAAGGGTGGACAGATATCTGTCGTTGAAGGTTGTTATGTGCATATATCTATGTAGGTCATAGTGTGTGGCATAGAAAACTGCATGCAGTGCTGATATATGTCATGTGGTGGTTAAATGCTGTGGGACTGATTTGTCAGATCTGCTGTGTTACAGCCAGTGAGGCCTGCTTAAGCTACATGGGCTGAGGACACCCACATGCATTCTGCACAACACTGTGCAATATAATCACATAACTGTACATCCCACAACTGTCGCATAAGTGATATCACCACCATGAAAGGTGGACTGTACATGTGCCTATATGTACATCTATGTGTACAGCAATGGATGTCTACCTGTATGATGTGGATAGATATGTGTATATATATATATATATATATATATATATATATATATATATATATATATATATATATACACACATACACAGAGAGAAAGAGAGACATGGGGTCATATGTACTGCAACAGGTGTGTGGTGACGAAGGCATGGGCTGTAGACAAGTGTTGATACTACAGTGCCATTCCTCCTTTACAAAACACTGTACCCATTAACTACCACATAGGTAGAGATCTACCTAACACTGAAGGTGTGATAAAGGAACATGGGACACAGGTCGACAGTAGCCTCCACTTTGATAAAGACAGTGCCACACTAGACCTGTAATCTGTCTGTGTGATATGTGTCATGACAAAAGGTGTGTCATTCAGGGAAATATAGGTCAGTGTTCCCCTCTACTCATCACAATGCCCTGTGTGGTATGTACTTCACATGACAACTACAGCAAGTGAAAAGGCCACAGACATACCTCACAAAAGGTAATACTGGCCGCAAACAGATGCCCTTTGCAGACTGACTCACAAAACCACATCTAGACTGCATTGCATACCAGCCACACAGAGGTGACCTCTGCCAGACATACAGAGGTATGTCACACCCATAGCTGGGTGACAACCACCATGGCAACATATCACAATCCCTCCGGGATACACGCTCTAGGGCCCTAAACTTCGTCAGCTCACTAAACAGCACATGCTGGAGGGATAGGTTCCTATCTCAGAGATATGCCATACACTGGAATAGACCACCTAGCAATAGCAAACAAGGCTCCTCATTAGCAGTTGTCATAAATACCCCTGATGATTGTTTGGGAGATTGGTAATACACCCCAGGAACCCCCTCCGTGGTTCTGGTTGGCAGGGGCAAGTGAAATCAAAGTACATGTGTGTCAAAGGCCAGGGTAGCATATGGCTAGGCTGCTGTAGGCCCTAGGGCCAATAGCATATTACCTACCTATGACACTATGCACTCACACATGTACTCAGTGCAATACCTGCTATGTGAGGCTGAATAAGTGTAACACTGAATATGTGCAAGGTCTGTAAAGGTGTAATAGGTTAGTGTGAAGTTGTATCTGACATGGTATTGTCTATCCTAGCTGTGAGGCCAGCAAAAGATGTGTATTGTACTGTTAGGCAGACATAGTAGTATAGCATATGATGTGATGTAGTTCCTTGTTGGCAACCATGGTGTCTCATTGTAGGCTAAAGCAATACATGTATGCTTAGTGAGTAGTACTGCTGGTGAATCCAACTCTCATACGAACTGTAGTACTACCTGAAGCTGTAGGCCTAAACATCACAGTATGGTGTGTGTTCACATTGCTTGGAAACACTGTCTGGTGTGTTTCCTGTAGTCGGCACAGAGGACAAAACTCAGGCATAAGGGTTTGTAAGTAGTGGCAAACAGTACTCTATGGTACACAGGTAAAGCTCATCTGTGTTGGCATACAGTGCTGCATTGTATGTTTGTCTGATGTGTGTGTAATTATGCCTGTACCATGGCTGCAATCATATGTGTGTTACAGGGTATACATGTGTATCCAGAAACATATATACTCTGTTACAGCAGTATGCTACCTATAGTAACAACTGTACACATATGTTAGGCAGGGCTATGGCATCAATGACTAGGGTGGTTGACTGGTACTACTGTAACTGTACTTTACATTCATTGCAATGGATGACATCTCTGTTCGTGCATTGGCGTGATATATACCCCTGTGTCGAGGTTGTGCATTGTGTCACAAACAGTGTGCCGGGTACTGTTGTATAGTGGTGTGATATATAGAGTGTGCCAGGCACTGTTAGTCAGTTGTGGCCTGAGAACCAATAAGTGGTACGGAACGTGTGTAACCTCTGACAGACAAATGGATGGTATATATGTCAGTAAAGTGATATCTGTGGTTAAAGGTGTAAAGTGTGCCACAGGACTCGCTTACACATATTGTTCATATCTTTTCCAGCCAGATGGCCCACCAACGCAACTCGTCTTTCACAGCAGCGGAGGAAGATGAGATTTTTCAAAGCCTGGTGCAGCAGTACACAATGCTGTTTTCCCGAAGCAGCCAGCTCCAGCAGGAGTGGACTGCACTGTGGCAGGAACTTGTTTGTTGGGTTAATGACATAGGCATGCATAACTGGACATATGAGCAGGTACGCCATCACTGCAGTGATTTAATTAGACATGTCTGGCGGTGTGTGTCTGATATCCAAAGACAACAGCTTGCCACAGGTGGGAGGAGCTGCTCCTAAGCGTGGTGGCTCCTGGACAACAGCAGCAACTACCTCTGACATGTGTTGTCATGGAGGCCGGAGCCACCCAGTATGTTCACATGGAGCGAGCAGGTAACATGCCCTATCTGTAGACTACAGTTAACTGTATTGTTAGATTATGTCTACGTGAGATGTGTACTGTGTGTTTAGCAATTGTGCTGCCTAGTGTTGTGCAATACTGATACTTGGAATATTATCTCTACACCTGTGACTGTTGACTGTTGTTCTACTGAAGTTTAGCATACCCACTGTAACAATGCCACAGTTGTGGCCACTGACGAACTCTCTCATATTCTTGTAGGCCCCTCTGGTGTGACAGCAGGGCAGATGATCCATGCTGGTGAGTGTGGTATAACTGCAATGTTGGTAATGAAATGTGCATGTCATAGGTGAGGTGTAGGCCATGCACACATAACACACCTACGCATAATGCATGTCCATGTCGTGCATGTTTGCTGTAAGACATTGCACAGCTCAGTAATGTCAGTAGCTTCCTCAATGACATGCAATACACAGAGCATCAGACACAGTTGTGGCAACACCGTACTGCACATTGGATAGGTATAGTTGCTACAGCTGTACACAACATAGCACGTTTATCATATGAAGTACACAAAAACATGCTACATATGGTGTTACCACACACCCACTGTAAAGTCACACTTCGGTATCCCACATGTCATCCACACACACATGATGTACCTCAGGGGTAGAGGCCTATCATGGGGCTGTGCAACATCTTCAACACATAACACAGTCATGTTAGCAATGCTCCCTATTAGGCACCTCACACACTCATGTACAAAGTGGCTTTGTAATTGTGAACGTAGCCACGGCACTGCAGTTCAGGTACAGCATGCTAGGCATGGTCCGTCACACATTAGTAGCTGTGAGTGACCACAAGATGCATGATGATGATGGCACATGGTACTACACCCCATCCAGTTACAGTGACCATAGTACTACACATACAGTCATTGCTTTGCACGTCAATGTTGTGTGTGTGCAAACATATGCACCTATACACAATATGTATAGCATGTTGTGTGTGTGCTTACATATGCCAGTATACACAATATGCACAGCAGTCACCATCTGTACAAAGTGTCACATATATGTCATGGAAGGCTATATGGTGTATAGGTCATATGACACACATTGGGTATGTGTGGTGTTTAATGTTGCAGTCATGTAGCATGCCATGTCATGGCTGGCACCGACATATCTGCAATATGTCCCACACTCACCATAACCACTGTACAATGGCCATGTCGAGCATTGGGATTCCTTCATGTCTACATTAACCACTCATCCCGTGTGTGTACATAGCATGCATGTGCTACACCTGTGCCCACTATTATCTGCTATGGACGCAGACACTGTAATCAGACATGGCAATCTATGTGTCACACAGATAACACATGCAGCCGTGGTATGTATACCTGTGAGTGACGGTGCACAGGACATTGCAGAGCTGACAATACTTGCACAGCCATGTTGTGTCCATGTACACATTGTGTTCCAGGGTGTAGCCAATCACTGAACAACTACACACATGCATCAAAGCCATGTATAATGTCATTATATAGGGCCATCTACACTTGCACTGCATGGTCTTGAATAACATTATATTCTGCATGCTGACACATGTGAGGTGACTGTTTGCCTTGTGATACTGTCACCCACCTTCACCCACTATTGAGTATGTGTTGGATTGCTGGTGTGTGTGTGTGTGTGTGTGTGTGTGTGTGTGTGTGTGTGTGTGTGTGTATGTGCTGTAGTGAGGTGTGTATTTGTGTGCGTGTGTTCATGTGTGTATGTGTGCATGTGTGCATGTATTCATGTGTTCATGTGTGCATGTGTGCTAACATCATGTACAGATTGTAATGTGTGTTTCCTATCTTCCTCTCACAGGTGCGGAGTTTGTGGTGGCTGAAAGCAGCAGAGAACCTGAAGTCACTGCCACTAATAGTGGAGATGATGAGACATGTATTCTGGCACAGGAAGGTTTTACAGGGTCTGTCGTTGGTTTGCCAATTGACAGTACAGAGCGTTCAACCCCATCTATGTGCACACTCATACTACCAATACATCCCTCATCACCAATGGCCTTAGCCAAGGGACAGCATACAGTTGGCATTGACCAGGAGAGTGTGGTACTCATGGCACTTGCATCCTCTCACAGCAGCCATAGCCGGATTCCTGGAATGGTATCACATAGGCAAATGTCCAGGGGTTCTCGGGGGAGCACCACTGGTTGTATTGCCCCTGGCAGACATGCTCTCAGAGGTATTACAGCCTCCAGTATGTTTTAGGCTGTAATGCAGGCACAGGCACGTATAGAACGGTACACCAGACAGGGACTAAGGGCGCAGGGGGCCCATTACACCGCTATCAATGACAGCATCTGTGACCTTGCTGGTGCCATCCAGAATTACACTGAGGTCATTGATAGATGTTGGGAGGAGACATTAGATGCCCTCCACAATGTGTTTTCCATGAGCCAGGACTGTGTGGGATGGTTGAGACATCGATGCGGATGCATGCCAGCAACAGTAACAGCTGGCAGTCATTGCGGATGGCCCACAGATCACAGCCGCTCCTGTAGTGGCAGTACCAGCCCCAGCAATGCTGGGGCTGGCCTGTCCATTGACCGTCCTAGTAGACTACGTGCATGTGGCTCTGGCCAGTCCCAGCAGGGACATGGATCCAGTCATCATACCTCTGCCTCTGATGATAGTACCCAGTCAGGGTTGGTACCCAATACTGCTCGTAGCACCCCTGCCAGGCACAGGTGCCATGTCCAGAGACAGTGATCTGTAAAGCCTATCAGGTACAGTCTGTGGCTGTCCCACGACCTCCTGTATATGGCAGCCACATGGTGGAGCTGTGTGCATGCAGACACACACACATTAACCAAACAAGTAGGGCTCACACATACACACACACATTACATCAACATTCGCCCATGCTGTACTGTTGTCCCTCACACACACACACACACACACACACACACACACACACACACACACACACACACACACACATGTCGATTGGATGGGTCAATGTCGGGCTCTGGCAAACCAACAACACACCCTGTGCATATGATGACACCTGTGCCACCTCCTGTCATCTGTAACATTGATGCAGGAACAGGCTAACATGGTTCTGATGCACAGGGTGACATTATAGCAGTGTAGCAATATTAGCAAGTTGTCAACAGGAAAGTGTAATGATATCCTTGTAGGTATATCTGAGCAGGCATTATGCATCACAGCTCTGATTGTCAATGTAGCATTGTTTACACCAGTGTTAGGTCTGAGTATGTATTGTCCACCCATGTGCCACTTGGCTGAAGTGTACAGTGTTGCCAGCATGTGTTAGTGAGTGGACAGTACGTGTGTGATGTGTGCATTACAAATTTTCAGGTGTACATCTGTAAACATGGTGGGTGCGCACTGTCTGCATGTATGTGCATAGTGGACACATGGGACGTGTGACATACCCTGTTGTACACATTGTTAACATCTCATAGTATCTTTCGATGGCCAGTATGCATTCTACTACAGATATGCACTAACATGGGTACACATGTGTGTATGACATGGGTTGACACTATGCTGTGGGTGATACTGTTAATATCTGTCAATGATTTGCAGTCTGGTAGTATGCACAACCTCAACAGCATGACTATAACCAATCATTAGATGATGTCCTGACAAATGACACACAGTTGTAGGGAACTCAGTAACAGTTGGATCCTTCTGGTACTATACTATAACAGTAACCAGTGGTATTGACCGCCACCTGTTCCTGGGACCACACCTGTCTGGCATATAGCCCTCTTAGGTACATGCAAACACACTAGGGATAAGTCCATCCACATCTGGAAATGCATGCATTGGCCTACAATGCATTCCCTGGATGGGACGCATATCCTACACAAGGGTATCATACAGACAGATACCTGTTGTCCAATACATGCTGTATAACAGTACGCCGACTATGGCATAGTCATCCACATTTACTATACATACTATCCCGACAGTACCATATAGGTGATAGCCCTCAACATGTATGTTGGGTACCAATGTGTACATACAGCCACGTGTTATGTCATCTGTCCCTTGGTATCCACATATCCATAGGTATTGTGGAGTCCCTCGGTGTGCCACATAAGACATTAGGGGCCTGAATGCATATCCACAGGGCTGTTGTACACCTATAATGACTGTCCATTATTGCCAGTCATTGTTGTGTATGAACGTGTCTGACATATACCCCAGGCATGTACCCTCACTCACAGTACTCTATACTAACTGTCATGGGTGTGTGTGGCACAGATGACCTTGGCCACAGATCACTACAGTGGCCGGGCTTGTCACATACATACATATGTGACCTACAATCTGAGAAGCAGCGGCAAAATCTGTCAAAGGAAACAAATGTATTCATGTAGTATGCAGGCTTCACACCTATGTACTGATTGAGGTCACATGTACACATATTTATTTGCCATGCAGATACCTGATGTGTGCAATGCACATACTGTTTTAATCATGATATGTCATACCATAGTAAAAGCAAAACTCACACTGCATTGACCAACTCTGTCACACACACACTCAGCAATGGCAGGATTCAAACCCCTACCTAACTATATTATGATACTAGAGAGATACTCATTAACACTGCGTGCTATATGCTTTACTGGGTGGTTTCTGTTCTCCTACTATATTTGTGGGATGCTGACATCATCAGACTTTCCAAAGAGGAATGTACCTATTTTAATGTGTTTTCCCAGTCTCCAAAAACAACACTCCTCTCAAATCACACCCACCCACCCACTGTCAGCATTTGCAGGATTCAAACCCCTACCTAACTGTGTTATAATACTAGAGAGATACGCATTAACATGGCGCACTATATACTTTACTGGGTGGTTTCTGTTCTCCTGCTATATTTGTAGGATGCTGACATCATCAGACTTTCCAAAGAGGAATGTACCTCTTTTAATGTGTTTTCCCAGTCTCCAAAAAGGGCACTCCTCTCAAAGGAAAGCACACACATATACCCAAACACACACTGTCAGCATTTGCAGGATTCAAACCCCTACCTAACTATGTTCTAATACTAGAGAGATACACATTAACACAGCACGCTATATGCTTTACAAGGTGGCTTCTTTTCTCCTGCTGTATTTGTAGGATGCTGACATCATCAGACTGGACATGGTAATGTGTGTACACTTTGTTTTATGCAATCCCAGGAATGAGCCATGTGGGTCGGCAGGTGTCAACAACTTGAACAGGACCCCATAATTCTTACCTTGTGTCATCCATCTGTGGACACATTGACATTCCTTCATATGTCAACACATATTTATGCACAGAGTGTTGGTTTTGTGGATACGACATGTGTCTGGGATGTTGATAAAGGGCTATTCAATGTCTATGTGGGACATGTGTAGCTCTGTTCAGTGATGTATGTCCTGGGCGGCTGCCTTGCAAACAGTCTAGCATGTTTGTGAACCATGATCTGCACATGAACATAACACAGTTGGTAGGGTTGTGTGTTTGTCAGCTTCCAATAGCTCTGTTTATGACTTCAACCATGATGGACTCCATGGCCTTGCAGATCAGACTTCATAGGCTTACTGGACTATACTTCCCATGGTGTGTTGTGCATCAACACTTGTGGGGAGTGCCATATGTTGCTGTAACACATTCAATGGTTCCAGATCCTGTGGAGAGGGTGTGGCTCAACAGACTGTTCAGGTGCAGGGTCTGTTTGTTCTGTAGTTCATGCATGACACATATTGGGAAACAATGTAATCCAATTGCTGCCATGCTTTTGACTTTGGGGGGAACTGTTCAGCCATTCTACATGTGATATCTCCTGGTATGATGACAGGGACTATCATCAGTGGGAGGTGGGTATGTATATATGGGCCTGTCTGACAGGATGTCGGCATTGTCAGTCAGGTACAGTTGGCCCTGACTCAGGACATATATGAGTGTACATTGCTATTTATGACATAGCTGAAGGAGGTGTCATGATTCAGTCTGGACTCCTTCTCAGCTACTCTTTACAAAACACCAACAAACCTGAGCATTAATCCCTGTTATACTCTTTTACACACTTAACACCCTACTGATCCTTTGTTATCAGGCTACGGAGTATGTCATCATAATATCCTGGCATGTCCAGGGGTCGGTTTCATGTGTACTCTCCAGTCCAGCTAGTGAATATTGTGGTTTTGACACAATGTCACATCTGCCTCATGTACACAGACAACCCTTTCCTCCTCCCAACAAACTCAGATATATGTGAGAGATGCAACAATATTGACATACAGGAGGCTGATCTCTCTCGACCCATGACTGGCATAGTCTATCAGGTGGTGAAGGTAACCACACACACCACATATCAGTCTTACATAAACCTATGTCGACAGCAATCAAACCACATTATCACACATAAACATACTCTTAGGCTATACATAAACTCTGCTTAAGCAGCAGAGACCTCCAAAGCAGACACATATACAACTGCTACCCCACTACAATACCCACATATCACATAGTTCACAATGTCAATGTGCCACACAGTCACTGCCCTTCGGGCTAAACAACACACCTAATACACTTGTAATAGGTGACACTTATTGTCAGACACACTGACATCCCACTCACCAGGCCAAACAAGGGAATAATCACTTTGAGCTGTCTCTCGGGTGCCAGGATCCAAAACATAACACGTGCACTCAGGTCACTCCAAAGCAAGTACAGGACTGGCTCCATCATTGTCCATGCTGGTGCGTACAACCTCAGACATGCCTCCCTGGACCACATGACATGATACATAGAGGAACTCTCTGATCATGTAGCCCAGGCCAGTATGACCCTGACCTTGTCTAGCATCTTATACTCACCAAGTATGATGTTACAGTATACCAACAAACTGATCACATTTAACTCATTAACACCGAGTACCTTCTCATGGCCCAGGAACAACGTACCACTCCCACAAGAGGGGTAAGCATACTGGATGTGATAATCAGCAACATGAGTACTGGATGGCAAGATGAGAAGTGTATCCCTCACTAGTAAGACCAGACCATAGAGTAATCATACTGGATATACACATCCTGACCACAGTCCCTGGCCAGAATACCACAGTGAAAAACATGTGT
Organism: Protopterus annectens; assembly: GCF_019279795.1. Classification (NCBI taxonomy): domain Eukaryota; kingdom Metazoa; phylum Chordata; order Ceratodontiformes; family Protopteridae; genus Protopterus; species Protopterus annectens. The sequence goes on along the minus strand of NC_056738.1, from coordinate 543,862,548 downwards.
AAAGCATAGGTTGCACCCCTCCAAACCGATGTGGAATCCACAAAAGGCCCTGTGCAAGTGCAGAATATGGGACACACCGCAGAACATGTTATACAGGCACTCCATGAACACAGCCAGGAATGCTTGGAGTATGCAGTCAGAAATAACAACAAGACACAATGCCATACACACAGGCATCTGGCATGCTGGACTCCAGCCATTACCAAACCATGCAAGAGAATGAGGAAGCTACTACATGATAGAGCAAACATAAAAAGGGATGTTCATAGGTTCATAGGTTCATAGGCTTTACCAGAAAGGCTCATCCAGACTCTGCTACACTTTGCTGTGAAGGAAAGGTTAGTTTGCTTTTATTTTTTGTATTACTGTATTGCCTTTCTATATTTTGAATACTGTAGTTTGTTTTCTTTACCTTGTGTTTTGCTTGCATTCTGTTTTAACAGCATATTAAAACTTCAAAAGAGACCACAGCTCTCTCTGTTCTGAGTCAGGCAGAATTTTTCCCACCCTCCCACCCATTTAAGTTGTGTTGTTAAATACCACTGTCTTTCTAGTTGCCCTCCTCTTATGTTAATCTGACCATATATCTCATTTCTCTCTACTTTCACTGGCTTATGTGAGTAATCACAAAATCATAATTTTTGAAATCCCACCCTTCAATTATTTAAATTTATTGGCCATCCTACAGTATTTCATAGTACCAAAATACAAAAGTGACCACCCCTTTCAATCCATCTTGCTGTTTTAAAAATAGTAACTCTCCACTAAACCTTAACTTTTTAAACAGGTAAAACTCATGTTACCTACTTTCACATCTAACTTCTCTAGTACACACTGCAGAGTGCATTCTTTTCAATCTTACCTTTAAGCATCCTGTGACTAGCACTTTCTCTAATACCTGCTGGAAAGCACTAGGAAGCCTTAAACTCATACAAACACTGAACTCTCCTTGTTAACAAGGAGAAATTAATAGTAGGCACTAAACAGCCTATAATTGCAAAGTACCTTGCTAAGGAAACAGCTCCTATACTTTACAAAGAAAAAAAAGCCCCAAACCAGGCATGTCCAAGGGTCAGCTTCGGTGATTTCTCCTGTCCACCTGGTGAATCTGGGCATACTGGGGCAATGCAGCAATTGCCTCATGTACACAGACAACCCTCTCCTCCTACCACCCAACACTACAACCTGTGAGAGATGCACTTACATAGCCAAAATGGAAGCAAAGCTCTCTCCACCCAAGATTGTGCTAAACAGTCAAGAGGAGAAGGTTAACACCCACACTACACCTCAAGCAACACATAGCCCTTCTAAACCCACACCACCAACACCCACATATAGCAACACTAAATCCACATATGCAGAGGCCCTTAACTGTAACCTGCCCAAGCAAAAAAGACCTCTGAAGCTGAAACGCAAACAAACACCAATCACAACCAATGTGTCACATAGTTCACAACACCAGTGTGCCACCCAGCAACAGCCCCTAAGGCAAGACAATGTACCTAACACTTTAGTCATAGGTGACTCTATAGTCCGGCACACTGGTGTCCCTCTCACCAGGTTGAATAAGGAGAAAATTACAGTCAGATGCCTGTCGGGTGCCAGGATCCGCCACATAATGCATGCACTCAAGTCACTCCACAACAAGTACAAATATGACTCTGTCATTGTCCATGTTGGAGTGAATGACTTGACGCACCTCCCTGGACTACATGAAAAGAGACATGGAAGAGCTCTCAGATCATGTGGCCCAGGCAGGTATGACCCTAGCCCTGAGTAGCATCCTGCCTTCGCCCAGAATGATACCACAATATAAGGATAAAATGATTGACTTCAACAATTGGCTAAGCTTATGCTGTCATTCAAAGGGGATCCAGTATCTGTCTGCCTGGGATGACATGATTGACAGACCACGATGCTTTGCCAGAGATGGTCTGCACCTGTCGCCCCTGGGATTCAGGTTACTGGATAAGGCTCTTGCCACCCCTATAGTGCCTTTTTTAGGCAAACTTCAAAGGACAAAACCACCACCGTAACAGGTACAAGCATGCAAAATCTGAAGCTAATGCTACTCAATGCTAGAAGTCTAAACCTCAAAATGCACTCTCTTGAGGCACTCCTAAAAATGGAGAACATCAATATCTGTGCAGTAACTGAGACCTGGTTCAAGGCTCCAGAGAGCACCCCTGCAATACCAGGCTACAACTCTTACCACACTTTTCGGCCACCAAACCAGGACAGAAACACTAAAGGTGGAGGAGTGTCAATATTCACCAATGATATTCACACCACCAGGCTAGTTGGCCAACACAATGTGTCTGAAATTCTCCAAGTGCAACTAACACTAGGTAAGACTGCAATCCAAATTGTAGCTTGCTACAGCTCCCCCACCATACCCCAAGATTCTCACTACGCCTTTCTAAACATACTGGAAAATATTAAGATAGAACCAAACACCCTAATACTGGGTGATTTTAACTACCCTGCCATTAACTGGGAAAACTACTCATGTCCCAACACCTTTGCGCACCGGTTCTTGGAATTCATAAATTCCAACACCCTGGATCAACTAATCCATAGTCCCACCAGGGGCTCCAATATCCTAGACCTGGTCATTACCAACATAGGAAATCAATGCTCCATACCTATGGTCACCCCCTCGTTAGTCAGGTCTGACCATAAGCTAATCACCCTTAACATCCACATACCCCCCCCACCACCCACTAAAGAAACCACCATAAAAAATTTCTCTAAAGCCAACTTCATGCTACTCAAGTCAGAAGTGACAAACTTCATGACACTCATGCAGACGGGAACTGAAAGTTCAACTGCTGAATCCTACACTAAGGCACTGTACAAGCACATCCACTCATGCATGAATCGTGCCATCCCAAATAGAACCAAAATGCTCTCATCCAAAAAAAGGAAGCCAACCTGGTGGTCCCCTGCCATAAACAAACTTTACAACAAAAGGAAGAAACTTTTGCAGAAAAGAGGAAAATCCCAGGATGCAGAAAACTCCCTTACTAGCCTCAGTAAGAAACTGAGATGCCTCATAAAATCCTCCAAAGCTAGTTACGAAAATAAAATTGCCAAAGATTCCAAAGACAACCACAAAGCATTCTATAACTATGTCAAGAATCTAAATGGAATGCTCAGATCTGCTCTGAGCTAAAACAGAATGGCATTAAATATACTGATCCGAAGGATATTGCCAATATCCTGGCAGATCGATTCAGTGCCAACTTCACCCCCTCTCACCCCTAAATGGCCCATCTCAATACGGAAGATTGCCAAATTCCAGTAATAACGGCCACACAGGTACAAAACGCTCTCTAAAGCCAAGAATACAGCATCCATGGGACCAGATGACATCCCGGGCTGTGTACTACATGAACTACAATATGAACTGGCACCTCACCTAAGTGTCATGTTTAATCATAGCCTCACCTCAGGTTTCGTGCCCACTGAGTGGCGCAGAGCTCCAGTTATCCCAAACCACAAGGGGGGATCCACCTTGGATCCCGGAAACTACCGTCCCATCAGTCTGACAAGCCTTATCTGCAAGGCCATGGAGCGTATTATCATGGAACTTATAAACAAAGACATTGGCAACCTTCAAACACTGGACCCCACCCAGTTTGGGTTTGTGAATGGCCGATCTTGTCTCCTGAACCTGATTGACTTCTTTGAATCAGTCTCCAGAGCCATGGACAAGGGCAAGGTGGTCCACACAGCCTATCTAGACTGAAAACCCATTTTTTTAAGCAACTTTCAACTGAAAGGCCAAGTGGTATAGTGGTTAAGGTTTATGTCTTGCAATCAGAAGATGCAAGGTTCAGTTTTCACCCCTGGAAAGAGCTTTACAGATTGAAGGTATATATATTTTTTTGCCCCCGAGAGGGAGAGAGACCAGATAGCAAAGCGGTTAAGGTATTCGGCTCCCATGCAAAAGGTACAAGGTGCAATCCTGACCACTAGCCAATGCATTATCTCTGGCCTTTGCATTATCTACTTGTGCTTCTGTGGGGATCTTTCCCCCAAATCATGCTGAATGTTTCCATCTGAAACTCACCCATAAATGAAAGACAATTAAAAGGGGAGAATGAACAAGAAAGTCCTCAGCACTCAAGTACTCCAAGACAAATAGAGGAGGAAACAGACGTAGTCGAAGAAGAATGGCAGCACCTCCAAACAGCATGTCGGATGACTACAGTATAGACATGTGGCCAAGCAAGCTATATAAATAAGGTACTTAAAGAAAGGTTACTGAGATAGTCATGGAAGTCTTCAAAAGAAAGGAGGAGTGCAGGACAAAGTGGGACAAGGAAAAGAAACACTAGGTCAGGAAGGAATACTGGATGGCTAAGGAGGAAGCTAAGAATAGAGTTCTACCAGCTTCTAGAAAATGACCTCTGTACTTGGCGAAAAGATACTATCAGGCTACAAGACAAACACAGAAAGATAAACCCCCGGTTTCATGACTCCTCCATGTAAGACTTAATAAGTCTTACTCGGAGGCTGCATTTGAATGGTATGACATCAGCGTGCCTTGAATATTCATGAGGGCATGCTGACTCAACCACAAGTCTTACACGGACTGTGTAAGAAAACAGTGGGTGTGTCCGACTGCCAAGCAGTCTAAATGTCCACGCCCCTGCAAGGGTTGGAAATGTAAAATGAAATTACACAAGAGCGAGTCTGCTGAAATGTCCTTGCACCCAACACCACACTCCCTGACATTGTAAACCCCCATCACAGTTATAAAAAGGAAAACATTAAATTTTTTTTTAAATTCCCGAAATAGCTGCCCGTGTTTGCGCGTGTGTGCGTGGGTGTGCCCATTCCTTAGCTGTAGTTAGCAATTCTGACATGGAAGAGCATAAGAAAGAGTGGTTATGCAAATTACTCCAAATCGCAGTAGCGTAATGGTAGTGCGTTCGCACAAAGAAGAGGCATTCACGGTTCAAGTCCCACCACTCCCCTTTGTATTTCTGTTTTAAATCAGTATATGAAATAATACCTGACAAATATCATTAAAATATTAGTAAAAAGCAGTGAAATGGGCAATGTATCAGTAAACAAAATAAATATTTTTAAAGGATCCTGATATATAATTGCCTGCAATTAAGCAGCGCTTTACCCAGTGCAATAGAGTTGCTCATTTCGCCCTGAGAGGGAGAGAGACCAGATAGCAAAGCGGTTAAGGTATTTGCCTCCTATGCACAAGGTACAAGGTTTGATCCTGACCTCCAGCCAATGCATTATCTCCGGCCTTTGCAGTATCTTCTTGTGCTTTTGTGGGGGTCTTTCCCCCAAGTCACGCTGAATGTTTCTATCTGAAACTCACCGATAAATGGAAGACAATTTAAAGGGGAGAATGAACAAGAAAGTCCTCAGCGCTCAAGTACCCCAAGGCAAATAAAGAAGGAAACTGATTTAGTCGAAGAAGAATGGAAGCACCTCCAAACAGCATGTGGGATGACTACAGAACAGATATGTGGCCAAGCAAAAGATAGAAATAAGGTACTTAAAGAAAGGTTACTGAAGAAGTCACGGAAGTCATCAAAAGAAAGGAGGAGTGCAGGACAAAGTGGGACAAGGAAAAGAAAGACTAGGCCAGGAAGGAATACTGGATGGCTAAGGAGGAAGCTAAGAATGGAGTTCGACCAGCTTCTAGAAAATTACCTCCGTACTTGGCTAAAACATACTATCAGGCTACAAGATAAACACAGAAAGATAAAGTCAGACACAATTCTGTTCACCCGGCCCACCAGCCTCCAAGCTACATAGAAAAAGAAAAACATGGAAACTGAGCTACTCCATGTCCAGCCTGACTGTTGGCAAAGCCTCCCACCATATCATTTTTAGTTACAGGATCCCCACTGAGTACGAAGAGAAACACTCAGTATACCTGAGGGGACAGGGAGGGCATTCAGCCCAACACAGGACAGATGGCCGATTTAACAGGATCTCAGTCTTAAACACACAATACAACAGAAGGCAGACATTTCTGTCTAAAACTAAGCAGGAGAGTTCTCACCGGAAAAAGAATCCCACATTAGTATCAACAGAAAAACTGGAAACTAGTCAAATCTGAAAAAACTTAATAGGAGACTAAAATAGCCTTCTATGCAAAGGATAACTGTAAAGTATTTTTAGTTAGGTTAGAAATCTTAAGGGAAACACTCAAAAACGTGCTGAGTTGGCTGAAGAAGACAGTGCTTATATTCAAGCAGAAGACATTTTAAACTTGCTGGCCTTTACATTCAATGAAAATTACACCAATTTATCACCTCTGGTCACTTCTGATGAAATTCACCCTATGATTCCATTGCCTGATATCACAAAAGAAGAAGTTGTTACTGCACTCTCTAAACATAGAGACATAGCATTTATGAACCCTTATGGAATCCCAGGGTGCCTAGTAAATAGCTGAATCATGACCTAACACATGACTTCAGCTCTCTATTTAACAACAGTCTCTAGGCAGGCTTTGCTCCAGTAGAGTGGAGAACAGCAAAAGTCATCCCTTTGCACAGAAGTGGGCCATCAAAAGATATTGGAAAGTAATGATCCACAAATCTGACTAGAGTGATATGCAAGGAGAATCATGAAGCTGAAACCCCCTTTTTTTTGAAACCACTTCCACCTGAAAGCTAAGTGGTACAGTGATTAATGTGTATGCCTGTCAATGGCAAGGTTTGATTCTCACCACTGGGAGTTGCTTTACAGATTGACGGCATATTTTTTTTTTTTTTTTTTTTTTTTGCCCTGAGAGGGAGAGAGACCAGATAGCGAAGCAGTTAAGGTATTCGCCTCCCATGCACAAGGTACAAGGTTCAATCCTGAGCTCTGGCCTTTGCATTATCTACTTGTGCTTTTGTGGGGGTCTTTCCCCCAAGTCATGCTGAATGTTTCCATCTGAAACTCACCCATAAATGGAAGACAATTTAAAGGGGAGAATGAACAAGAAAGTCCTCAGCGCTCAAGTACCCCAAGGCAAATAAAGAAGGAAACTGATTTAGTCGAAGAAGAATGGCAGCACCTCCAAACAGCATGTGGGATGACTACAGAACAGATATGTGGCCAAGCAAAAGATAGAAATAAGGTACTTAAAGAAAGGTTACTGAGGAAGTCACGGAAGTCATCCAAAGAAAGGAGGAGTGCAGGACAAAGTGGGACAAGGAAAAGAAAGACTAGGCCAGGAAGGAATACTGGATGGCTAAGGAGGAAGCTAAGAATGGAGTTCGACCAGCTTCTAGAAAATTACCTCTGTACTTGGCAAAAACATACTATCAGGCTACAAGATAAACACAGAAAGATAAAGTCAGACACAATTCTGTTCACCCGGCCCACCAGCCTCCAAGCTACATAGAAAAAGAAAAACATGGAAACTGAGCTACTCCATGTCCAGCCTAACTGTTGGCAAAGCCTCCCACCATATAATTTTTAGTTACAGGATCCCCACTGAGTACAAAGAGAAACACTCAGTATACCTGAGGGGACAGGGAGGGCATTCAGCCCAACACAGGACAGATGGCCGATTTAACAGGATCTCAGTCTTAAACACACAATACAACAGAAGGCAGACATTTCTGTCTAAAACTAAGCAGGAGAGTTCTCACCGGAAAAAGAATCCCACATTAGTATCAACAGAAAAACTGGAAACTAGTCAAATCTGAAAAAACTTAATAGGAGACTAAAATAGCCTTCTATGCAAAGGATAACTGTAAAGTATTTTTAGTTAGGTTAGAAATCTTAAGGGAAACACTCAAAAACGTGCTGAGTTGGCTGAAGAAGACAGTGCTTATATTCAAGCAGAAGACATTTTAAACTTGCTGGCCTTTACATTCAATGAAAATTACACCAGTTTATCACCTCTGGTAATTTCTGATGAAATTCACACTATGATTCCATTCCTTGATATCACAAAAGAAGAAGTTGTTACTGCACTCTCTAAACCTAGAGACACAGCATTTATGAACCCTTATGGAATCCCAGGGTGCCTAGTAAATAGCTGAATCATGACCTAACACACAAATTCAGCTCTCTATTTAACAACAGTCTCTAGGCAGGCTTTGCTCCAGTAGAGTGGAGAACAGCAAAAGTCATCCCTTTGCTCAGAAGTGGGCCATCAAAAGATACTGGAAAGTAATGATCCTCAAATCTGACTAAAGTGATATGCAAGGAGAATCATGAAGCTGAAACCCCCTTTTTTTGAAATTACTTTCACCTGTAAGCCAAGTGGTACAGTGGTTAAGGTGTATGTCTTACAATGACAAGGTGCAAGGTTTGATTCTCACCACTGGGAGTTGCTTTACAGATTGAAGGCGTCTATTTTTTTTTGCCCTGAGAGGGAGAGAGGCCAGATAGCGGTTAAGGTATTTGCCTCCTACGCACAAGGTACAAGGTTCTATCCTGACCTCCGGCCAATGCATTATCTCCGGCCTTTGCATTATCTACTTGTGCTTTTGTGGGGGTCTTTCCCCGAAGTCATGCTGAATGTTTCCATCTGAAACTCACCCATAAATGGAAGACAATTTAAAGGGGAGAATGAACAAGAAAGTCCTCAGTGCTCAAGTACCGCAAGGCAAATAAAGAAGGAAACTGATTTAGTCGAAGAAGAATGGCAGCACCTCCAAACAGCATGTGGGATGACTACAGAACAGATATGTGGCCAAGCAAAAGATAGAAATAAGGTACTTAAAGAAAGGTTACTGAGGAAGTCACGGAAGTCATCAAAAGAAAGGAGGAGTGCAGGACAAAGTGGGACAAGGAAAAGAAAGACTAAGCGGGACATGGAAAAGAAAGACTAGGCCAGGAAGGAATACTGGATGGCTAAGGAGGAAGCTAAGAATGGAGTTCTACCAGCTTCTAGAAAATTACCTCCGTACTTGGCGAAAACATACTATCAGGCTACAAGACAAACAGAGAAAGATAAAGTCAGACACAATTCTGTTCACCAGGCCCACCAGCCTCCAAGCTACATAGAAAAAGAAAAACATGGAAACTGAGCTACTCCATGTCCAGCCTGACAGTTGGCAAAGCCTCCCACCATACCATTGTTAGTTACAGGATCCGCACTGAGTACGAAGAGAAACACTCAGTATACCTGAAGGGACAGGGAGGGCATTCAGCCCAACACATGACAGATGGCCGATTTAACAGGATCTCAGTCTTAAACACAAAATACAACAGAAGGCAGGCATTTCTGTCTAAAACTAAGCAGGAGAGTGCACAACGGAAAAAGAATCCCACATTAGTATCAACAGAAAAACTGGAAACTAGTCAAATCTGAAAAAACTTAATAGGAGACTAAAATAGCCTTCTATGCAAAGGATAACTGTAAAGTATTTTTAGTTAGGTTAGAAATCTTAAGGGAAACACTCAAAAACGTGCTGAGTTGGCTGAAGAAGACAGTGCTTATATTCAAGCAGAAGACATTTTAAACTTGCTGGCCTTTACATTCAATGAAAATTACACCAGTTTATCACCTCTGGTCATTTCTGATGAAATTCACACTATGATTCCATTGCCTGATATCACAAAAGAAGAAGTTGTTACTGCACTCTCTAAACCTAGAGACACAGCATTTATGAACCCTTATGGAATCCCAGGGTGCCTAGTAAATAGCTGAATCATGACCTAACACACAAATTCAGCTCTCTATTTAACAACAGTCTCTAGGCAGGCTTTGCTCCAGTAGAGTGGAGAACAGCAAAAGTCATCCCTTTGCACAGAAGTGGGCCATCAAATGATACTGGAAAGTAATGATCCTCAAATCTGACTAGAGTGATATGCAAGGAGAATCATGAAGCTGAAACCCCCTTTTTTTGAAATCACTTCCACCTGAAAGCCAAGTGGTACAGTGGTTAAGGTGTATGTCTTACAATGACAAGGTGCAAGGTTTGATTCTCACCACTGGGTATTGCTTTACAGATTGAAGGCGTCTATTTTTTTTGCCCTGAGAGGGAGAGAGGCCAGATAGCGAAGCGGTTAAGGTATTCGCCTCCTACGCACAAGGTACAAGGTTCTATCCTGACCTCCGGCCAATGCATTATCTCCGGCCTTTGCATTATCTACTTGTGCTTTTGTGGGGGTCTTTCCCCCAAGTCATGCTGAATGTTTCCATCTGAAACTCACCCATAAATGGAAGACAATTTAAAGGGGAGAATGAACAAGAAAGTCCTCAGCGCTCAAGTACCCCAAGGCAAATAAAGAAGGAAACTGATTTAGTCGAAGAAGAATGGCAGCACCTCCAAACAGCATGTGGGATGACTACAGAACAGATATGTGGCCAAGCAAAAGATAGAAATAAGGTACTTAAAGAAAGGTTACTGAGGAAGTCACGGAAGTCATCAAAAGAAAGGAGGAGTGCAGGACAAAGTGGGACAAGGAAAAGAAAGACTAAGCGGGACATGGAAAAGAAAGACTAGGCCAGGAAGGAATACTGGATGGCTAAGGAGGAAGCTAAGAATGGAGTTCTACCAGCTTCTAGAAAATTACCTCCGTACTTGGCGAAAACATACTATCAGGCTACAAGACAAACAGAGAAAGATAAAGTCAGACACAATTCTGTTCACCAGGCCCACCAGCCTCCAAGCTACATAGAAAAAGAAAAACATGGAAACTGAGCTACTCCATGTCCAGCCTGACAGTTGGCAAAGCCTCCCACCATACCATTGTTAGTTACAGGATCCGCACTGAGTACGAAGAGAAACACTCAGTATACCTGAAGGGACAGGGAGGGCATTCAGCCCAACACATGACAGATGGCCGATTTAACAGGATCTCAGTCTTAAACACACAATACAACAGAAGGCAGGCATTTCTGTCTAAAACTAAGCAGGAGAGTGCACAACGGAAAAAGAATCCCACATTAGTAGCAACAGAAAAACTGGAAACTAGTCAAATCTGAAAAAGCTTAATAGGACACTAAAATAGGCTTCTATGGAAAGGATAACTGTAAAGTATTTTTAGTTAGGTTAGAAATCTTAAGGGAAACACTCAAAAATGTGCTGAGTTGGCTGAAGAAGACAGTGCTTTTATTCAAGCAGAAGACATTTTAAACTTGCTGGCCTTTACATTCAATGAAAATTACACCAGTTTATCACCTCTGGTCATTTCTGATGAAATTCACCCTATGATTCCATTGCCTGATATCACAAAAGAAGAAGTTGTTACTGCACTCTCTAAACCTAGAGACACAGCATTTATGAACCCTTATGGAATCCCAGGGTGCCTAGTAAATAGCTGAATCATGACCTAACACACAAATTCAGCTATCTATTTAACAACAGTCTCTAGGCAGGCTTTGCTCCAGTAGAGTGGAGAACAGCAAAAGTCATCCCTTTGCACAGAAGTGGGCCATCAAAAGATACTGGAAAGTAATGATCCTCAAATCTGACTAAAGTGATATGCAATGAGAATCATGAAGCTGAAACCCCCTTTTTTTGAAATCACTTCCACCTGAAAGCCAAGTGGTACAGTGGTTAAGGTGTATGCCCTCCAATGACATGGTGCAAGGTCTGATTCTCACCACTGGGTATTGCTTTACAGATTGAAGGCATATATTTTGTTTGCCCTGAGAGGGAGAGAGACCAGATAGCGAAGCGGTTAAGGTATTCACCTCCCATGCACAGGTACAAGGTTCGATCCTGACCTCCAGCCAATGCATTATCTCAGGCTTTTGCATTATCTACTTGTGCTTCTGTGGGGGTCTTTCCCCCAAGTCATGCTGAATGTTTCCATCTGAAACTCACCCATTAATGGAAGACAATTTAAAGGGGAGAATGAACAAGAAAGTCCTCAGAGCTCAAGTACCCCAAGGCAAATAAAGAAGGAAACTGATTTAGTCGAAGAAGAATGGCAGCACCTCCAAACAGCATGTGGGATGACTACAGAACAGATATGTTGCCAAGCAAAAGATAGAAATAAGGTACTTAAAGAAAGGTTACTGAGTAAGTCACAGAAGTCATCAAAAGAAAGGAGGAGTGCAGGACAAAGTGGGACAAGGAAAAGAAAGACTAGGCCAGGAAGGAATACTGGATGGCTAAGGAGGAAGCTAAGAATGGAGTTCTAACAGCTTCTAGAAAATTACCTCCGTACTTGGTGAAAACATACTATCAGGCTACAAGACAAACAGAGAAAGATAAAGTCAGACATCGATGCGGATGCATGCCAACAATAACAACTGGCAGTCATTGCCGGATATTACAGATCAGCATCATATGGTAATTACCAGCTAACAATGCTGGGAGCTGGCTATCAATGACGTCCTAATGAATTCGTGCGTAATGGCTCCTTGGCCAGTCAGCAGGACATGGATCAGTCATCATACCCTCTGCACTCTGATGATAGTACCAGTCAGGATTTGGTACTTAATACCGCTGCGTAACACCTGCAGGCTACAGGTGCCATGTCGAACAGTGATCTGTAAAGCCTATCAGGTACAGTCATGGCTGTCCACGACCTCCTGTATGTAGCGTACATGAGTAAGGCTGTGTGCATGCAGACACGCATTAACCAAACAAATAGGGCTCACACATACACACATTACATCAACATTCATACATGCTGTACTGTTGTCCTCACACCTATCTCTCAGTCGATCAGGTCGATAATACAGGGCTCTGGCAAACCAACACCGCAATGCATGATGACACCTGTGCCACCTCCTTGTCATCTGCTTAACATTGATGGGCAAAATTAACATGGTTCCTGATGCACAGGAGTGACGGCTCTTTAGTGTAGCAATATTAGCAAGTTGTCAACGAAGGAAAGATGTAATGATATCTTGTAAATTTATATCTGAGCAGGCATTATGCATCACAGCTCTGATTGTCAATGCTTAGCATTGTTTACACCAGTGTTAAGTCTGAGTATGTATTGTCACCCATGCGCCACTTGGCTGAAGTGTACAGTGTTGCCAGCATGTGTTAGTGGAGTGGAACCAATCATGTGATATTACAAATTTTCAGAATTAATACATCTGCTTAAACATGGTGATGCGCTGTCTCTGCATGCTTAGTGCATAGTGGACACATGGGGCGTGTGACATACCCTGTTGTACATTGTTAACATCTCGCAAATGTCTTTGATGGCAGTAGCCATTCTGCACAGATATGCACTAACGTAGGTACACATGTATTGTATGACATGGGTGTTACTATGCTGTAGGTATTACTGTTATGCTGTCGTGATTTTTGGTCTGGTAGTATGCAAAAGCCTCAGCAGCATGACTATAACCAATCATTAGATGATGTCTGACAAAATGACGCGCACAGTTGTAGGAACTCGTAACAGTTGGATCCTTCTGGTACTATACTATAGCAGTAACAGTAGTATTGGCCGCCACCTGTTTCCTGGGACCACCTTGCAATGCGGCATATGGCCCTCTTAGGTACATGCAAACAGGATAAGTCCATCCGTCTGGAAATGCATGCATTGGCCTGGTACATTCCCTCGATAAAATATCTCTAAACTCATCCTGTTGTCCAGCCATGCTGTATAACGATAAGCGACTATGGCATAGTCGTCACATTTACTATACATACTATCCGTGGTACCATATAGGTATTAGCCTCAACTTTATGTATGTTGGGTACCAGTAATATTTTATGGCCGTGTTGTAATAAATGCTGTCCCTTGGTATCCATATGTAGGTATTGGTAGAGTCCTCGGTGTACATAGACATTAGGGGCCTGAATGCATATCCACAGGGCTTTTGTTGTACCTGTAATGACTGTCCATTGTACTTGTTGTGTGAAGCGTGTCACGGTATATACTGACGTATTACCCTCACTCACAGTACTCTATACTATCGTAGGTGTATTATTGCTGCAAGATGACCTTGTACAGATCTTCTACAGTGGCGGGCTTGTCCTATGCAGTACATATGTGACCCTACAATCTGAAGCAGCGGCAAAATCTGTCAAGAAACAAATTAATTGTTCCATGTAGTATGCAGGCTTCACCTATGTACTGATTGAAGTCGTAGTACACATATTTATTTGTATGCGGAGTACAGTGTACAGTGCATGCTGTTTAATCAGCGGTATGTCATACCGTAGTAGTATTTCACTGTTGACCAACAAAGTCACTCGGCAGTAGCGGGATTCAGACCCATACTAACTTTATATTGTAATTGCTAGAAGATATAAATTAACGCATTGCTGCTTATGCTGGGTGGTTTCATTTCTCCACTGCTATTTGTGGGATGCTGACGTCATCGAACTTTCAAGAGATAATACCTCTTTATTATTGTTTTCGGTCTCCAAAACAACACTCCTCCAAATCACCCGCAATGGCATTTGCAGGATTTAAGCCCTGCTTTATGTTATATTACTGAGATACGTTAATATGCTGGTTTCTTGTTTTGCTCATACTTTATATTTGGTAGGATGCGGCATCATCAGACTTGAAGATGTACTCTTTAATGTTCGATCATCAAAGGGCATATGCCAAACGCATCGGGATTCAAACCCTGCTATCGTTATTATAGAGATGCGGTAACGCAATGCGCAAGGTTGACTGTTTTCTCCTGCTGTGACTGGCAGGATGTGATAAATTCAGACTGGATATTGTTTATGCGATCGAATTGAATAATGACAGATTGGAATGAATTGATCAACGGGATATAAAATTCACCCTATATCATCCATCTATGAACATTAACATTCCTTCATATAATATATAATATTATCTGAAGTATTAGATTTATGAATCGACTTATGTCTGAATATTAATAAAACTATTCAATATCTATAATAGGATAATAGCAAAGCTCTATTCAATGATGTATATCCTAGAAGCTACCTTACTAAACAATCTATGTTATGAACCATAATCTATGGAACAGATTAGTAAAGGTTAATAATGTTTATCAGCAACTATGCGCTCTATTTAACTAACCATGATGGCGCAGATCGAACTTCATAAACTTACTGAATATACCATGTTATTACATCAAACGCAAATTACCATATATTGCTATAACGATTCAATAGTTCCGTCCTGTGGAAGGTGTGAAATCAACAGACTGTTCAGGTCGTCTGTTCTGGATTCATGCATGAAGCATATTAATGTAATCAATTGCTACTTATGCTTTAAGGAACTGTTCAATACATTCTATGTGATATCTCCTGGTATGATGACAGGGACTATCATCAGTGGAGAGTATGTATATAATAAGGCCTGTCTGACAGGATGTCGGCATTATCAGTCCAGATTTTAGTTAATATTCAGGACGTATGAGTGTACGTTACTGTTATGGTATAACTGGAAGTTAATCGTGATTCAGTCTGGACTCCTTCTTTACCAAACAAACCACAGGCATTATCCATATTTATGCGTCTTAACGGTCGCTTTGTTATCGGGCTTTCGATGTCATCATAATATCCTGGCGTATCGAATTCCGGTTTCATGTGCTCTCCAGTCGACAAAAGATGAATATTGTGGTTTTGACAATGTCCATCTACAGATATCCTCAAACAGATATGCAGTAATATTATTGACGCTGATCTCTCGATTATGACTGGCATGGTCTATCAGGTGAATGCTCTATCAGTCGTGGATCGGGTTGTCGCGGGCGTTATGGTTGGTTTGTGCGTGGGGATCAGGGCGGCCACCACTACCATACCCTCCACCATTCCCATGTCCTTCTTCCACCTTCCTTCCTTTCTTCCTTCGTGGCTTGTGTCCATCCTTATTTCTTCTACCATTCCATTTTCCATTCCTTCCTTTCCTCCATGTCCATGCTTCCATTTTGGCCTCCAGACATGCCTCCCTGGGCCACGCGGCATGCATGGTCATGTGGCCGAGCCCGTGCGGCCCTGGCCTTGTCTGGCATCTTGCTCTGGTAGCAGTGTTTTGGTATGCTGTGGCAGTCACATTTGGCTCATTGGCATTGCCTTCTCATGGGAACAGCGTGCCACTCCTGGGTGGCATGCTGGATGTGATAATCAGCATGGTGCTGGATGGCAGGATGAGTGGCCATCTCACTGTGGTAAGACCAGACCGTGGGGTAATCATTGGATGCATCCTGACCTGGTCCTGGCAGGTGCAGTGAGGCAGCCAGCCAGGCATAGGTTGCCTCAGAGCGATGTGGAGGCCCTGTGCAGGGTGCAGATATGGGACTGCATGTTATGCAGGCTCATGAACTTGCAGCCAGGAGTGGGTGTGCAGTCAGAAATAACAACAAGACACAGTGCCCATGTGCTGGACTCAGCCATTGCCAGAGCCATTAGAGATGAGGAAGCCACTGCATGATGAGGCAAGAGCATCAAGGGATGTTCTGCATGGTTCATGGGTTCTTGGGGCTCCATCCAGACTCTGCTTTGCTGCTTGTGAAGGTTAGTTTCTTTTATTTTTGTGTGCTGTATTTGTGCATATTTTGAATGCTGTGGTTTGTTTCTTTGCAGCAGTGTTTCTGTTTAACAGGTAGGCAAAGGATTTTGGCTCTCTCTTGTTTCTGAGTCGGGCAGGTGCCCTCCACTTAGGATTGTTTAAATGCCTGTCTGGGATTGCCCTCATCTTGTGATGATCTGACCCATGTCATTCTCTTCTCTTGACGTGTGATAGAATCATGGTGTGATCCTTCAGTTGGAGTTTCAACCAACCATCCTAATATTCAAATCTCAAAATAAAAGTAATCTCTAATCCATCTTATTTAAAATAATGCTCCACCTAAACCTTTCAACAAGAGTAAACTCAGAATTACACATCTAATACTCCTAGTGCAGGATTAATTCTTTTCAATCCTTATTTAAGCATCCATAGTGATTCTTGCTTTTCTCTAATATGCTGGGAGAGCATTAAACTCATACAAACACTGAATATCCTTGATTGTAAAGGAGAGTTAATGGGCACTAAACAGCCTATAATTGCAAAGTACCTTGCTAAGGAAACAAGCTCCATACTTACAAAGAAAAAAGCCCCAAACCAGGCATGTCCAAGGGTCAGCTTCGATTGAAGTTTCTCCTGTCCACCTGGTGAATCTTGGCATACTGGGGCAATGCAGCAATTGCCTCATGTACACAGAGACAACCCTCTCCTCCTGCTACCACCCAATAACACTACAACCTGTGAGATGATGCACTTCTACATAGCCAAAATGGAAGCAAAAGCTCTTCCACCCAAGATTGTGCTAAAACAGTCAAGAGGAGAAGGTTAACACCCACACTACACCCTAGCAGCATATAGCCCTCTTCTAAACCCACACCACCACAACACCCACATAGCAGCTAAAGTCCACAGTATGTGCCAGTCTTTACCTGTAAATCTGCTCTACAAAAAGACCTCTGAAGCTGGAAACGCAAAACAAGGGCATGGCTCAGTCGCAACCA
This sequence comes from Protopterus annectens, assembly GCF_019279795.1. Lineage (NCBI taxonomy): Eukaryota > Metazoa > Chordata > Ceratodontiformes > Protopteridae > Protopterus > Protopterus annectens. The sequence continues at coordinate 543,845,200 of NC_056738.1, read as the reverse complement.
ATGTGGTGTGTAGTTCCTGCCAATTATGCTTACCCAAAGCAACAAGTCGGCTAAGGCAGGACAGTGTGCCTGACCACTACTTAGTCATGGGTGACTCTGTAGTCCGCACACTGGTGTCCCTGCTCACCAGGTTGAATAGTGAGGAGAATTACAGGTCAGATGCCTGTCCGGGTGCCAGGATCCGGCCACATGAAAGAGCATGCTGTTCAGAGTCGCGCTCACAATAAGTACAAATATGACTCTGTCATTGTCCATGTTGGAGTGAATGATTCTGAGATTTGCCTCCTGGACTACATGAAAAGAGACATGTGAAGAGCTCTCCAGATCATGTGGCTCCAGGCAGGTATGACCTAGCTCCCTGGAAGTAAGCATCCGCCGCCGCCCAGAATGATACCACAATATATGGGGATAAAATGATTGACTTCCAACAATTGGTACTAAGCTTATGCTGGGTGAAAGTCATTCAAAGGGGATCCAGTAATCTGTCTGCCTGGGATGACATGATTGACGGAACCACGATGCTTTGCCAGAGATGGTCTGCACCTGTCGCCCCTGGGATTCCAGGTTACTGGATAAAGGCTCTTGCCAATTCTTATAGTGCCTTTTTAGGGCAGAACTTCAAGCTGGACAAAACCACCACCGCGAACAGGAATTACAAGCGTATTGCCAAAATCTGAAGCTAATGCTACTCAATGCTAGAAGTCTAAAACCTCAAAATGATACTCCCCTCTTGAGGCACTCCTAAAATGGAGAACATCAATATCTGTGCAGTAACTGAGACCTGGTTCAAGGCTCCAGAGAGCACCCCTGCAATACCAGGCTACAACTCTTACCACATCTTTTCGGCCACCAAACCAGGACAGAAACACTAAAGGTGGAGGTGTCAATATTCACCTCAATGATTCACACCACCAGGCTAGTTGGCCAACACAGTATGTGTCTGAAATTCTCCAAGTGCAATCTAACACTAGGTAAGACTGCAATCCAAATTGTGGCTTGCTACAGCTCCCCACCATACCCCAAGATTCTCACTCACGCCTTTCTAAACATACTGGAAAAATATTAAGATAGAACCAAACTTGCCTAATACTGGGTGATTTTAACTAACCGTGCCATTAACTGGGGAAAACTACTCATGTCCCAACACCTTTAAGGGCAAGATGTACGGTTCTTGGAATTCATAAATTCCAACACCCTGGATCAACTAATCCCATGAGAATCCCACCAGGGGCTCCACCCATATCCTAGACTCTGGTCATTACCAACATAGGAAATCATCAGTGCTCCATACCTATGAGTCATCACCTCAAGTTAGTCAGGTCTGACCATAAGCTAATCACTCCTTAACATCCACATCCCACCCCAACCCAGCAAAAAGGAAACCACCATAAAAATTTCTCTAAAGCCAACTTCATGCTACTCCAAGTCAGGAAGTGACAAACTTCATGACTTGCTCATGCAGATCGGGGAACTGAAGAGTTCCAACTGCTTTGAATCCTACACTAAGGCAACTGTACAAGCTATTATCCACTCATGCATGAGATAGGTGCCATCCCAAATAGAACCAAAATGCTCTCATTAAAAAATCTTGCTTCAACCTTGGTGGTCCCCTGCCATAAACAAACTTCTTGGCAACAAAAGGAAGAAACTTTTGCAGAAAAGAGGAAAATCCCAGGATGCAGAAAACTCCTTTAATAGGCCTCAGTAAGAAACTGAGATGCCTCATATAAATCCTCCAAAGCTAGTTAATAAAATAAAATTAAGCCAAAGATTCCAAAAGACAACCACAAAGCATTCTATAACTATTATGTCAAGAATCTAAATGGAATGCTCCAGATCTGCTCTGAGCTAAAACAGAATAAGCATTAAATATGCTGATCCCAAAGGAGTTGCTGCAATATCTGGCAGGTCGATTCAATTATGCCTTCGCCTCTCACCCCTCTCAAATGGCCCGTCTCAATGCACCGAAGATTGCACAAAATTCCGAAATAATACTTGTACAATAAAAGGTACCAAGCACTTACTCCTAAGGAAAGCAAAAGGAATACGAAAAATATGTTCACACCAGATGACATCGGGGCTGTGTAACTACATGGAATCTAAGGTAATATGGAACTGGCAATTCCCCTCACACCTAAGTGTTTGCTATGTTTGACCCTCATATAGCTCCTCACCTAGCAGCTCGTGCTCCACTGAGAAGTTGCATGAGCTACCTGAGTTATCCCAAACCACAAGGGGATCCCACCTTGGATCCCGGAAACTACACGTCCCATCAGTCTGCTGACAAGCTATATCTTATCTGGCAGGAGGCCATGGAGCGTATGATATCATGGAACTTATAAACAAAGACATTGGCTTAACCTTCAAACACTGGACCCCACCCAGTTTGGAAGGTTTAGACGTGAATGGCCGATCTTGTCTCCCCCACTGACACCTGATTGGAGAAACTTCTGAATCAGTCTCAAGAGCCATGGACAAGGGCAAGGTGAGTCCACAATAAGCCTATCTAGGCTGAAACCCCTTTTTTTTAAAGCCATTTCCATCTAAAGCCAAATGGTACAGTGGTTAAGGTGTATGCCTTTCAATCAAGAGGTGCAAGGTTTGAATCTCACCACTGGTAAGAGCTTTACAGATTGAAGGTATATATTTTTTTTGCCCTGAGAGGGAAAGAGACCAGATAGCGAAGCGGTTAAGGTATTCGCCTCCCATGCACAAGGTACAAGGTTCAATCCTGACCTCCGGCCAATGCATTATTTCCGGCCTTTGCATTATCTACTTGTGCTTCTGTGGGGTCTTTCCCCCAAATCATGCTGAATGTTTCCATCTGAAACTCACCCATAAATGGAAGACAATTAAAAGAGGAGAATGAACAAGAAAGTCCTCAGTGCTCAAGTACCCCAAGACAAATAGTGGAGGAAAAAACTTAGTGGAAGAAGAATGGCAGCATCTCCAAACAGCATGTGGGATGACCATGTGGCCAAGCAAGCTATGGAAATAAGGTACTTAAAGAAAGGTTACTGAGGAAGTCACGGAAGTCATCAAAAGAAAAGAGGAGTGCAGGACAAAGTGGGACATGGAAAAGAAAGACTAGGCCAGGAATGAATACTGGATGGCTAAGGAGGAAGCTAAGAATGGAGTTCTACCAGCTTCTAGAAAATGACCTCCGTACTTGGTGAAAAGATACTATCAGGCTACAATACAAACACCGAAAGATAGTCAGACTCACTTCTGTTAACCAGGCCCACCAGCCTCCGAGCTACATAGAAAAAGGAAAACATGGAAACAGCTACTCCATGTCCAGCCTGACCATTGGACCATTGGCAAAGCCTCCCACCATATCATTGTTAGTTACAGGATCTCCACTGAGTACGGAGAGAAACACTCAGTATACCTGAATGGACAGGGAGGGCATTCATCCCAACACAGGACAGATGGCCCATTTAACAGGATCTCAGTCATAAACACACAATACAACAGAAGGCAGACATTTCTGTCTAAAACTAAGCAGGAGAGTGCTCAACAAAAAAATCCCACATTAATATCAACAGTCAAATCTGGAAACTAGTCAAATCTGCAAAAGCTTATTAGGAGACTAAAATAGCCTTCTATGCAAAGGATAACTGTAAATTATTTTTTTAGGTTAGAAATCTTAAGGGAAACACTCAAAAATGTGCTGAGTTGGCTGAAGAAGACAGTGCTTATATTCAAGCAGAAGACATTGTAAACCTGCTGGCCTTTACATTCAATGAAAATTTTACCTGTTTATCTCCTCCGGTCACTTCTGATGAAATTCCCCCTATGATTCTATTGCCTGATATCACAAATGAAGTCGTCACTGCACTCTCTAAAGCTAGAGACACAGCATCTATGAACCCTTATGGAATCCCAGGGACCCTAGTAAATAGCTGAAGCATGACCTAGCACAACAATTCAGTTCTCTATTTAACAACATTCTCTAAGCAGGCATTCCTGCAGTAGAGTGGAGGACAGCAACAGTCATCCCTTTGCACAGAGGTGGGCCATCAATAGATCCTGGAAACTAATGACCCATAAGTCTGACTAGACAGATACGCAAGGAGAATCATGAAGCTGAAAACCCCTTTTTTTTAAAGCCATTTCCATCTAAAGCCAAATGGTACAGTGGTTAAGGTGTATGCCTTTCAATCAAGAGGTGCAAGGTTTGAATCTCACCACTGGTAAGAGCTTTACAGATTGAAGGTATATATTTTTTGCCCTGAGAGGGAAAGAGACCAGATAGCGAAGCGGTTAAGGTATTCGCCTCCCATGCACAAGGTACAAGGTTCAATCCTGACCTCCGGCCAATGCATTATTTCCGGCCTTTGCATTATCTACTTGTGCTTCTGTGGGGGTCTTTCCCCCAAATCATGCTGAATGTTTCCATCTGAAACTCACCCATAAATGGAAGACAATTAAAAGAGGAGAATGAACAAGAAAGTCCTCAGCGCTCAAGTACCCCAAGACAAATAGTGGAGGAAAAAACTTAGTGGAAGAAGAATGGCAGCATCTCCAAACAGCATGTGGGATGACCATGTGGCCAAGCAAGCTATGGAAATAAGGTACTTAAAGAAAGGTTACTGAGGAAGTCACGGAAGTCATCAAAAGAAAAGAGGAGTGCAGGACAAAGTGGGACATGGAAAAGAAAGACTAGGCCAGGAATGAATACTGGATGGCTAAGGAGGAAGCTAAGAATGGAGTTCTACCAGCTTCTAGAAAATGACCTCCGTACTTGGTGAAAAGATACTATCAGGCTACAATACAAACACCGAAAGATAGTCAGACTCACTTCTGTTAACCAGGCCCACCAGCCTCCGAGCTACATAGAAAAAGGAAAACATGGAAACAGCTACTCCATGTCCAGCCTGACCATTGGACCATTGGCAAAGCCTCCCACCATATCATTGTTAGTTACAGGATCTCCACTGAGTACGGAGAGAAACACTCAGTATACCTGAATGGACAGGGAGGGCATTCATCCCAACACAGGACAGATGGCCCATTTAACAGGATCTCAGTCATAAACACACAATACAACAGAAGGCAGACATTTCTGTCTAAAACTAAGCAGGAGAGTGCTCAACAAAAAAAAATCCCACATTAATATCAACAGTCAAATCTGGAAACTAGTCAAATCTGCAAAAGCTTATTAGGAGACTAAAATAGCCTTCTATGCAAAGGATAACTGTAAATTATTTTTTAGTTAGGTTAGAAATCTTAAAGGGAAACACTCAAAAATGTGCTGAGTTGGCTGAAGAAGACAGTGCTTATATTCAAGCAGAAGACATTGTAAACCTGCTGGCCTTTACATTCAATGAAAATTTTACCCGTTTATCACCTCCGGTCACTTCTGATGAAATTCCCCCTATGATTCTATTGCCTGATATCACAAATGAAGTCGTCACTGCACTCTCTAAAGCTAGAGACACAGCATCTATGAACCCTTATGGAATCCCAGGGACCCTAGTAAATAGCTGAAGCATGACCTAGCACAACAATTCAGTTCTCTATTTAACAACATTCTCTAAGCAGGCATTCCTGCAGTAGAGTGGAGGACAGCAACAGTCATCCCTTTGCACAGAGGTGGGCCATCAATAGATCCTGGAAACTAATGACCCATAAGTCTGACTAGACAGATACGCAAGGAGAATCATGAAGCTGAAAACCCCTTTTTTTTAAAGCCATTTCCATCTAAAGCCAAATGGTACAGTGGTTAAGGTGTATGCCTTTCAATCAAGAGGTGCAAGGTTTGAATCTCACCACTGGTAAGAGCTTTACAGATTGAAGGTATATATTTTTTTTGCCCTGAGAGGGAAAGAGACCAGATAGCGAAGCGGTTAAGGTATTCGCCTCCCATGCACAAGGTACAAGGTTCAATCCTGACCTCCGGCCAATGCATTATTTCCGGCCTTTGCATTATCTACTTGTGCTTCTGTGGGGGTCTTTCCCCCAAATCATGCTGAATGTTTCCATCTGAAACTCACCCATAAATGGAAGACAATTAAAAGAGGAGAATGAACAAGAAAGTCCTCAGCGCTCAAGTACCCCAAGACAAATAGTGGAGGAAAAAACTTAGTGGAAGAAGAATGGCAGCATCTCCAAACAGCATGTGGGATGACCATGTGGCCAAGCAAGCTATGGAAATAAGGTACTTAAAGAAAGGTTACTGAGGAAGTCACGGAAGTCATCAAAAGAAAAGAGGAGTGCAGGACAAAGTGGGACATGGAAAAGAAAGACTAGGCCAGGAATGAATACTGGATGGCTAAGGAGGAAGCTAAGAATGGAGTTCTACCAGCTTCTAGAAAATGACCTCCGTACTTGGTGAAAAGATACTATCAGGCTACAATACAAACACCGAAAGATAGTCAGACTCACTTCTGTTAACCAGGCCCACCAGCCTCCGAGCTACATAGAAAAAGGAAAACATGGAAACAGCTACTCCATGTCCAGCCTGACCATTGGACCATTGGCAAAGCCTCCCACCATATCATTGTTAGTTACAGGATCTCCACTGAGTACGGAGAGAAACACTCAGTATACCTGAATGGACAGGGAGGGCATTCATCCCAACACAGGACAGATGGCCCATTTAACAGGATCTCAGTCATAAACACACAATACAACAGAAGGCAGACATTTCTGTCTAAAACTAAGCAGGAGAGTGCTCAACAAAAAAAAATCCCACATTAATATCAACAGTCAAATCTGGAAACTAGTCAAATCTGCAAAAGCTTATTAGGAGACTAAAATAGCCTTCTATGCAAAGGATAACTGTAAATTATTTTTAGTTAGGTTAGAAATCTTAAGGGAAACACTCAAAAATGTGCTGAGTTGGCTGAAGAAGACAGTGCTTATATTCAAGCAGAAGACATTGTAAACCTGCTGGCCTTTACATTCAATGAAAATTTTACCCGTTTATCACCTCCGGTCACTTCTGATGAAATTCCCCCTATGATTCTATTGCCTGATATCACAAATGAAGTCGTCACTGCACTCTCTAAAGCTAGAGACACAGCATCTATGAACCCTTATGGAATCCCAGGGACCCTAGTAAATAGCTGAAGCATGACCTAGCACAACAATTCAGTTCTCTATTTAACAACATTCTCTAAGCAGGCATTCCTGCAGTAGAGTGGAGGACAGCAACAGTCATCCCTTTGCACAGAGGTGGGCCATCAATAGATCCTGGAAACTAATGACCCATAAGTCTGACTAGACAGATACGCAAGGAGAATCATGAAGCTGAAAACCCCTTTTTTTTAAAGCCATTTCCATCTAAAGCCAAATGGTACAGTGGTTAAGGTGTATGCCTTTCAATCAAGAGGTGCAAGGTTTGAATCTCACCACTGGTAAGAGCTTTACAGATTGAAGGTATATATTTTTTTTGCCCTGAGAGGGAAAGAGACCAGATAGCGAAGCGGTTAAGGTATTCGCCTCCCATGCACAAGGTACAAGGTTCAATCCTGACCTCCGGCCAATGCATTATTTCCGGCCTTTGCATTATCTACTTGTGCTTCTGTGGGGGTCTTTCCCCCAAATCATGCTGAATGTTTCCATCTGAAACTCACCCATAAATGGAAGACAATTAAAAGAGGAGAATGAACAAGAAAGTCCTCAGCTCAAGTACCCCAAGACAAATAGTGGAGGAAAAAACTTAGTGGAAGAAGAATGGCAGCATCTCCAAACAGCATGTGGGATGACCATGTGGCCAAGCAAGCTATGGAAATAAGGTACTTAAAGAAAGGTTACTGAGGAAGTCACGGAAGTCATCAAAAGAAAAGAGGAGTGCAGGACAAAGTGGGACATGGAAAAGAAAGACTAGGCCAGGAATGAATACTGGATGGCTAAGGAGGAAGCTAAGAATGGAGTTCTACCAGCTTCTAGAAAATGACCTCCGTACTTGGTGAAAAGATACTATCAGGCTACAATACAAACACCGAAAGATAGTCAGACTCACTTCTGTTAACCAGGCCCACCAGCCTCCGAGCTACATAGAAAAAGGAAAACATGGAAACTGAGCTACTCCATGTCCAGCCTGACCATTGGACCATTGGCAAAGCCTCCCACCATATCATTGTTAGTTACAGGATCTCCACTGAGTACGGAGAGAAACACTCAGTATACCTGAATGGACAGGGAGGGCATTCATCCCAACACAGGACAGATGGCCCATTTAACAGGATCTCAGTCATAAACACACAATACAACAGAAGGCAGACATTTCTGTCTAAAACTAAGCAGGAGAGTGCTCAACAAAAAAAAATCCCACATTAATATCAACAGTCAAATCTGGAAACTAGTCAAATCTGCAAAAGCTTATTAGGAGACTAAAATAGCCTTCTATGCAAAGGATAACTGTAAATTATTTTTTAGTTAGGTTAGAAATCTTAAGGGAAACACTCAAAAATGTGCTGAGTTGGCTGAAGAAGACAGTGCTTATATTCAAGCAGAAGACATTGTAAACCTGCTGGCCTTTACATTCAATGAAAATTTTACCCGTTTATCACCTCCGGTCACTTCTGATGAAATTCCCCCTATGATTCTATTGCCTGATATCACAAATGAAGTCGTCACTGCACTCTCTAAAGCTAGAGACACAGCATCTATGAACCCTTATGGAATCCCAGGGACCCTAGTAAATAGCTGAAGCATGACCTAGCACAACAATTCAGTTCTCTATTTAACAACATTCTCTAAGCAGGCATTCCTGCAGTAGAGTGGAGGACAGCAACAGTCATCCCTTTGCACAGAGGTGGGCCATCAATAGATCCTGGAAACTAATGACCCATAAGTCTGACTAGACAGATACGCAAGGAGAATCATGAAGCTGAAAACCCCTTTTTTTTAAAGCCATTTCCATCTAAAGCCAAATGGTACAGTGGTTAAGGTGTATGCCTTTCAATCAAGAGGTGCAAGGTTTGAATCTCACCACTGGTAAGAGCTTTACAGATTGAAGGTATATATTTTTTTTGCCCTGAGAGGGAAAGAGACCAGATAGCGAAGCGGTTAAGGTATTCGCCTCCCATGCACAAGGTACAAGGTTCAATCCTGACCTCCGGCCAATGCATTATTTCCGGCCTTTGCATTATCTACTTGTGCTTCTGTGGGGGTCTTTCCCCCAAATCATGCTGAATGTTTCCATCTGAAACTCACCCATAAATGGAAGACAATTAAAAGAGGAGAATGAACAAGAAAGTCCTCAGCGCTCAAGTACCCCAAGACAAATAGTGGAGGAAAAAACTTAGTGGAAGAAGAATGGCAGCATCTCCAAACAGCATGTGGGATGACCATGTGGCCAAGCAAGCTATGGAAATAAGGTACTTAAAGAAAGGTTACTGAGGAAGTCACGGAAGTCATCAAAAGAAAAGAGGAGTGCAGGACAAAGTGGGACATGGAAAAGAAAGACTAGGCCAGGAATGAATACTGGATGGCTAAGGAGGAAGCTAAGAATGGAGTTCTACCAGCTTCTAGAAAATGACCTCCGTACTTGGTGAAAAGATACTATCAGGCTACAATACAAACACACCGAAAGATAGTCAGACTCACTTCTGTTAACCAGGCCCACCAGCCTCCGAGCTACATAGAAAAAGGAAAACATGGAAACAGCTACTCCATGTCCAGCCTGACCATTGGACCATTGGCAAAGCCTCCCACCATATCATTGTTAGTTACAGGATCTCCACTGAGTACGGAGAGAAACACTCAGTATACCTGAATGGACAGGGAGGGCATTCATCCCAACACAGGACAGATGGCCCATTTAACAGGATCTCAGTCATAAACACACAATACAACAGAAGGCAGACATTTCTGTCTAAAACTAAGCAGGAGAGTGCTCAACAAAAAAATCCCACATTAATATCAACAGTCAAATCTGGAAACTAGTCAAATCTGCAAAAGCTTATTAGGAGACTAAAATAGCCTTCTATGCAAAGGATAACTGTAAATTATTTTTTAGTTAGGTTAGAAATCTTAAGGGAAACACTCAAAAATGTGCTGAGTTGGCTGAAGAAGACAGTGCTTATATTCAAGCAGAAGACATTGTAAACCTGCTGGCCTTTACATTCAATGAAAATTTTACCCGTTTATCACCTCCGGTCACTTCTGATGAAATTCCCCCTATGATTCTATTGCCTGATATCACAAATGAAGTCGTCACTGCACTCTCTAAAGCTAGAGACACAGCATCTATGAACCCTTATGGAATCCCAGGGACCCTAGTAAATAGCTGAAGCATGACCTAGCACAACAATTCAGTTCTCTATTTAACAACATTCTCTAAGCAGGCATTCCTGCAGTAGAGTGGAGGACAGCAACAGTCATCCCTTTGCACAGAGGTGGGCCATCAATAGATCCTGGAAACTAATGACCCATAAGTCTGACTAGACAGATACGCAAGGAGAATCATGAAGCTGAAAACCCCTTTTTTAAAGCCATTTCCATCTAAAGCCAAATGGTACAGTGGTTAAGGTGTATGCCTTTCAATCAAGAGGTGCAAGGTTTGAATCTCACCACTGGTAAGAGCTTTACAGATTGAAGGTATATATTTTTTGCCCTGAGAGGGAAAGAGACCAGATAGCGAAGCGGTTAAGGTATTCGCCTCCCATGCACAAGGTACAAGGTTCAATCCTGACCTCCGGCCAATGCATTATTTCCGGCCTTTGCATTATCTACTTGTGCTTCTGTGGGGTCTTTCCCCCAAATCATGCTGAATGTTTCCATCTGAAACTCACCCATAAATGGAAGACAATTAAAAGAGGAGAATGAACAAGAAAGTCCTCAGCGCTCAAGTACCCCAAGACAAATAGTGGAGGAAAAAACTTAGTGGAAGAAGAATGGCAGCATCTCCAAACAGCATGTGGGATGACCATGTGGCCAAGCAAGCTATGGAAATAAGGTACTTAAAGAAAGGTTACTGAGGAAGTCACGGAAGTCATCAAAAGAAAAGAGGAGTGCAGGACAAAGTGGGACATGGAAAAGAAAGACTAGGCCAGGAATGAATACTGGATGGCTAAGGAGGAAGCTAAGAATGGAGTTCTACCAGCTTCTAGAAAATGACCTCCGTACTTGGTGAAAAGATACTATCAGGCTACAATACAAACACCGAAAGATAGTCAGACTCACTTCTGTTAACCAGGCCCACCAGCCTCCGAGCTACATAGAAAAAGGAAAACATGGAAACTGAGCTACTCCATGTCCAGCCTGACCATTGGACCATTGGCAAAGCCTCCCACCATATCATTGTTAGTTACAGGATCTCCACTGAGTACGGAGAGAAACACTCAGTATACCTGAATGGACAGGGAGGGCATTCATCCCAACACAGGACAGATGGCCCATTTAACAGGATCTCAGTCATAAACACACAATACAACAGAAGGCAGACATTTCTGTCTAAAACTAAGCAGGAGAGTGCTCAACAAAAAAATCCCACATTAATATCAACAGTCAAATCTGGAAACTAGTCAAATCTGCAAAAGCTTATTAGGAGACTAAAATAGCCTTCTATGCAAAGGATAACTGTAAATTATTTTTTAGTTAGGTTAGAAATCTTAAGGGAAACACTCAAAAATGTGCTGAGTTGGCTGAAGAAGACAGTGCTTATATTCAAGCAGAAGACATTGTAAACCTGCTGGCCTTTACATTCAATGAAAATTTTACCCGTTTATCACCTCCGGTCACTTCTGATGAAATTCCCCCTATGATTCTATTGCCTGATATCACAAATGAAGTCGTCACTGCACTCTCTAAAGCTAGAGACACAGCATCTATGAACCCTTATGGAATCCCAGGGACCCTAGTAAATAGCTGAAGCATGACCTAGCACAACAATTCAGTTCTCTATTTAACAACATTCTCTAAGCAGGCATTCCTGCAGTAGAGTGGAGGACAGCAACAGTCATCCCTTTGCACAGAGGTGGGCCATCAATAGATCCTGGAAACTAATGACCCATAAGTCTGACTAGACAGATACGCAAGGAGAATCATGAAGCTGAAAACCCCTTTTTTTTAAAGCCATTTCCATCTAAAGCCAAATGGTACAGTGGTTAAGGTGTATGCCTTTCAATCAAGAGGTGCAAGGTTTGAATCTCACCACTGGTAAGAGCTTTACAGATTGAAGGTATATATTTTTTTTGCCCTGAGAGGGAAAGAGACCAGATAGCGAAGCGGTTAAGGTATTCGCCTCCCATGCACAAGGTACAAGGTTCAATCCTGACCTCCGGCCAATGCATTATTTCCGGCCTTTGCATTATCTACTTGTGCTTCTGTGGGGGTCTTTCCCCCAAATCATGCTGAATGTTTCCATCTGAAACTCACCCATAAATGGAAGACAATTAAAAGAGGAGAATGAACAAGAAAGTCCTCAGCGCTCAAGTACCCCAAGACAAATAGTGGAGGAAAAAACTTAGTGGAAGAAGAATGGCAGCATCTCCAAACAGCATGTGGGATGACCATGTGGCCAAGCAAGCTATGGAAATAAGGTACTTAAAGAAAGGTTACTGAGGAAGTCACGGAAGTCATCAAAAGAAAAGAGGAGTGCAGGACAAAGTGGGACATGGAAAAGAAAGACTAGGCCAGGAATGAATACTGGATGGCTAAGGAGGAAGCTAAGAATGGAGTTCTACCAGCTTCTAGAAAATGACCTCCGTACTTGGTGAAAAGATACTATCAGGCTACAATACAAACACCGAAAGATAGTCAGACTCACTTCTGTTAACCAGGCCCACCAGCCTCCGAGCTACATAGAAAAAGGAAAACATGGAAACTGAGCTACTCCATGTCCAGCCTGACCATTGGACCATTGGCAAAGCCTCCCACCATATCATTGTTAGTTACAGGATCTCCACTGAGTACGGAGAGAAACACTCAGTATACCTGAATGGACAGGGAGGGCATTCATCCCAACACAGGACAGATGGCCCATTTAACAGGATCTCAGTCATAAACACACAATACAACAGAAGGCAGACATTTCTGTCTAAAACTAAGCAGGAGAGTGCTCAACAAAAAAATCCCACATTAATATCAACAGTCAAATCTGGAAACTAGTCAAATCTGCAAAAGCTTATTAGGAGACTAAAATAGCCTTCTATGCAAAGGATAACTGTAAATTATTTTTTAGTTAGGTTAGAAATCTTAAGGGAAACACTCAAAAATGTGCTGAGTTGGCTGAAGAAGACAGTGCTTATATTCAAGCAGAAGACATTGTAAACCTGCTGGCCTTTACATTCAATGAAAATTTTACCCGTTTATCACCTCCGGTCACTTCTGATGAAATTCCCCCTATGATTCTATTGCCTGATATCACAAATGAAGTCGTCACTGCACTCTCTAAAGCTAGAGACACAGCATCTATGAACCCTTATGGAATCCCAGGGACCCTAGTAAATAGCTGAAGCATGACCTAGCACAACAATTCAGTTCTCTATTTAACAACATTCTCTAAGCAGGCATTCCTGCAGTAGAGTGGAGGACAGCAACAGTCATCCCTTTGCACAGAGGTGGGCCATCAATAGATCCTGGAAACTAATGACCCATAAGTCTGACTAGACAGATACGCAAGGAGAATCATGAAGCTGAAAACCCCTTTTTTAAAGCCATTTCCATCTAAAGCCAAATGGTACAGTGGTTAAGGTGTATGCCTTTCAATCAAGAGGTGCAAGGTTTGAATCTCACCACTGGTAAGAGCTTTACAGATTGAAGGTATATATTTTTTGCCCTGAGAGGGAAAGAGACCAGATAGCGAAGCGGTTAAGGTATTCGCCTCCCATGCACAAGGTACAAGGTTCAATCCTGACCTCCGGCCAATGCATTATTTCCGGCCTTTGCATTATCTACTTGTGCTTCTGTGGGGTCTTTCCCCCAAATCATGCTGAATGTTTCCATCTGAAACTCACCCATAAATGGAAGACAATTAAAAGAGGAGAATGAACAAGAAAGTCCTCAGCGCTCAAGTACCCCAAGACAAATAGTGGAGGAAAAAACTTAGTGGAAGAAGAATGGCAGCATCTCCAAACAGCATGTGGGATGACCATGTGGCCAAGCAAGCTATGGAAATAAGGTACTTAAAGAAAGGTTACTGAGGAAGTCACGGAAGTCATCAAAAGAAAAGAGGAGTGCAGGACAAAGTGGGACATGGAAAAGAAAGACTAGGCCAGGAATGAATACTGGATGGCTAAGGAGGAAGCTAAGAATGGAGTTCTACCAGCTTCTAGAAAATGACCTCCGTACTTGGTGAAAAGATACTATCAGGCTACAATACAAACACCGAAAGATAGTCAGACTCACTTCTGTTAACCAGGCCCACCAGCCTCCGAGCTACATAGAAAAAGGAAAACATGGAAACTGAGCTACTCCATGTCCAGCCTGACCATTGGACCATTGGCAAAGCCTCCCACCATATCATTGTTAGTTACAGGATCTCCACTGAGTACGGAGAGAAACACTCAGTATACCTGAATGGACAGGGAGGGCATTCATCCCAACACAGGACAGATGGCCCATTTAACAGGATCTCAGTCATAAACACACAATACAACAGAAGGCAGACATTTCTGTCTAAAACTAAGCAGGAGAGTGCTCAACAAAAAAATCCCACATTAATATCAACAGTCAAATCTGGAAACTAGTCAAATCTGCAAAAGCTTATTAGGAGACTAAAATAGCCTTCTATGCAAAGGATAACTGTAAATTATTTTTTAGTTAGGTTAGAAATCTTAAGGGAAACACTCAAAAATGTGCTGAGTTGGCTGAAGAAGACAGTGCTTATATTCAAGCAGAAGACATTGTAAACCTGCTGGCCTTTACATTCAATGAAAATTTTACCCGTTTATCACCTCCGGTCACTTCTGATGAAATTCCCCCTATGATTCTATTGCCTGATATCACAAATGAAGTCGTCACTGCACTCTCTAAAGCTAGAGACACAGCATCTATGAACCCTTATGGAATCCCAGGGACCCTAGTAAATAGCTGAAGCATGACCTAGCACAACAATTCAGTTCTCTATTTAACAACATTCTCTAAGCAGGCATTCCTGCAGTAGAGTGGAGGACAGCAACAGTCATCCCTTTGCACAGAGGTGGGCCATCAATAGATCCTGGAAACTAATGACCCATAAGTCTGACTAGACAGATACGCAAGGAGAATCATGAAGCTGAAAACCCCTTTTTTTTAAAGCCATTTCCATCTAAAGCCAAATGGTACAGTGGTTAAGGTGTATGCCTTTCAATCAAGAGGTGCAAGGTTTGAATCTCACCACTGGTAAGAGCTTTACAGATTGAAGGTATATATTTTTTTTGCCCTGAGAGGGAAAGAGACCAGATAGCGAAGCGGTTAAGGTATTCGCCTCCCATGCACAAGGTACAAGGTTCAATCCTGACCTCCGGCCAATGCATTATTTCCGGCCTTTGCATTATCTACTTGTGCTTCTGTGGGGGTCTTTCCCCCAAATCATGCTGAATGTTTCCATCTGAAACTCACCCATAAATGGAAGACAATTAAAAGAGGAGAATGAACAAGAAAGTCCTCAGCGCTCAAGTACCCCAAGACAAATAGTGGAGGAAAAAACTTAGTGGAAGAAGAATGGCAGCATCTCCAAACAGCATGTGGGATGACCATGTGGCCAAGCAAGCTATGGAAATAAGGTACTTAAAGAAAGGTTACTGAGGAAGTCACGGAAGTCATCAAAAGAAAAGAGGAGTGCAGGACAAAGTGGGACATGGAAAAGAAAGACTAGGCCAGGAATGAATACTGGATGGCTAAGGAGGAAGCTAAGAATGGAGTTCTACCAGCTTCTAGAAAATGACCTCCGTACTTGGTGAAAAGATACTATCAGGCTACAATACAAACACACCGAAAGATAGTCAGACTCACTTCTGTTAACCAGGCCCACCAGCCTCCGAGCTACATAGAAAAAGGAAAACATGGAAACAGCTACTCCATGTCCAGCCTGACCATTGGACCATTGGCAAAGCCTCCCACCATATCATTGTTAGTTACAGGATCTCCACTGAGTACGGAGAGAAACACTCAGTATACCTGAATGGACAGGGAGGGCATTCATCCCAACACAGGACAGATGGCCCATTTAACAGGATCTCAGTCATAAACACACAATACAACAGAAGGCAGACATTTCTGTCTAAAACTAAGCAGGAGAGTGCTCAACAAAAAAATCCCACATTAATATCAACAGTCAAATCTGGAAACTAGTCAAATCTGCAAAAGCTTATTAGGAGACTAAAATAGCCTTCTATGCAAAGGATAACTGTAAATTATTTTTTAGTTAGGTTAGAAATCTTAAGGGAAACACTCAAAAATGTGCTGAGTTGGCTGAAGAAGACAGTGCTTATATTCAAGCAGAAGACATTGTAAACCTGCTGGCCTTTACATTCAATGAAAATTTTACCCGTTTATCACCTCCGGTCACTTCTGATGAAATTCCCCCTATGATTCTATTGCCTGATATCACAAATGAAGTCGTCACTGCACTCTCTAAAGCTAGAGACACAGCATCTATGAACCCTTATGGAATCCCAGGGACCCTAGTAAATAGCTGAAGCATGACCTAGCACAACAATTCAGTTCTCTATTTAACAACATTCTCTAAGCAGGCATTCCTGCAGTAGAGTGGAGGACAGCAACAGTCATCCCTTTGCACAGAGGTGGGCCATCAATAGATCCTGGAAACTAATGACCCATAAGTCTGACTAGACAGATACGCAAGGAGAATCATGAAGCTGAAAACCCCTTTTTTAAAGCCATTTCCATCTAAAGCCAAATGGTACAGTGGTTAAGGTGTATGCCTTTCAATCAAGAGGTGCAAGGTTTGAATCTCACCACTGGTAAGAGCTTTACAGATTGAAGGTATATATTTTTTTGCCCTGAGAGGGAAAGAGACCAGATAGCGAAGCGGTTAAGGTATTCGCCTCCCATGCACAAGGTACAAGGTTCAATCCTGACCTCCGGCCAATGCATTATTTCCGGCCTTTGCATTATCTACTTGTGCTTTTGTGGGGATCTTTCCCCCAAATCATGCTGAATGTTTCCATCTGAAACTCACCCATAAATGGAAGACAATTAAAAGAGGAGAATGAACAAGAAAGTCCTCAGTGCTCAAGTACCCCAAGACAAATAGTGGAGGAAAAAACTTAGTGGAAGAAGAATGGCAGCATCTCCAAACAGCATGTGGGATGACCACAGTACAAATATGTGGCCAAGCAAGCTATGGAAATAAGGTACTTAAAGAAAGGTTACTGAGGAAGTCACGGAAGTCATCAAAAGAAAAGAGGAGTGCAGGACAAAGTGGGACATGGAAAAGAAAGACTAGGCCAGGAATGAATACTGGATGGCTAA
The DNA here is from genome assembly GCF_019279795.1 of Protopterus annectens. NCBI lineage: Eukaryota > Metazoa > Chordata > Ceratodontiformes > Protopteridae > Protopterus > Protopterus annectens. Next base: position 543,827,827 of record NC_056738.1, on the reverse strand, counting down.
GGAGGAAGCTAAGAATGGAGTTCTACCAGCTTCTAGAAAATGACCTCCGTACTTGGTGAAAAGATACTATCAGGCTACAATACAAACACCGAAAGATAGTCAGACTCACTTCTGTTAACCAGGCCCACCAGCCTCCGAGCTACATAGAAAAAGGAAAACATGGAAACTGAGCTACTCCATGTCCAGCCTGACCATTGGACCATTGGCAAAGCCTCCCACCATATCATTGTTAGTTACAGGATCTCCACTGAGTACGGAGAGAAACACTCAGTATACCTGAATGGACAGGGAGGGCATTCATCCCAACACAGGACAGATGGCCCATTTAACAGGATCTCAGTCATAAACACACAATACAACAGAAGGCAGACATTTCTGTCTAAAACTAAGCAGGAGAGTGCTCAACAAAAAAATCCCACATTAATATCAACAGTCAAATCTGGAAACTAGTCAAATCTGCAAAAGCTTATTAGGAGACTAAAATAGCCTTCTATGCAAAGGATAACTGTAAATTATTTTTTAGTTAGGTTAGAAATCTTAAGGGAAACACTCAAAAATGTGCTGAGTTGGCTGAAGAAGACAGTGCTTATATTCAAGCAGAAGACATTGTAAACCTGCTGGCCTTTACATTCAATGAAAATTTTACCCGTTTATCACCTCCGGTCACTTCTGATGAAATTCCCCCTATGATTCCATTGCCTGATATCACAAATGAAGTCGTCACTGCACTCTCTAAAGCTAGAGACACAGCATCTATGAACCCTTATGGAATCCCAGGGACCCTAGTAAATAGCTGAAGCATGACCTAGCACAACAATTCAGTTCTCTATTTAACAACATTCTCTAAGCAGGCATTCCTGCAGTAGAGTGGAGGACAGCAACAGTCATCCCTTTGCACAGAGGTGGGCCATCAATAGATCCTGGAAACTAATGACCCATAAGTCTGACTAGACAGATACGCAAGGAGAATCATGAAGCTGAAAACCCCTTTTTTAAAGCCATTTCCATCTAAAGCCAAATGGTACAGTGGTTAAGGTGTATGCCTTTCAATCAAGAGGTGCAAGGTTTGAATCTCACCACTGGTAAGAGCTTTACAGATTGAAGGTATATATTTTTTTGCCCTGAGAGGGAAAGAGACCAGATAGCGAAGCGGTTAAGGTATTCGCCTCCCATGCACAAGGTACAAGGTTCAATCCTGACCTCCGGCCAATGCATTATTTCCGGCCTTTGCATTATCTACTTGTGCTTCTGTGGGGTCTTTCCCCCAAATCATGCTGAATGTTTCCATCTGAAACTCACCCATAAATGGAAGACAATTAAAAGAGGAGAATGAACAAGAAAGTCCTCAGTGCTCAAGTACCCCAAGACAAATAGAGGAGGAAAAAACTTAGTGGAAGAAGAATGGCAGCATCTCCAAACAGCATGTGGGATGACCACAGTACAAATATGTGGCCAAGCAAGCTATGGAAATAAGGTACTTAAAGAAAGGTTACTGAGGAAGTCACGGAAGTCATCAAAAGAAAAGAGGAGTGCAGGACAAAGTGGGACATGGAAAAGAAAGACTAGGCCAGGAATGAATACTGGATGGCTAAGGAGGAAGCTAAGAATGGAGTTCTACCAGCTTCTAGAAAATGACCTCCGTACTTGGTGAAAAGATACTATCAGGCTACAATACAAACACCGAAAGATAGTCAGACTCACTTCTGTTAACCAGGCCCACCAGCCTCCGAGCTACATAGAAAAAGGAAAACATGGAAACTGAGCTACTCCATGTCCAGCCTGACCATTGGACCATTGGCAAAGCCTCCCACCATATCATTGTTAGTTACAGGATCTCCACTGAGTACGGAGAGAAACACTCAGTATACCTGAATGGACAGGGAGGGCATTCATCCCAACACAGGACAGATGGCCCATTTAACAGGATCTCAGTCATAAACACACAATACAACAGAAGGCAGACATTTCTGTCTAAAACTAAGCAGGAGAGTGCTCAACAAAAAAATCCCACATTAATATCAACAGTCAAATCTGGAAACTAGTCAAATCTGCAAAAGCTTATTAGGAGACTAAAATAGCCTTCTATGCAAAGGATAACTGTAAATTATTTTTTAGTTAGGTTAGAAATCTTAAGGGAAACACTCAAAAATGTGCTGAGTTGGCTGAAGAAGACAGTGCTTATATTCAAGCAGAAGACATTGTAAACCTGCTGGCCTTTACATTCAATGAAAATTTTACCCGTTTATCACCTCCGGTCACTTCTGATGAAATTCCCCCTATGATTCCATTGCCTGATATCACAAATGAAGTCGTCACTGCACTCTCTAAAGCTAGAGACACAGCATCTATGAACCCTTATGGAATCCCAGGGACCCTAGTAAATAGCTGAAGCATGACCTAGCACAACAATTCAGTTCTCTATTTAACAACATTCTCTAAGCAGGCATTCCTGCAGTAGAGTGGAGGACAGCAACAGTCATCCCTTTGCACAGAGGTGGGCCATCAATAGATCCTGGAAACTAATGACCCATAAGTCTGACTAGACAGATACGCAAGGAGAATCATGAAGCTGAAAACCCCTTTTTTAAAGCCATTTCCATCTAAAGCCAAATGGTACAGTGGTTAAGGTGTATGCCTTTCAATCAAGAGGTGCAAGGTTTGAATCTCACCACTGGTAAGAGCTTTACAGATTGAAGGTATATATTTTTTTGCCCTGAGAGGGAAAGAGACCAGATAGCGAAGCGGTTAAGGTATTCGCCTCCCATGCACAAGGTACAAGGTTCAATCCTGACCTCCGGCCAATGCATTATTTCCGGCCTTTGCATTATCTACTTGTGCTTCTGTGGGGTCTTTCCCCCAAATCATGCTGAATGTTTCCATCTGAAACTCACCCATAAATGGAAGACAATTAAAAGAGGAGAATGAACAAGAAAGTCCTCAGTGCTCAAGTACCCCAAGACAAATAGAGGAGGAAAAAACTTAGTGGAAGAAGAATGGCAGCATCTCCAAACAGCATGTGGGATGACCACAGTACAAATATGTGGCCAAGCAAGCTATGGAAATAAGGTACTTAAAGAAAGGTTACTGAGGAAGTCACGGAAGTCATCAAAAGAAAAGAGGAGTGCAGGACAAAGTGGGACATGGAAAAGAAAGACTAGGCCAGGAATGAATACTGGATGGCTAAGGAGGAAGCTAAGAATGGAGTTCTACCAGCTTCTAGAAAATGACCTCCGTACTTGGTGAAAAGATACTATCAGGCTACAATACAAACACCGAAAGATAGTCAGACTCACTTCTGTTAACCAGGCCCACCAGCCTCCGAGCTACATAGAAAAAGGAAAACATGGAAACTGAGCTACTCCATGTCCAGCCTGACCATTGGACCATTGGCAAAGCCTCCCACCATATCATTGTTAGTTACAGGATCTCCACTGAGTACGGAGAGAAACACTCAGTATACCTGAATGGACAGGGAGGACATTCATCCCAACACAGGACAGATGGCCCATTTAACAGGATCTCAGTCATAAACACACAATACAACAGAAGGCAGACATTTCTGTCTAAAACTAAGCAGGAGAGTGCTCAACAAAAAAATCCCACATTAATATCAACAGTCAAATCTGGAAACTAGTCAAATCTGCAAAAGCTTATTAGGAGACTAAAATAGCCTTCTATGCAAAGGATAACTGTAAATTATTTTTTAGTTAGGTTAGAAATCTTAAGGGAAACACTCAAAAATGTGCTGAGTTGGCTGAAGAAGACAGTGCTTATATTCAAGCAGAAGACATTGTAAACCTGCTGGCCTTTACATTCAATGAAAATTTTACCCGTTTATCACCTCCGGTCACTTCTGATGAAATTCCCCCTATGATTCCATTGCCTGATATCACAAATGAAGTCGTCACTGCACTCTCTAAAGCTAGAGACACAGCATCTATGAACCCTTATGGAATCCCAGGGACCCTAGTAAATAGCTGAAGCATGACCTAGCACAACAATTCAGTTCTCTATTTAACAACATTCTCTAAGCAGGCATTCCTGCAGTAGAGTGGAGGACAGCAACAGTCATCCCTTTGCACAGAGGTGGGCCATCAATAGATCCTGGAAACTAATGACCCATAAGTCTGACTAGACAGATACGCAAGGAGAATCATGAAGCTGAAAACCCCTTTTTTTTAAAGCCATTTCCATCTAAAGCCAAATGGTACAGTGGTTAAGGTGTATGCCTTTCAGTCATGAGGTGCAAGGTTTGAATCTCACCCCTGGTAAGAGCTTTACAGATTGAAGGTATATATTTTTTTGCCCTGAGAGGGAAAGAGACCAGATAGCGAAGCGGTTAAGGTATTCGCCTCCCATGCACAAGGTACAAGGTTCAATCCTGACCTCCGGCCAATGCATTATTTCCGGCCTTTGCATTATCTACTTGTGCTTCTGTGGGGGTCTTTCCCCCAAATCATGCTGAATGTTTCCATCTGAAACTCACCCATAAATGGAAGACAATTAAAAGAGGAGAATGAACAAGAAAGTCCTCAGTGCTCAAGTACCCCAAGACAAATAGAGGAGGAAAAAACTTAGTCGAAGAAGAATGGCAGCATCTCCAAACAGCATGTGGGATGACCACAGTACAAATATGTGGCCAAGCAAGCTATGGAAATAAGGTACTTAAAGAAAGGTTACTGAGGAAGTCACGGAAGTCATCAAAAGAAAAGAGGAGTGCAGGACAAAGTGGGACATGGAAAAGAAAGACTAGGCCAGGAATGAATACTGGATGGCTAAGGAGGAAGCTAAGAATGGAGTTCTACCAGCTTCTAGAAAATGACCTCCGTACTTGGTGAAAAGATACTATCAGGCTACAATACAAACACCGAAAGATAGTCAGACTCACTTCTGTTAACCAGGCCCACCAGCCTCCGAGCTACATAGAAAAAGGAAAACATGGAAACTGAGCTACTCCATGTCCAGCCTGACCATTGGACCATTGGCAAAGCCTCCCACCATATCATTGTTAGTTACAGGATCTCCACTGAGTACGGAGAGAAACACTCAGTATACCTGAATGGACAGGGAGGACATTCATCCCAACACAGGACAGATGGCCCATTTAACAGGATCTCAGTCATAAACACACAATACAACAGAAGGCAGACATTTCTGTCTAAAACTAAGCAGGAGAGTGCTCAACAAAAAAAAATCCCACATTAATATCAACAGTCAAATCTGGAAACTAGTCAAATCTGCAAAAGCTTATTAGGAGACTAAAATAGCCTTCTATGCAAAGGATAACTGTAAATTATTTTTTAGTTAGGTTAGAAATCTTAAGGGAAACACTCAAAAATGTGCTGAGTTGGCTGAAGAAGACAGTGCTTATATTCAAGCAGAAGACATTGTAAACCTGCTGGCCTTTACATTCAATGAAAATTTTACCCGTTTATCACCTCCGGTCACTTCTGATGAAATTCCCCCTATGATTCCATTGCCTGATATCACAAATGAAGTCGTCACTGCACTCTCTAAAGCTAGAGACACAGCATCTATGAACCCTTATGGAATCCCAGGGACCCTAGTAAATAGCTGAAGCATGACCTAGCACAACAATTCAGTTCTCTATTTAACAACATTCTCTAAGCAGGCATTCCTGCAGTAGAGTGGAGGACAGCAACAGTCATCCCTTTGCACAGAGGTGGGCCATCAATAGATCCTGGAAACTAATGACCCATAAGTCTGACTAGACAGATACGCAAGGAGAATCATGAAGCTGAAAACCCCTTTTTTTTAAAACCATTTCCATCTAAAGCCAAATGGTGCAGTGGTTAAGGTGTATGCCTTTCAATCATGAGGTGCAAGGTTTGAATCTCACCACTGGTAAGAGCTTTACAGATTGAAGGTATATATTTTTTTGCCCTGAGAGGGAAAGAGACCAGATAGCGAAGCGGTTAAGGTATTCGCCTCCCATGCACAAGGTACAAGGTTCAATCCTGACCTCCGGCCAATGCATTATTTCCGGCCTTTGCATTATCTACTTGTGCTTCTGTGGGGGTCTTTCCCCCAAATCATGCTGAATGTTTCCATCTGAAACTCACCCATAAATGGAAGACAATTAAAAGAGGAGAATGAACAAGAAAGTCCTCAGTGCTCAAGTACCCCAAGACAAATAGAGGAGGAAAAAACTTAGTCGAAGAAGAATGGCAGCATCTCCAAACAGCATGTGGGATGACCACAGTACAAATATGTGGCCAAGCAAGCTATGGAAATAAGGTACTTAAAGAAAGGTTACTGAGGAAGTCACGGAAGTCATCAAAAGAAAAGAGGAGTGCAGGACAAAGTGGGACATGGAAAAGAAAGACTAGGCCAGGAATGAATACTGGATGGCTAAGGAGGAAGCTAAGAATGGAGTTCTACCAGCTTCTAGAAAATGACCTCCGTACTTGGTGAAAAGATACTATCAGGCTACAATACAAACACCGAAAGATAGTCAGACTCACTTCTGTTAACCAGGCCCACCAGCCTCCGAGCTACATAGAAAAAGGAAAACATGGAAACTGAGCTACTCCATGTCCAGCCTGACCATTGGACCATTGGCAAAGCCTCCCACCATATCATTGTTAGTTACAGGATCTCCACTGAGTACGGAGAGAAACACTCAGTATACCTGAATGGACAGGGAGGACATTCATCCCAACACAGGACAGATGGCCCATTTAACAGGATCTCAGTCATAAACACACAATACAACAGAAGGCAGACATTTCTGTCTAAAACTAAGCAGGAGAGTGCTCAACAAAAAAATCCCACATTAATATCAACAGTCAAATCTGGAAACTAGTCAAATCTGCAAAAGCTTATTAGGAGACTAAAATAGCCTTCTATGCAAAGGATAACTGTAAATTATTTTTTAGTTAGGTTAGAAATCTTAAGGGAAACACTCAAAAATGTGCTGAGTTGGCTGAAGAAGACAGTGCTTATATTCAAGCAGAAGACATTGTAAACCTGCTGGCCTTTACATTCAATGAAAATTTTACCCGTTTATCACCTCCGGTCACTTCTGATGAAATTCCCCCTATGATTCCATTGCCTGATATCACAAATGAAGTCGTCACTGCACTCTCTAAAGCTAGAGACACAGCATCTATGAACCCTTATGGAATCCCAGGGACCCTAGTAAATAGCTGAAGCATGACCTAGCACAACAATTCAGTTCTCTATTTAACAACATTCTCTAAGCAGGCATTCCTGCAGTAGAGTGGAGGACAGCAACAGTCATCCCTTTGCACAGAGGTGGGCCATCAATAGATCCTGGAAACTAATGACCCATAAGTCTGACTAGACAGATACGCAAGGAGAATCATGAAGCTGAAAACCCCTTTTTTTAAAACCATTTCCATCTAAAGCCAAATGGTGCAGTGGTTAAGGTGTATGCCTTTCAATCATGAGGTGCAAGGTTTGAATCTCACCACTGGTAAGAGCTTTACAGATTGAAGGTATATATTTTTTTTGCCCTGAGAGGGAAAGAGACCAGATAGCGAAGCGGTTAAGGTATTCGCCTCCCATGCACAAGGTACAAGGTTCAATCCTGACCTCCGGCCAATGCATTATTTCCGGCCTTTGCATTATCTACTTGTGCTTCTGTGGGGGTCTTTCCCCCAAATCATGCTGAATGTTTCCATCTGAAACTCACCCATAAATGGAAGACAATTAAAAGAGGAGAATGAACAAGAAAGTCCTCAGTGCTCAAGTACCCCAAGACAAATAGAGGAGGAAAAAACTTAGTCGAAGAAGAATGGCAGCATCTCCAAACAGCATGTGGGATGACCACAGTACAAATATGTGGCCAAGCAAGCTATGGAAATAAGGTACTTAAAGAAAGGTTACTGAGGAAGTCACGGAAGTCATCAAAAGAAAAGAGGAGTGCAGGACAAAGTGGGACATGGAAAAGAAAGACTAGGCCAGGAATGAATACTGGATGGCTAAGGAGGAAGCTAAGAATGGAGTTCTACCAGCTTCTAGAAAATGACCTCCGTACTTGGTGAAAAGATACTATCAGGCTACAATACAAACACCGAAAGATAGTCAGACTCACTTCTGTTAACCAGGCCCACCAGCCTCCGAGCTACATAGAAAAAGGAAAACATGGAAACTGAGCTACTCCATGTCCAGCCTGACCATTGGACCATTGGCAAAGCCTCCCACCATATCATTGTTAGTTACAGGATCTCCACTGAGTACGGAGAGAAACACTCAGTATACCTGAATGGACAGGGAGGACATTCATCCCAACACAGGACAGATGGCCCATTTAACAGGATCTCAGTCATAAACACACAATACAACAGAAGGCAGACATTTCTGTCTAAAACTAAGCAGGAGAGTGCTCAACAAAAAAAAATCCCACATTAATATCAACAGTCAAATCTGGAAACTAGTCAAATCTGCAAAAGCTTATTAGGAGACTAAAATAGCCTTCTATGCAAAGGATAACTGTAAATTATTTTTTAGTTAGGTTAGAAATCTTAAGGGAAACACTCAAAAATGTGCTGAGTTGGCTGAAGAAGACAGTGCTTATATTCAAGCAGAAGACATTGTAAACCTGCTGGCCTTTACATTCAATGAAAATTTTACCCGTTTATCACCTCCGGTCACTTCTGATGAAATTCCCCCTATGATTCCATTGCCTGATATCACAAATGAAGTCGTCACTGCACTCTCTAAAGCTAGAGACACAGCATCTATGAACCCTTATGGAATCCCAGGGACCCTAGTAAATAGCTGAAGCATGACCTAGCACAACAATTCAGTTCTCTATTTAACAACATTCTCTAAGCAGGCATTCCTGCAGTAGAGTGGAGGACAGCAACAGTCATCCCTTTGCACAGAGGTGGGCCATCAATAGATCCTGGAAACTAATGACCCATAAGTCTGACTAGACAGATACGCAAGGAGAATCATGAAGCTGAAAACCCCTTTTTTAAAACCATTTCCATCTAAAGCCAAATGGTGCAGTGGTTAAGGTGTATGCCTTTCAATCATGAGGTGCAAGGTTTGAATCTCACCACTGGTAAGAGCTTTACAGATTGAAGGTATATATTTTTTTGCCCTGAGAGGGAAAGAGACCAGATAGCGAAGCGGTTAAGGTATTCGCCTCCCATGCACAAGGTACAAGGTTCAATCCTGACCTCCGGCCAATGCATTATTTCCGGCCTTTGCATTATCTACTTGTGCTTCTGTGTCTTTCCCCCAAATCATGCTGAATGTTTCCATCTGAAACTCACCCATAAATGGAAGACAATTAAAAGAGGAGAATGAACAAGAAAGTCCTCAGTGCTCAAGTACCCCAAGACAAATAGAGGAGGAAAAAACTTAGTCGAAGAAGAATGGCAGCATCTCCAAACAGCATGTGGGATGACCACAGTACAAATATGTGGCCAAGCAAGCTATGGAAATAAGGTACTTAAAGAAAGGTTACTGAGGAAGTCACGGAAGTCATCAAAAGAAAAGAGGAGTGCAGGACAAAGTGGGACATGGAAAAGAAAGACTAGGCCAGGAATGAATACTGGATGGCTAAGGAGGAAGCTAAGAATGGAGTTCTACCAGCTTCTAGAAAATGACCTCCGTACTTGGTGAAAAGATACTATCAGGCTACAATACAAACACCGAAAGATAGTCAGACTCACTTCTGTTAACCAGGCCCACCAGCCTCCGAGCTACATAGAAAAAGGAAAACATGGAAACTGAGCTACTCCATGTCCAGCCTGACCATTGGACCATTGGCAAAGCCTCCCACCATATCATTGTTAGTTACAGGATCTCCACTGAGTACGGAGAGAAACACTCAGTATACCTGAATGGACAGGGAGGACATTCATCCCAACACAGGACAGATGGCCCATTTAACAGGATCTCAGTCATAAACACACAATACAACAGAAGGCAGACATTTCTGTCTAAAACTAAGCAGGAGAGTGCTCAACAAAAAAATCCCACATTAATATCAACAGTCAAATCTGGAAACTAGTCAAATCTGCAAAAGCTTATTAGGAGACTAAAATAGCCTTCTATGCAAAGGATAACTGTAAATTATTTTTTAGTTAGGTTAGAAATCTTAAGGGAAACACTCAAAAATGTGCTGAGTTGGCTGAAGAAGACAGTGCTTATATTCAAGCAGAAGACATTGTAAACCTGCTGGCCTTTACATTCAATGAAAATTTTACCCGTTTATCACCTCCGGTCACTTCTGATGAAATTCCCCCTATGATTCCATTGCCTGATATCACAAATGAAGTCGTCACTGCACTCTCTAAAGCTAGAGACACAGCATCTATGAACCCTTATGGAATCCCAGGGACCCTAGTAAATAGCTGAAGCATGACCTAGCACAACAATTCAGTTCTCTATTTAACAACATTCTCTAAGCAGGCATTCCTGCAGTAGAGTGGAGGACAGCAACAGTCATCCCTTTGCACAGAGGTGGGCCATCAATAGATCCTGGAAACTAATGACCCATAAGTCTGACTAGACAGATACGCAAGGAGAATCATGAAGCTGAAAACCCCTTTTTTTTAAAACCATTTCCATCTAAAGCCAAATGGTGCAGTGGTTAAGGTGTATGCCTTTCAATCATGAGGTGCAAGGTTTGAATCTCACCACTGGTAAGAGCTTTACAGATTGAAGGTATATATTTTTTTTGCCCTGAGAGGGAAAGAGACCAGATAGCGAAGCGGTTAAGGTATTCGCCTCCCATGCACAAGGTACAAGGTTCAATCCTGACCTCCGGCCAATGCATTATTTCCGGCCTTTGCATTATCTACTTGTGCTTCTGTGTCTTTCCCCCAAATCATGCTGAATGTTTCCATCTGAAACTCACCCATAAATGGAAGACAATTAAAAGAGGAGAATGAACAAGAAAGTCCTCAGTGCTCAAGTACCCCAAGACAAATAGAGGAGGAAAAAACTTAGTCGAAGAAGAATGGCAGCATCTCCAAACAGCATGTGGGATGACCACAGTACAAATATGTGGCCAAGCAAGCTATGGAAATAAGGTACTTAAAGAAAGGTTACTGAGGAAGTCACGGAAGTCATCAAAAGAAAAGAGGAGTGCAGGACAAAGTGGGACATGGAAAAGAAAGACTAGGCCAGGAATGAATACTGGATGGCTAAGGAGGAAGCTAAGAATGGAGTTCTACCAGCTTCTAGAAAATGACCTCCGTACTTGGTGAAAAGATACTATCAGGCTACAATACAAACACCGAAAGATAGTCAGACTCACTTCTGTTAACCAGGCCCACCAGCCTCCGAGCTACATAGAAAAAGGAAAACATGGAAACTGAGCTACTCCATGTCCAGCCTGACCATTGGACCATTGGCAAAGCCTCCCACCATATCATTGTTAGTTACAGGATCTCCACTGAGTACGGAGAGAAACACTCAGTATACCTGAATGGACAGGGAGGACATTCATCCCAACACAGGACAGATGGCCCATTTAACAGGATCTCAGTCATAAACACACAATACAACAGAAGGCAGACATTTCTGTCTAAAACTAAGCAGGAGAGTGCTCAACAAAAAAAAATCCCACATTAATATCAACAGTCAAATCTGGAAACTAGTCAAATCTGCAAAAGCTTATTAGGAGACTAAAATAGCCTTCTATGCAAAGGATAACTGTAAATTATTTTTTAGTTAGGTTAGAAATCTTAAGGGAAACACTCAAAAATGTGCTGAGTTGGCTGAAGAAGACAGTGCTTATATTCAAGCAGAAGACATTGTAAACCTGCTGGCCTTTACATTCAATGAAAATTTTACCCGTTTATCACCTCCGGTCACTTCTGATGAAATTCCCCCTATGATTCCATTGCCTGATATCACAAATGAAGTCGTCACTGCACTCTCTAAAGCTAGAGACACAGCATCTATGAACCCTTATGGAATCCCAGGGACCCTAGTAAATAGCTGAAGCATGACCTAGCACAACAATTCAGTTCTCTATTTAACAACATTCTCTAAGCAGGCATTCCTGCAGTAGAGTGGAGGACAGCAACAGTCATCCCTTTGCACAGAGGTGGGCCATCAATAGATCCTGGAAACTAATGACCCATAAGTCTGACTAGACAGATACGCAAGGAGAATCATGAAGCTGAAAACCCCTTTTTTTAAAACCATTTCCATCTAAAGCCAAATGGTACAGTGGTTAAGGTGTATGCCTTTCAATCATGAGGTGCAAGGTTTGAATCTCACCACTGGTAAGAGCTTTACAGATTGAAGGTATATATTTTTTTGCCCTGAGAGGGAAAGAGACCAGATAGCGAAGCGGTTAAGGTATTCGCCTCCCATGCACAAGGTACAAGGTTCAATCCTGACCTCCGGCCAATGCATTATTTCCGGCCTTTGCATTATCTACTTGTGCTTCTGTGGGGGTCTTTCCCCCAAATCATGCTGAATGTTTCCATCTGAAACTCACCCATAAATGGAAGACAATTAAAAGAGGAGAATGAACAAGAAAGTCCTCAGTGCTCAAGTACCCCAAGACAAATAGAGGAGGAAAAAACTTAGTCGAAGAAGAATGGCAGCATCTCCAAACAGCATGTGGGATGACCACAGTACAAATATGTGGCCAAGCAAGCTATGGAAATAAGGTACTTAAAGAAAGGTTACTGAGGAAGTCACGGAAGTCATCAAAAGAAAAGAGGAGTGCAGGACAAAGTGGGACATGGAAAAGAAAGACTAGGCCAGGAATGAATACTGGATGGCTAAGGAGGAAGCTAAGAATGGAGTTCTACCAGCTTCTAGAAAATGACCTCCGTACTTGGTGAAAAGATACTATCAGGCTACAATACAAACACCGAAAGATAGTCAGACTCACTTCTGTTAACCAGGCCCACCAGCCTCCGAGCTACATAGAAAAAGGAAAACATGGAAACTGAGCTACTCCATGTCCAGCCTGACCATTGGACCATTGGCAAAGCCTCCCACCATATCATTGTTAGTTACAGGATCTCCACTGAGTACGGAGAGAAACACTCAGTATACCTGAATGGACAGGGAGGACATTCATCCCAACACAGGACAGATGGCCCATTTAACAGGATCTCAGTCATAAACACACAATACAACAGAAGGCAGACATTTCTGTCTAAAACTAAGCAGGAGAGTGCTCAACAAAAAAATCCCACATTAATATCAACAGTCAAATCTGGAAACTAGTCAAATCTGCAAAAGCTTATTAGGAGACTAAAATAGCCTTCTATGCAAAGGATAACTGTAAATTATTTTTTAGTTAGGTTAGAAATCTTAAGGGAAACACTCAAAAATGTGCTGAGTTGGCTGAAGAAGACAGTGCTTATATTCAAGCAGAAGACATTGTAAACCTGCTGGCCTTTACATTCAATGAAAATTTTACCCGTTTATCACCTCCGGTCACTTCTGATGAAATTCCCCCTATGATTCCATTGCCTGATATCACAAATGAAGTCGTCACTGCACTCTCTAAAGCTAGAGACACAGCATCTATGAACCCTTATGGAATCCCAGGGACCCTAGTAAATAGCTGAAGCATGACCTAGCACAACAATTCAGTTCTCTATTTAACAACATTCTCTAAGCAGGCATTCCTGCAGTAGAGTGGAGGACAGCAACAGTCATCCCTTTGCACAGAGGTGGGCCATCAATAGATCCTGGAAACTAATGACCCATAAGTCTGACTAGACAGATACGCAAGGAGAATCATGAAGCTGAAAACCCCTTTTTTTAAAGCCATTTCCATCTAAAGCCAAATGGTACAGTGGTTAAGGTGTATGCCTTTCAATCAAGAGGTGCAAGGTTTGAATCTCACCACTGGTAAGAGCTTTACAGATTGAAGGTATATATTTTTTTTGCCCTGAGAGGGAAAGAGACCAGATAGCGAAGCGGTTAAGGTATTCGCCTCCCATGCACAAGGTACAAGGTTCAATCCTGACCTCCGGCCAATGCATTATTTCCGGCCTTTGCATTATCTACTTGTGCTTCTGTGGGGGTCTTTCCCCCAAATCATGCTGAATGTTTCCATCTGAAACTCACCCATAAATGGAAGACAATTAAAAGAGGAGAATGAACAAGAAAGTCCTCAGTGCTCAAGTACCCCAAGACAAATAGAGGAGGAAAAAACTTAGTGGAAGAAGAATGGCAGCATCTCCAAACAGCATGTGGGATGACCATGTGGCCAAGCAAGCTATGGAAATAAGGTACTTAAAGAAAGGTTACTGAGGAAGTCACGGAAGTCATCAAAAGAAAAGAGGAGTGCAGGACAAAGTGGGACATGGAAAAGAAAGACTAGGCCAGGAATGAATACTGGATGGCTAAGGAGGAAGCTAAGAATGGAGTTCTACCAGCTTCTAGAAAATGACCTCCGTACTTGGTGAAAAGATACTATCAGGCTACAATACAAACACCGAAAGATAGTCAGACTCACTTCTGTTAACCAGGCCCACCAGCCTCCGAGCTACATAGAAAAAGGAAAACATGGAAACAGCTACTCCATGTCCAGCCTGACCATTGGACTATTTAACAACACTCTCTAGGCAGGCTTTGCTCCAGTAGAGTGGAGGACAGCAACAGTCATCCCTTTGCACAGAGATGGGCCATCAATAGACCCAGTAAACTACTGTCCCATAAGGCTGACTAGACTGATAAGCAAGGAGAATCATGAGGCTGAAAACCCCTTTTTTTAGAAACATTTTCACCTGAATGGGCAAATGGTGCAGTGGTTAGTGTGTATGCCTTTCAAGCACAAAGTGCAAGGTTTGATTCTCACCACTGGCAAGAGCTTTACAGATTGAAGTTATATATTTTTTTTGCCCTGAGAGGGACAGAGACCAGATAGCGAAGCGGTTAAGGTATTCGCCTCCCATGCACAAGGTACAAGGTTCGATTCTGACCTCCGGCCTTTGCATTACCTACTTGTGCTTCTTTCAAAGGAAAAAACTTGAAAGACCAATACATGTAAGGTTCAGTTAAGGCACATTTAATAACTTGCTGCAAGGAGACAAAAACATGCAAATACAGGATTTTGCCTAACTACTAACAGGAAGTATGCTATTCTTATACTGTTCTACAAGACATTGCCTTCTGTGGATGACATAATCAAACACAACTTTCAGTATTGTTCTACAGCAGATGTTACTCAGATTTTCTGCTGATATGACTGGATTTATGAAAAACATTTTGAGAAAAACAACCTGGCCTTGGTGGGCCCTAGCCCGTTACAAGCTTCTATTGTGTAGTTCTAATACATTTGTTACATTTTAAGGTACTTTTCTAACTCAAACACAAGCAAATGCTGATTGCAGTACATATTTTCAAGCAGTCTTTATTCTGATTATCTATAGCTTCTGCAGCTGTGTGTTTTCTCACAGCACAAGCGGAACTCCTTGTCTAAGACTCATAACATTAATACAAGTGATATTGTTCTATTCATTATTTTCCTGACACAAGCAGAAATTATCTGCTTCCCTATAAATTTCCAAAGCATAAGCAATAGCTGCACATATTTCATGACAATACAAGGTTAGAAAGCTTTTGCAATTCGTACAGATTTTATGCAGTGTGAAATAGAAAAAAATTGTTAACCCTTTTCAAGCTTTAAATGCACTAAGCATATTACTAATACACTAATACATATTTTTATGACATTTCCCCCCATTTTAATACTTTTATTCTACTTTCAAAATAAGCATAAACGTTTGTTTCTTCTCCTAACCTCTTCATACTCAGGATTTGCAGTTAAGAGAGTCATTCAGTTTAAACTTATGAAAGCATTTCAGTTTTTCAATAGTTCTTCAAACTCAGCACTTTGATATAAGGTTTCAGAAACTGACATGTCTATAAAGTCTTTAATCAGTCTTTTCATGCAGGGGATGTCACAGCAAACACATACTCCCAATAGGAGCATTCCTACATAAATGGCAATCAGGATGTTCATTAGGATGGTACCCCACCCCCCAAACCATTTCTGGAAAAAGTCCATCAGTGGGTTTGGTCCTGGTTTGGTCATGGCTGACACTTGCTGAATTACCTCAAGATGATTGTCTATCTCGTGTTTATGGTCAGGAATATATGAACAGCACTCCTCCTGGATTAAAGCGCAAGTACCGCCTCTCACCGCTATGGTGAAGTCGAGAGCCATGCGGTTTTGAAGCACTACAGTTCTCATGGTATCCAGTTCATCAGTCACCAATTCGAGAGCGGAAAAAGTTGCATTGCTCATTACCTCGAGAAGTTTAGACAGTTTTCTCAGCTTCCAGCTTGATTTCACTGCTCCATATGCTGGTGATATGCCTGCCAATGATATAACACTGTCACTCAAGTCCATGTGTGTCAGTTTATTGCCTATTGAATGATGTTTTTTCCAGCGTGCATCGATTTGCCTCACTGGATTTTCAGGTTTCTTGACGGGTTTCTTGACGACCTTTCGGACATTCTGAATTTTCCCTCAAGGTAAAACTGCAGTGTGTCGTATGACCAGAACCAGGTAGCCCAAAAAACAACTGCCGGACCAATTCTCAGGTAACCATTTGTATGCCTTTCTGCCACACACAAAATAACAGTCCTCTACTTTAGTAGTAACTTTGCTCCGAATATACACTCGCCCTGCATAAAACATTTTTCTATCAATTATAGACAGTTGTTTATAAAGAACAGAATTATGTTTTACTTCATCAATTTTGTGCATCAATTCAAGAAATGAATCATAGCTTGTATTACAATAAGAACCTGCATTGTTAGCTTTAGTGTAACATTTATAAGGAACAGTCACATTGCAATTGCTCCAACCCACCTGAACCGTATCATTTTTATAAAAACACACAGTTCCCTTTTGTGGAACAGACAAGTGCAATGCTATTTTATCTTGTGATGTAATGGTTGAGGTATCATAAATCAAGTTTTCCCAGGTCTCGTTGACCCCTAGGGGGACTGCAGTCATTAATAATCCCCCGTATGCTGTCGGCAAAGCTGTGCAAATCCAGCAATTCGAAACATTGAAAGTCTCAGCATACACATATTTAATTGCCTGGTAAGTGTTGAAGTTTGGGTGCCAGTTTATGAGTAATGGTTCACGTTTATTCAGTTCAGTTTGTGTGGCTGGAAAAAGGAATGGCCACAACAAAAAGATTATTGTCACTAGTACAGTTAACAGGATGATTATACAATACTTCTGAGGAAATGGTTGTTCTGCATTCCTGTTTGTTCTGGATTCTATAATTTTTGCTCTTGACATGTGACAAGATTTTTATCCAGTTCAAAGTTCTTAACTAGTTTGCAGTGTGTCAGGTGGATCCACGAGGCACGCTCTGCGATCTTGACTGCAGTGGGTGTTGACAGAAGCACTTGATATGGACCTTCCAACTCTGGTGACACCCAATTCTTCTTCTTTATTGTTTTCACCCAGCTCCAGGTACCTGGTGCCACTGCCACTTCTGATGGTCTGGTTTGTTCTTTATCTGAAACAGAATTTGACTGCAGCCGATGTTTAGAATTCAACAAATTTCTCATATACTCTGCTAGTGTACAGTCGGCTTCCTGGTCTGCGGGCATGAGAGGTTTCCACTGAGGTATATAATAAGCCCTTCCAAATAGTTTTTCAAAAGGAGTCAATCCTTTTGCATTCGGAACAGTTCTCATGCTCAACAGTGCCAAGGGCAGACAGTACACCTAATTTCTCTGTGTTTCTACTATTAACTTCCTTTGCTTACTCTTTAAAATCCCATTATGCCTCTCTACTAACCCTGCAGATTGCGGGTGATATGCACAATGATTTTTTAAAGAAATACCAAAATGTTTACTTAACTGTTGTATGGTTTGGTTTACAAAGTGTGTACCATTGTCACTGTAGATCCTTTCTGGAATGCCAAATCTAGGGATGATTTCTTTAACGAGAATTTTTGCTACGGTAGCCACATCTGGATTTTTAGTCGGAAAGGCTTCCACCCATCTGGAAAACATATCTACAATGACAAGACAATACTTCTTATTTTCACATTTGTTCAATTCTATGAAATCCATACAGTTAGTATGAAATGGATATGGTGGTGTAGGGAAACTCCCTTGCTTGGGCTTTAACACCCCTTGTGCATGATGTTTATTACAAACGTGGCACATTAAACAAAATTTTTTAGAGTAGTTTAAGAATCCATATGTCGTGAACACTCGGTTCACCAGCTGTACCATCCCCACTGTTGAGACATGGCATTGCCCATGGCTCAACAAAGCTGCATATCTAAACAAATTAGATGGTAATATTGGTTTCCCCTCTTTAGAGATGTACAGCCCCTTTTCGAGAATTGCTCCTCGTTTTACCCATCTTTGTTTTTCAGCCTGCATAGCAAGTGTCTGCATTGTCTTTAACATTTCTAAGTCTAAAATCTCAGAGGGTTGTAATTCCTCATTCAAAAGAAATACTTCTGAAGCTGCCTCCTTTGCAGCTGTATCAGCTCTCGCATTACTTTTTGAAATCTTATCCTGTTGCTTGGTATGAGCTGTGCATTTACAAATAGCTACTTTCTGAGGTAACTGAATAGATTCTAAAAGATCTAAAATAAATTGTGCATGATTGATTGGTTTGCCAGTAGATATTATCATTCCTCGATTTTTCCACTGTTGCATAAAAACATATACAGTAGAGAAAGCGTACTGGCTGTCAGTAAAAATGTTCACACATTTACCCTTTGCTAAGGTACATGCCCGTGTCAAGGCAATCAGTTCTGCTGCCTGTGCAGATACATTGTGTGGTAAGGGTTTCGCTTCTATAATCTCAGTATCAGAAACTACTGCATATCCTACTAGGTTCTGTCCTGCAGGACCCCTTTTGCACGAGCCATTCATGTAGTATGTCACCTCAGCATCATCCAAGGGGACATCCGTGAGATCTTTTCTAGGCAGTGTCTTTTGCTCAATCATCTGCAGGCAGCTGTGCGGTGTGCCATCTGCATGGGTTGGGAGCAAGGTAGAAGGGTTCAAAGTCGTGCATCGTTCAATTGTCATATGAGGTTGGCTCAACAATATAGTCATGCAGGAAAGATGCCTAGCAGGGGAAAGATATGTTACCTTCTCTTGTAGTAAAATAATCGTGACTGCATGAAGCACTCCCAATGTGAGAGGGTGGAACAAAATGACTGAGGCCGAAGCCTGTACTGCCATTGCAGCTGCAAATACTGCTTGTACACAGTGGGGTAAAGACCGTGCCACTGGGTCTAGTTGTGATGAGTAATAAGCAATAGGGCATTGCTTGTCCCCATGCTGTTGTGTTAACACTGATGTCATATAACCTTGCTTACAATCTACAGTTTGGAAAAAACGTTTATGACAGTTTGGTAATCCTAAAACTAATGAGGACGCTATTAACTGTTTCAGTTTGCAGAAAGCAGATTCTGCTTCTGGTGTCCATTGTAATAAATCCTGTGCTGCCATAGGCTTTTTATATATCAGGTTAGTCAGCGGTGCAGATTCCAAGGCGTAGTTTGGAATCCAGCTCCGGCAAAAATTAGTCGTACCCAGGAAGGACATAATTTCCTTCTTGGTAGTGGGTTTTGGTGCTTGTAAAATCGCTACTTTTCTGTCCTCATCTAATGTCCTACCCTCTTTGGATATTACATATCCTAGGTATTTAACTTGTTTTCTCCAAAGCTGCAGTTTATTTTTGTTTACTTTATGTCCCTCAGTGGCTAAAAATTGTAATAGCGCTATGGTATCTTCTTTGCAATCTTGCTGGGTGGGGGCCGCCAGCAGGATATCATCAACATAAAGTAAAATCTGACTGCCTCTTGGTGGGGTAAATCCTGCCAAGTTGCTTGCCATTTCTTGTGAGAATATTGTTGGACTTCCACAATATCCCTGTGGTAGTCGCGTATATGTATACCTTTTCTCCTGAAATGTAAATGCAGACCAATATTGGCTGTCAGGGTGTATCGGTATCGAAAATAACGCATTGCTGATATCTACCACAGAAAAATATTTCTGTTGAGGTTTTAAATCATTCAACAGGGTGTGTGAATCTGGCACCGTAGGTGCCCTTGGTATTACTGCGTCATTTACAGCTTGTAAGTCTTGGACCATACGCCATTCTCCATTTGCTTTCTTAACAGGAAATAAGAGTGTGTTACATGGTGAATCAGGAGATTCCACCAGCATCCCTTCCTTAAGTAAAGCTGCTATAATAGATTTGATTCCTACCTCTGCATCTTTTCTTAAGGGATACTGTCTTTTCTGTGGTCTAAATGCTGACTTTGGCATGATAGTAACTGGTCCCGCTGTACGAATGAGTCCTACATCTGACTTTCCTGTTGACCAAAGAGTTTCTGGTATATTCTGTAAGGCATTCTCTTCCTCCTTTAATAGGAGTGCTAATCAGCTGTCCTTGCTAGACTGCAAGTGCACGGCTGGGTGGGTCTGAGTTATCCAATTCAATTTCTGCATTTGTATTCCCTGTTCTGACAGTTCTAGCTCTGTCTGCTTTTCCCATCTCATGATTTTTTCTCCCAAGTCTACCCATTTTACATTCTTGTCCTTAGTTAAGCTAACATGTGGTAATCGATTAAATTTATAGAGTGCAAAGAACTCCTGGGGCAATGAACAGCTGGCTACACTGTTCCCTTCCATGTCCCAGTACAGATTATGTAATATCAGTCTGTTTGCATGATTTCTAAACAATTCTTGCTCATATTCCTTATCAGGCCCTGGTGTGTTACAATAATACAGGGTACAGTGCAACAAATGTTGTTTATCAATGTCAAGGGAGGGGAACTTGCTGATGGCTATGTTCATCAACTCTTCGGTCACTGCCCCTGGACCAGTCGTAACCAAGTCCTGGCTGTACCAATAGAACATTTCTCCCTCCGATTGCACTGCAAAGGTATCAATTTGTCGCTGTGCTTCCATACCCTGCATAGTCGGAACTACTGCTATACCAAATAGTTGCATAAGGTCTCTGCCCATGAGGTTTACTGGGCATTTTGCAAAAACAACAATTTTGCTTTTCTGGGTCAATCCTGAAACAGGATCAGTTATCACAATATTATGGAAGAGGGGCACCCGATACAGCTGTCCATTAGCTGCTTTCACTAGTATGTAATCAAGTGACTCTGAATTTTCTGGCAGTTTGGAGGGATGTATCAGGGTCCGTGGCGCCCCTGAGTCACACAAGAATTTGACTTCCCTTCCTTCTACCAGGAGTGTAACTTCTGGTTTTGTGTCTGCTAAATAGAGCTCTAAGCTCAATAAAGCTAAATCCAACATTTAATTTTCTTCATTATCCGTAACTTCCTGCACTTCCTCTATTTCTTCTGTCACATCCTCTACTCCCTCTATCACATTCTCATTTGTCCTTTCTCTGCTATCCCCTTCTAGTGATTCATGACTATCATATAGTCAGTCCTCACCCTGCTTGTCTTCCTCCGTGGTTGCCCTCTTGTTTTTCTTGCAATCCCTTGCTAAATGTCCCTTTTTACCACATTTAAAACATTCACCCCTTTTCTTTCACCCTTCAAAGTCCTCTGATCGCTGATCAGATTATTTGTTTCCCTGGGCATTTCTCTTGCCCTTTTTCCCGGACTGTACTACATAAACTTCTGCTCCATCTTCTACAGAAAATACTTGGGCTTTCTTTTCTTTTCTTTTTGCTATTAAAGTGCCTTTCAGCATGTCTAGCATATTCAAGTAATGACTGTAACCTGCTTGTACGATGATCTACCATGTGCTTTGTAATAAAACTGCTTATGGGTGCAATGCTGCCTTTCAAAAATGCATTCTTTAACTGCTGCTCATATGGGGAATCTTGTGTCTGATCTTCAGGAACCTGCATTCCACAATGGTTATTAAAACATTCTAACACTCTGGCATAATATCTGTCAATAGTTTCACCTTCTTGTTGGATGCATTGATTAATGCAAGTCCAGTCTGCCCTAGGCTTCCATTTCTCAGAGATTTGGTCTGTAAGACCTTTCACTCTGTTGTCTAGCTCTGCGCTGCTATGTGGGAGGGGCCGAAGTGCAGCGTTACGGGGATTCCAGTTGCCACTAATCATGTGCCAATCTGGTCCAACAATTTGTCTGTCTACTTTTTCTACCTCTTCTCTGTTTAAATTATAACTTAGCCTCATTCCTTGTAAATCTTCTAAGAACTTTCTAAAATTAACCTTTGGATGGGGAATTCCCTCAGTGGCTTTCCGTATGTCTTCCGGAGTCCAGGGTCTATACACTAGAATAGCTGGGTCCTGACCTTCTTGCCCTGCCTGAGGATTAGGCACTTCTATAAGTGGGCATATTTCTTCTTCACTCATAGATCGTGAATTCCTACCCATTTGATATAACTCAATGTCCCCTTTTGAGTTACATACCCATGTTCGAGACCTGGTCTCGATGGGATCTCTAATAAATGGTTTTGCTTTTGTTGTGTCTCTATTTATGGTGACAGCAGGATATCGTGGGGGTGGACTAACCTGTTCACGTGCTTCATATTCTGGTAAGGGAGGTGAAGGAGCCGATGATATTACTAAATTATTGTCCTCCTTATCTAAAAACATTGCTTTTGAATCATTATTCTTTTGTTCCCTACGGTTTACTTCCTCAATCCACCTGTGTGCCTGAGGAATTCCTAATTGGCGCTGCTTTTTTACCCGACCTCTGGAATCGGTTTTAATTTGTTTGACAAGTTTAACAAGCGAGGATTTTTCTACTTTACCATCAAATTCATACTTATTTTGGGTAGTATTTAATATTATCAGCACGCTGTGACTGCATGTATTTTGCGTCTTCGGTTAACGGCGGATTTTGGGGTCTTTTTGTGCAATTATTACCCATTTTGTTCTAACCTTTTAATTTTTACGTAACTCCTTATTTTTAATGTGGTACCCCGGATTTTGTTATAGTCTCTTTAGAATGACTGCCTACCTACTCTGTTTTCCCTGATCTATGACAAGACAGTAATCTTTTCTGTCCCTGACTTGTAAAAATACAGTCCTGACAAAAACAATACAAATCTTGTCCCTGATCTAAAACAGAAAAAAAGTAGATTCACCTTACCTGAGCCTTCGTGATTGATTCGGGAAAACCCGTCCTTCAGTCACAGATCAGAAAGTGGCTGGCCTCTTTTGTACAACAATTCAGTCGGAGGACTTTTCAAATAAGAAGAACCGATGTGGTTTCTTCCCAGTATGGTTTCAAGCCACCTGCCCTGTCTGATCCGAGGCAAAGTGAGGATTTCTGGTCCGAAGGACCAATCTGTCAAAGGAAAAAACTTCAAAGACCAATACACGTAAGGTTTAGTTAAGGCACATTTAATAACTTGCTGCAAGGAGACAAAAACATGCAAATACAGGATTTTGCCTAACTACTAACAGGAAGTATGCTATTCTTATACTGTTCTACAAGACATTGCCTTCTATGGCTGACATAATCAAACACAACTTTCAGTATTGTTCTACAGCAGATGTTACTCAGATTTTCTGCTGACATGACTGGATTTATGAAAAACATTTTGTGAAAAACAACCTGGCCTTGGTGGGCCCTAGCCCGTTACAAGCTTCTATTGTGTAGTTCTAATACATGTGTTACATTTCAAGATACTTTTCTAACTCAGACACAAGCAAATGCTGATTGCAGTTCATATTTTCAAGCAGTCTTTGTTCCAATTATCTATAGCTTCTGCAGCTGTGTGTTTTCTCACAGCACAAGTGGAACTCCTTGTCTAAGTCTCATAACATTAATACAAGCGATATTGTTCTATTCATTATTTTCCTGACCCAAGCAGAAATGATCTGCTTCCCTGTAAATTTCCAAAGCATAAGCAATAGCTGCACATATTTCATGACAATACAAGGTTAGAAAGCTTTTGCAATTCGTACAGATTTTATGCAGTGTGAAATAGAAAAAATGTGTTAACCCTTTTCAAGCTTTAAATGCACTAAGCATATTACTAATACATACACTAATACATATTTTTCTGACAGATTCTGTGGGGTCTTTTCCCAAAATCATGCTGAATGTTTCCATCTGAAACTCACCTATAAATGGAAGACAATTAAAAGGGGACAATGAACAAGAAAGTCCTCAGCGCTCAAATACCCCAAGACAAATACAGGAGGAAACAGACTTAGTCGAAAAAGAATGGCAGCACCTCCAAGCAGCATGTGGGATGACTACAGAACAGATTTGTGGCTAAGCAAAAGATAGAAATATGGTACTTAAAGAAAGGTTACTGAGGAAGTCACAGAAGTCATCAAAAGAAAGGAGGAGTGCAGGACAAAGTGGGACATGGAAAAGAAAGACTAGGCCAGGAAGGAATACTGGATGGCTAAGGAGGAAGCTAAGAATGGAGTTTTACCAGCTTATAGAAAATTACCTCTGTACTTGGCGAAAAGATACTATCAGGCTACAAGACAAACACAGAAAGATAAAGTCAGACACAATTCTGCTCACCAGGCCCACCAGCCTCCAAGCTACATAGAAAAAGAAAACATGGAAACTGAGCTACTCCATGTCCAGCCTGACCATTGGCAAAGCCTCCCACCATATCATTGTTAGTTACAGGATCCCCACTGAGTACAAAGAGAAACACTCAGTATACCTGAAGGGACAGGGAGGGCATACAGCCCAACACAGGACAGATGGCCGATTTAACAGGATCTCACTTATAAACACACAATACAACAGAAGACAGACATTTCTGTCTAAAACTAAGCAGAAGAGTGCTCATTGGAAAAAGAATCCCACATTAGTATCAACAGACAAAACTGGAAACTAGTCAAATCTGCAAAAGCTTAATAGGAGACTAAAATAGCCTTCTATGCAAAGGATAACTGTAAAGTATTTTTTAGTTAGGTTAGAAATCTTAAGGGAAACACTCAAAAATGTGTTGAGTTGGCTAAAGAAGACAGTGCTTATATTGAAGCAAAAGACATTGTAAACTTGCTGGCCTTTACATTCAATGAAAATTTCACCCGTTTATCACCTCTGGTCACTTCTGATGAAATTCCCCCTATGATTCCATTGCCTGATATCACAAAAGAAGAAGTTGTCACTGCACTCTCTAAACCTAGAGACAGAGCATTTATGAACCCTTGTAAAATCCCAGGGTGCCTAGTAAATAGCTGAAGCATGACCTAACACACCAATTCAGCTCTCTATTTAACAACAGTCTCTAGGCAGGCTTTGCTCCAGTAGAGTGGAGAACAGCAACAGTCATCCCTTTGCAGAGAGGTGGGCCATCAATAGATCCTGGAAACTAATGACCCATAAGTCTGACTAGACTGATATGCAAGGAGAATCATGAAGCTGAAAACCCCTTTTTTTAAAATTAGTTTCCATCTGAAAAGCTAAGTGGTACAGTGGTAAAGGTGTATGCCTTTTAATCACAAGGTGCAAGGTTTGATTCTCCCCATGGAAAAGAGCTTTACAGATTGTAAGAATACTTTTTTTTTTTTTTTTTTTTTGCCCAGAGAGAGAGAGAGAGACCAGATACTTAAGAGGTGAAAGTATTTGCCTCCCATGCACAAGGTACAAGGTTCGATCCTGACCTCCAGCCAATGCATTATCTCCAGCCTTTGCATTATCTACTTGTGCTTCTGTGGGGATCTTTCCCCCAAATCATGCTGAATGTTTTCATCTGAAACTCACCCATAAATGGAAGACAATTAAAAGGGGAGAATGAACAAGAAAGTCCTCAGTGCTCAAGTACCCCAAGACAAATAAAGAAGGAAACAGACTTAGTCGAAGAAGAATGGCAGCACCTCCAAACAGCATGTGGGATGACTACAGAACAGATATGTGGCCAAGCAAAAGATAAAAATAAGGTACTTTAAGAAAGGTTACTGAGGAAGTCACAGAAGTCAATAAAGAAAGGAGGAGTGCAGGACAAAGTAGAACATCGAAAAGAAAGACTAGGCTAGGAAGGAATACTGGATGGCTAAGGAGGAAGCAAAGAATGGACTTCTACCAGCTTCTAGAAAATTACCTCCGTACTTGGTGAAATGATACTATCAGGCTACAAGACAAACACAGAAATATAAAGTCAGACACAATTCTGCTCAGCAGGCCCACCAGCCTCCAAGCTACATAGAAAAAGAAAAACATGGAAACTGAGCTACTCCATGTCCAACCTGACCGTTGGCAAAGCCTCCCACCATATCATTGTTAGTTACAGGATCCCCACTGAGTACAAAGAGAAACACTCAGTATACCTGAAGGGACAGGGAGGGCATTCAGCCCAACTCAGAGAGAGAGAGAGAGAGAGAGAGAGAGAGAATGTTTCCATCTGAAACTCACCCATAAATGGAAGACAATTAAAAGGGGAGAATGAGCAAGAAAGTCCTCAGTGCTCAAGTAGTCAAAGAAGAATGGCAGCACCACCAAACAGCATGTGGGATGACTAAAGACAGATATGTGGTCAAGCAAGCGATAGAAGGTTTTTGCGGAAGTCATCAAAAGAAAGGAGGAGTGCAGGACAAAGTGGGTCGTGGAAAAGAAAGACTACTACAGGAATGAATACTGGATGGCTAAGGAGGAAGCTAAGAATAGAGTTCTACCATCTTCTAGAAAATGACCTCCAAACTTGGTGAAAAGATACTATCAGGCTACAAGACAAACGCATAAAGGTAAAGTCAGACACACTTCTGCTAACCAGGCCCACCAGCCTCCAAGCTACATAGAAAAAGAAAAACATGATAACTGAGCTACTCTATGTCCAGCCTGACCATTGGCAAAGCCTTCCACCATATCAATGTCAGTTACAGGATCTCCACTGAGTACGAAGAGAAACACTCAGTATACCTGAAGGGACAGGGAGGGTATTCAGCCCAACACAGGACAGATGGCCAATTTAGCAGGATCTCAGTCATAAACTCACAATACAACAGAAGGCAGACATTTCTGTCTAAAACTAAGCAGGAGAGTGTTCAGCTGAAAAAAAAATCCCACATTAGTATCAACAGACAAATCTGAAAACTAGTCAAATCTGCAAAAGCTTAATAGGGGACTAAAATAGCCTTCTATGCAAAGGATAACTGTAAAGTATTTTTTAGTTAGGTTAGAAATATTAAGGGAAACACTCAAGAATGTGCTGAGTTGGCTGAAGAACACAGTGCTTATATTCAAGCAGAAGACAATGTAAACTTGCTGGCCTTTACATTCAATGAAAATTTCACCCGTTTATCACCTCCGGTCACTTCTGATGAAATTCTCCCATATGATTCCATTGCCTGATATCACAAAAGAAGAAGTCGTCACTGCACTCTCTAAAGCTAAAGACACAGCATCTATGAACCCTTATGGAATCCCAGAGTGTCTATTAAATAGCTGAAGCATGACCTAGCATAACAATTCAGTTATCTATTTAACAACAGTCTCTAGGCAGGATTTGTTGCAGTAGAGTGGAGGACACCAACAGTCATCCCTTTACACAGAGGTGGGCCATGAATAGAACCTGGAAACTAATGACCCATAAGTCTGACTAGACTGATATGCAAGGAGAATCATGAAGCTGAAAACCCCTTTTTTTAAATTTGCTTCCATCTGAAAAGTCAAACGGTACAGTGGTGAAGGTGTATGCCTTTCAATCACAAGGTGCAAGGTTTTATTTTCACCACTGGAAAGAGCATTACAGATTGAAGGTATATATATATATATATATATATATATATATATATATATATATATACATATATATACATACATATACATACATATACATATATACATACATATACATACATATACATACACATATATATATATATATATATATATATATATACATATATATATATATATATATATATATATATATATATATATATATATATATATATACATATATATATATATATACATATATATATATATATATATATATATATATATATATATATATATATATATATATATATATATATATATATATATATATATATATATATATATATATATATATATGCCTGAGAGGGAGAGAGAGACCAGAAAGCGAAGCGGTTAAGGTATTCACCTCCCATGCGAAAGGTATAAGGTTCGATCTTGACCTCCGGCCAATGCATTATCTCTGGCCTTTGCATTATCTACTTGTGCTTCTGTGAGGGTCTTTCCCCCAAATCATGCTGAATGTTTCCCTCAGAAACTCACCCATAAATGGAAGACAATTAAAAGGGGAGACTGAACAAGAAAGGCCTCAGAGCTCAGTACCCCAAGACAAATAGAGGAGGAAACAGACTTAGTCAAAGAAGAATGGCAGCACCTCCAAACAGCATGTGGGATGATTACAGAGCAGATATGTGGCCAAGCAAGCGATAGAAATAAGGTACTTAAAGAGACGTTACTGAGGAAGTCACGGAAGTCATCAAAAGAAAGGAGGAGTGCAGGACAAAGTGGGACAAGGAAAAGAAAGACTAAGCGGGACATGGAAAAGAAAGACTAAGCCAGGAAGGAATACTGGATGGCTAAGGAGGAAGCTATGAATGGGATTTGACCAGCTTCAAGAAAATGACCTCTGAACTTGGCGAAAAGATACTATCCGGCTACAAGACAAACTCATAAAGGTAAAGTCAGACACACTTCTGCTAACCAGGCCCACCAGCCTCCAAGCTACATAGAAAAAGAAAAGCATGATAACTGAGCTACTCTATGTCCAGCCTGACCATTGGCAAAGGCTTCCACCATATCAATGTCAGTTACAGTATCTCCACTGAGTACGAAGAGAAACACTCAGTATACCTGAAGGGAGAGGGAGGGCATTCAGCCCAACACAGGACAGATGGCCGATTTAGCAGGATCTCAGTCATAAACACACAATGCAACAGAAGGCAGACATTTCTGTCTAAAACTAAGCAGGAGAGTGCTCAACAGAAAAAAAATCTCACATTAGTGTCAACAGACAAATCCATAAACTAGTCAAATCTGCAAAAGCTTAATAGGGGACTAAAATAGCCTTCTATGCAAAGGATAACTGTAAACTATTTTTTAGTTAGGTTAGAAATCTTAAGGGAAACCCTCAAAAATGTGCTGAGTTGGCTGAAGAACACAGTGCTTATATTCAAGCAGAAGACATTGTAAACTTGCTGGGCTTTACATTCAATGAAAATTTCACCCGTTTTCACCTCCACTCACTTCTGATGAAATTCCCCCTATGATTCCATTGCCTGATATCAGTAAGGAAGAAGTCACCACTGCACTTTCTAAAGCTAGAGACACAGCATCTACGAACCTTTATGGAATCCCAGGGTGCCTAGTAAATATCTGAAGTATGACCTAGCCCAACAATTCAGTTCTCTATTTAACAACAGTCTCTAGGCAGGCTTTGCTGCAGTAGAGTGGAGGACAGCAACAGTCATACCTTTGCACAGAGGTGGGCCATCAATAGATCCTGGAAACTAATGACCCATAAGTCTGACTAGACTGATATGCCAGGGGAATCATGAAGCTGAAAACCCCTTTTTTAAAGTCATTTAAACCTGAAAAGCCAAATGGTACAGTGGTTAAGGTGTATGCCTTTTGATCGCAAGGTTTGCTCCCCACAACTGGGAAGAGCTGTACAGATTGAAGGAGTATATTTTTTTTGCCCTGAGAGGGAGAGAGACCAGATAGCAAAGCTTTTAAGGTGTTCGCCTCCCAAAAAGGTATAAGGTTCGATCCTGACCTCCAGCCAATGCATTATCTCCGGCCTTTGCATTGGGCCGGATTCACGATGCCTTGTATGGGAGTCTAAGAGTAGAGTAAGACTCCATGCAGCCATCATGTCCAACGAGTGATCCAGGAACAGCCTGTAGGGACATGTAAGAGAGCTCCTAAAACAGCTCTTACACGGACAGGGCTGGGACATGCAAATCACCTCAATTGCAGGTAAAAGGCATTCAAATGAGGTAGAGTTGTGATTCAGGAATCCTGAACCTGTCTGAGTAAGAGCAGTGTTATTTGTAGAAATGTACTCAGTTGACAACTGAGTACCATTCTGCAAATAGCAAAACGGAGCCATGACAGCTCCAAATAAAGGTTGCATCCAGTGCAGGAAGCATGCCAATGGTCAAATATACAGCCATTGGAAATGTTCCCTGATGCAAAATAAAAATATTTTTTTTTTCACCAATTTCCGATGTTTAAATGTAGCGCAGCTCCGCACAAATGGGCTGTGCTCTAAAAACCAGAATACTACAAATTGAAACCCACAAATGTGGATTTTATTGAAAGTCGTAATGTACAATGCAAGGGAATGGCAGGCTGAAGACAACATGGCCACCGAGTAGAGGTTGCTAAGGGGGGAAGCTCAGTCTAAGACATGTAACCAAGCATTAGTAGGCAATCCTATGTAAATGAGTGTTAGGATAGTGAATCGTTAGTTTACATAGCAAATGAGCACAGTCAGTGGAGTGTAGGAGTAGGATATGGGGAGTAACAGAGTAGAAGATAGGTGACATCACGAGAGGGGTATGTATGAAAGAAGTGAAGCTCATTGGAGCAGAGTGGCATGTGTCCGCTGTCATTTAGACATCATGGAAAGAGGTGTGTCAACAGGTAGGCTATGGAAAGCCAAGAAATGGAAGGTGTATACCATGGATAACACCAAAGTTTCTTGCTGAGTGTGAATGTGTGTGTGTGTGTGTGTGTGTGTGTGTGCATGCCTGTACACCCGAGTAAGACAAAGTGCGCATGTGTAAGTGTGAGTGCGCGTTTAAGCTGGAGTAAGCATGTATAAGGCTGTTTAAAGAGTTGTAAGCGTGTTTGCACTGGTGTGCATGCGTTTTAACCCGAATAAGCAAGTTTTAGTCCGTGTAAGCATGTGTGCGTGCGTCTTAGTTGCTGTGCTTGTGTTTGCACTTGTGTGCACAGCGCTCCCCCCTGAGGAATCAGAAAGGAAAAAGAAAGCACAACAAATAGTAGGAAGCTACCAGGGAGTACTAGTAGAGCTAGCAGGTGAAAACAATCAGAATCAGGCAATTACAGAGGCAGTACAGTAGCCCAGCCCAGCCTAGCACTTAAAACTCTGCAAACAACAGTCCATTATGTTTCTCACAAGAGACACTGCAGTAAGCTAATAGAAGTGAAAACTGAAGAAGCTTTACTGAGACAAAGAAATGTTAGGGGCTGCCATTGCTGTTATAAGGTGACATATGAAACATGCTGAGGGTGGTGACAATGGAAATGCTGCTGGACAACCCACAGTGGGGAGACGGAGAGGAGTGTACAGGCCCAGGGTAACCTACCAGGGGCTACATGAGCTGGAGATAGTGGAGTGCTTTAGAGTGGACAGAGACCTCCTGCAGCAAATTGTTGAGCTGTGCCGGCCACGCCTCACACACAGAACTAACGGAGGGGAACCCATCCCAGTGGAAACTAAGGTATGTGTTGGCCTAAGAATATTAGCAACAGGTACCTTCCAGAGACCAACTGGTGATATGATGGGGATATCACAGGCATCAGCATCCAGGGTACTACACCTGTTCCTGGATGCCATGTCAGCACATGTCGGTGATCATGTCTATTTCCCCAATTCCCATGAGGTATTGGCCACCAATATACGTCTCTTCCATCAAATAGTGGAATACCCTGAGGTAGTGGGTGCAATAGACTGCACGGACATATGCATCAAAGCACCAGCCGGCGAGCAGGGTAGGGTCTACTTCAACTGCAAGGGCTTCCCCTTCATCAACTGCCAGGTCGTGTGTGATGCCCAGGGCATAATACTGAATGTGTGTGCAGGCTGCCCTGGAAACTACCATGATTCCCATATCTGGCATCTGACGCAGCTGTACCAGACATTTGCCAATGGGGACATCCCACATGGTCACCTAGTGGGGGATGCTGGCTATGCACTGGAGCCATGGCTGATGACACCCATCAGAAACGCACACACACCTGAACAGGAATGCCATAATGAGGCACACGCACAAACACGTAATGTAATAGAGCATGTGTTTGGGCTGCTTAAGTCACGGTTCCGGTGCCTGGACACATCTGGTGGAGCCTTGCAGTACTCATCAACTACATGTACCCAAATTGTCATGGTGTGTGCTATGCTACATAATATGATCCTGCGAAAACAGCTGCAGCAGGACCAGCATAGGCCTGGGCCAAACAGCCCCCCACCATTGCCAAAGCCATCACAGGCAGAGCGTGACTCGGAGGAGGAACAACCTGAGCCTGCCCCAGTAGGAAGAAGGAGGCGTGTCCAGCATGCTTTGGCCTTGGCAAAGAGGCAATGCATAGCACATACACTGGCTCAGTAGGAACTCTGGAAATGATACCCCTCTCCGACTTGCACATAAATTAAAAGGGATGCCTAAGTTGACACTACCTGCTTCCAAACATGTGCAGGGAGTGTAGTATTTGCATCCGACATAGGCAGCCCTGCAGCACCACCTAAGGCATGAATGCCATGTGTTAAGCAATATAAAGCAGTGCTAAACAGCAATTACCACCATGTAGTATATGCAAACAAAATCGCACACACCAACTAGCACAACTGTGGTCAATGTTCAGTAATATTGAGCAAACCCAGCAATGTTGGTGAATATTGAGCAATGTCAGACAAGCCTGGTCTAAGTAGGGCATAGCTGAACAAAAGCCAACATGCTCATATTTGCTTAACGGGCCCTTAAACAGTCTGGTCTGCTCAGTATGAAAATATAAAGCAGTGATGGGCCTCAAAACCAGGATACTGTGCACTATAGCCAAAGTACTGAACCTCTAAACCATGACAGTATCGCAGTGGTCCAACTGTATGATGGAATATTGATAAGTCTATGCAAAGTATTCCATGGAAACCCTGCAGGCATAGCATAATCCTTGTTGAGTTATGACACAAAGGTAAGTCCTGCAGTGAGAACAGAACCTGACTTCCAACACACACAGTATAAATGTTAATATTGGTCATGTTCGCACACATCAGCAAATGTAGTAGACCTCAGATAGCAACATACTGAAGGGCCACACTGGGCATGCTCACACACTTGAATAAATGAGACAAATGTCAGGCAACAAAACATGTAATGTCAGAACTGGGCATGCTCACACACTTAGGCTATGTCTGAGTACAGCAGTGGGCCACACATATCTGGCAGTTGCATGTGTTAACCCAGGAACCTGTCACTATACAGCAATCTGCCCTGTGCACACAGTTATATGACAACAGACACATCTATAATATAGTGGAACCCTGACATAATAAAATATGTTCTGCAGATACTGAAGTTCTTCATGGAAACTGGTAAAGCAAAGATGATAAAGACCTGCAAACAGTATCAGCAATAAACATTGTGCATCTTGAACATTAGCATAGCTTCAGAGGTCGATACTAGGCTATCTGCCCTAGGGCATGTACAAGCCTAGCCAGAGTGTGTTTGGCATTCGCAACCCTGCCAGATTACTACACCATGTGTGTGAATAGTAGGTCACACAAGATAGTCCATGTACGTTTATGCTAGTGTGCCTCTGTCTAGCAGGGACACAGAAGATATCCCAGGGGTAAATATACAATCAGCCATACAGTCGTCAAGATGTCTCCAGTAGGTGGTCAGTGGGTGGCTCTGCCTATGTGAAACTGGGATTACATTCTGTAGTGAGTGGAGCCTCTGGGATAAGAATCTGTCCCCCCATAATGTCCTATTAACATCTGTGCTGAGGTATACGTCCCTGCAGTGTGTAGCTCCAATGGAGCTGGATATCCTGAGGTGGAGCATGTCCAGTAATTCTGGTTTTGGTATAGCTGTAAACAACCGGCACACATCATATCTGAGTAGGTGGTAAGCGACTGAGTAGAGCTGGAGTTACTGCATCTGAACTATGCAGGGCATCTGTGTGAGTCCCTAGATCTGCTTGGTGAGGACCATCCATGGCCAGTACAGTTGCTGCAGGTGTCAGGTAAGGTACACCCCAAATGTGGCATTGTAACCAAGCATGGATGTGATGAGTATAGGGGCACAATGACCTCACTCGATATAGATGTGAAACCATATGGTATAAGGTGACACACATAGGTGTGTCCAACCACTTTGGCAATGTGAATGTTAAAGGCGACAGTACGAACAAGTGATGTTCCCAAACCCCTAACAACTCCTACCGTATGTAATGGAGTACTACCTATGTGGTAATGTGTGGGCATGTTGTTATTCCCAAAGGGGATGACTATGCAACTAATGGCATTTAGCTGTAGTACATGACTCAGGCACCAGTCATCCATCTCTGTGGAGCCTGATTGAGTATGCATGTGGCAGCTGGAGAGGTGATCATGGCACCCAGTTTTCAGTCAAGTGCAAACATGTTCAGCCATATTCCCCCTGTGGTAGCCTGTACGTAAGACAAATATATACTGAACAAGAGAGGTCCCAGGACCAAGCCGTGTGTGATGCCATGTGTAACTGGTGTATAGTCAGACATGGCACCTGCAATCCTGACCATGTGGATGCTATCCCTAATCTAGGTATCAATCCATTGTGTGAGATATGTGTCCAAACTGACGCTGGTGAGCCTATGCATAATGGCCCAGTGGGTTATTATGTTGAATGGTTTTGCAAGGTTCAGGTAGGCTGTGTGGATAGCTGTCCCTATGTTGATGGACCTGTTAGCCATTTAAAGAATACCTACAGGTTCAAGAGGCAAGATCTGCCCACAACAATGCTGAAATGAGTAGGACACAGTGTCTGTAGGTTCCCGATGTCTATGTGTAGGGGTCCTATGACAATATGCTCCATAGCTTTGCAGAACAGGCTACATAGGCTTATAGGGAAATATTGTCTGTGGTCCGTTGTGGCACCAACTCTGTGGAGCAGGACCACTGTCCTAGTATGCCATTCCTTGGGTACATATCCTGTGGTAACTCCGATATTGAACAGTGATGTAATGTGAGGGTTGCGTTTGTCATGATGCTCGTGTATGATGTAGGCTGGGACACCATCTGGTCACATTGATACTGTGATGTACGCTGTAGGGAGGGCAGCACTCACCTGTTACTGTGTGATGTCAGGGAGGTTATACTCTGTTGGGATAGATAGTTGCTCCTTAGGGGGGATGGGTGGGAGACATCTGCACTGAACCTGTTTGCCGGGATGTAGGCAATGCCAGTGGGTTCAGGGTAGGTTTAGTCAGTATGCAATAACTCACAGCATATCAGTGAGTGCCCACCCAGGCTCCTGACATAACTGAAGAATGCCGTGTGATAGTCCTACGTGTCAGGTGCAATTGTCTGGTAGAAGCGGCCCTTAGAAAAGTCCATGAGTGATTGTAGCTGTCTGCTAGTTCATAGGTTCATAGGTTCATACTAGGCTATCTGCCCTAGGGCATTTATAAGCCTAGCCAGAATGTGTTTGGCTTTCGCCACCCATTTTAAATTTATTTTGCTATGCCCTTTTTCGAGGTTAGTATACTGTGCCTCTGTCTAACAGTGACACAGAAGTGATAGCCGGGGTAAACCTACGATCTCCCATACACTCATCAAGATTCCTCTTGAAGAGAGTCAATGTGGGACTCTGCCTAACCTGGACTGGGATTTTATTCCAGAGTGAAGGGAGCCTCTGGGTTATGAATCTGTCCCTCCAGCATGTCCTATTTATTTCAGTGCTGAGGTTCAAGTCTCTCGAGCGTAGCTCGATGGGATTTGGATTTTCTGAGGTGCAGCATGTCCATTAATTCGGGTTGGACATGGCTTTATACGTCAGGCACAGATCGCCTCTGAACAGGCAGTATGTCACTGAGTAGAGCTGGAGTTTCTTTAACCGGGCAGCATATGGCATCTGTTTGAGCCCTTTGATCCTCTTGGTGAGGTACTTTTGGGGTCTTTCCAGTTGCTGCAGGTGTCTGGTAAGGTACATCCCAAAAAAGACATTGTACTCAATTATGGGCCTGATGAGGGATGAGTAAAGAGGCACGATGACCTCCCCTGATCTAGATGTGAATCCCTTCATGATTAGGTGGGCTATATAAAATGTTTTTCTAACCACTTTGGCCACGTGGTTGTCAAATGAGAGATTGCTATCAACTTGGGTCCCCAGGTCCCTAATTACTTCTTCTGTACTTAATGGATTACCACCTATGTGGTAATTTGTGGGCACTTTGTTTTGGCCAAAGGGGATGACTATACACTTTTTGGCATTTAGCTTGAGGCCATGGCTCTGGCACCAGTTGTCTGTTTCTATGAGGCCCTTTTGGAGAATGCTTGTGTCGGCTGGAGAGTCAATTATGGCACCCAGTTTGCAGTCATCTGCAAACTTGGTCAGCCACAGTCCTTCCGTGTTGGCCTGTACCTCCGAGAAATATATACCAAACAAGAGAGGTCCCAGGACTGAGCCTTGTGGGACACCACTTGTAACTGGTTTGGAGTCTGACATGGCTCCAGCAATTCTAAACATGTGGGTTTTGTCCTTGAGCCAGTTTGCAATCCATCTAGTGACATAGGGGGTTATATTTAAGCTGGTGAGCTTATCTATAATGCCCAGTGGGTATTGTATCGAAGGCTTTGCGAGGTCCAGGTAGGCTGTGTGGACCACCTTCCCCTCGTCAATGGCCTTGGTGACTGTTTCAAAGAAATCAACCAGGTTTAAGAGGCAGGATCTGCCCTTAACAAAGCCGAACTGGGTAGGATCCAGTGTCTGTAGGTCCCCAATATCTTTATTTATGAGGTCCATGATGATCCTTTCCATAGCTTTGCAGACCAAGCTAGTCAGTCTTATGGGGCGATAGTTTCAGGATCCGTTGAGGCACCACCTTTATGGAGAGGGACCACTGTTGCTACGCCACTCTTTGGGCACATATCCTGTAGTAAGGCTGAGATTGAACAGTAGTTTTATGTTTGGGTTTAGCTCTTCTTGGAGTTCATGTAGAACACAGCCCGGGACACCGTCTGGTCCCATTGATGCTGTGTTTTTTGCTTCGGAGAGGTGGCTCTTACCTGAGCACCTGAGATGCCAGGGGGACAGCACACGGCTGGGATAGATTTTGCCCCTTTTGGTGTGGCGGGGTGGAGAAGTTTGCGCTGAACCTGTCAGCTAGGATGTTGGCAATGTCTGTGGGTTCAGTGTATTTTTTGTCATTTTGGACTAATTCTGAGAATATCTGGGAATTACCACACAGGTTCCTAACATAACTAAAGAAAGCCTTGTGATTATCCTTAGTGTCCTGTGCAATTTTTCTCTCGAAGCTGGCCTTAGACAATTTTATAAGTGCCCGTAGTTTTTTGCTAATACTGATCAGTGATGCCTTCCCTTTTTGGGATTTTGCTCTATCATGTGGTAGCTTCCTCCTTCTATTGTATAGTTTGTTTATGGCTGGGGTCCACCAGACATAACGTCTGCCTTTGGAGGACTGGGTCTTGGTTTTATTTGGGATCGCATGATCCATGCATTCCTGAAGGTGTTCGTAGAATGCGTTTATAAAGGATTCTGCGGTCTGGGCTGTATTTTGCACAGGCCCGGGGGCTTTGAAGGATTCCATCTCGGTTTTGAGGAGTGTGAAATTTGCTTTAGAGAAGTTTTTCACTGTGGTTTTCTGGGCAGGGGGTGGGGTCGGGATGTGAATATCCAGTGAGATTAGTTTATGGTCTGATCTTATCAGTGAGGGATACAGTTCTGGTCTGGAGCATAGAGTCCCCATGTTGGTGATGATCAGGTCCAGTATGTTTTCCCCTCTTGTGGGAGTGGTAACAAGCTGTTCCATAGCATTTGAGTTTATAAATTCTAGGAACCTTTGGGCTAGGGTGTTGGAGCTAGAGTAATGCTCCCAGTCTATGTTTGGGTAGTTGAAGTCGCCCAGTATAATGGTGTTTGGAGAGACCTTCATATTTTCCAGTGTTCTCAGAAAGGCCGAGTGGGGTTCCTGGGTTTGGGAGGGTGGTCTGTAGCAGGCTATAAACTGGAAGGCAGTTTTACCCACTGTTAGTTGCACATGGATAGTCTCTGATGCTTCGTGCTTTGCCACCAACCTGGAGGTGTGGGTATCTTTGATGAATATCGATACTCCCCCTCCTTTTGTGGTTCGGTCCAAGTTTTGGGGCCAAAAAGCATGGTATGAGGTATAACCTGGTAGTGCTGGGGTGCTCTCAGGAGCCCTGAACCAGGTTTATGTTACTGCACAGATATGGATGTTCTCCATGCTAAGGAGAGTTTCAAGTGTGTGCATCTTGAGGTTTAGACTTCTGGCGTTGAGTAGCATTACTCTTAGTTTCTTATCCCTTGTGATACCTATGGAGGTGGGTTTGTCTTTTGAGCCTTGCCTAAAAAGGCACTATGGGGGTAGCAAGAGCCTTTGCCAATATCCGAAAGCCCAGGGGTGACAGGTGCAAACCGTCCCTAGCGAAGCATCGTGGCTTGTCGAGCATATCATCCCAAGCTGACAGGCATTGGATCCCCTTTCAATGACACCAGTACTTAAGCCAATTGTTGAAACTGATCATCTTGTCTTCATATTGTGGCATCATTCTTGGTGAGGGTAAGATGCTACTCAAGGTCAGGGTCATACCGGCCTGGGCTACATGCTCAGAGAGCTCCTTTATGTCTCTTTTCATGTAGTCCAGGGAGGTACGTCTCAGGTCATTCACACCAGCATGGACAATGACCGAGTCATATTTGTACTTGCCTTGGAGTGACCTGAGTGCTTGTGTTATGTGGCGGATCCTAGCACCCGATAGGCTGCTCACCATGACCCTCTCCTTGTTCAGCCTGGTGAGCAGGACGTCAGTGTGCCTGATGATAAAGTCACCTATTACAAGTGTATCAGGTGTGTTGTTTAGTCTTAAGGGCTGTGACTGTTCGGCACACTGGCTTTGTGAGATATGTGTTGCACGTGTTTTGTTTTGGGGTAGCAGTTGCTTGGGTGTCTGCTTTGGAGGTCTCTGCTGCTTAGGCAGATCTTTATTTAGATTCTCCGAGTATGTTTTTGTGTGATTATAGTACAGATCACAGATGCCTTCCCAGTCTGGGATTGTGCTCTATCATGTAGTAGCGTCCTCCTGATGTTGTACAGCTTATTAATGGCAGGGGTCTACCAGACAGGTCCCCTGCCATTGTAGTAGTGGGTCTTGTTGTTATTTGGGATAGCACAATCCATGCAGTCCACTAGATGTCCATAGAATATGTATGTAAAGGATGCAGCAGTGTGAGCCATATATGCCACTGTCTCAGGATCTCTGAAGGATACCACCTTGCTTCGGTGAAGTGAGATGTTGGCTCATGAGAAGTTCACTAAGATTACCCAGGATGGGTGTGTGGAGGGTATATGTATGTCCTGTGAGATACATGTATGTTCTGACCTTACCAATGAGGGATATATTGCTGGTGTGGAACATAGAATCCCCATGTTGGTGATGAGCAGGACCAATATGTATTTCTCCTTGTGGCTGTGCTGACTGGTTGTGCCAAACCATATGAGTCCACAAATTCTAGTGACTGTTGGGTGAGGTTGTCGGGGCTTGAGTAGTATCCCCAGTCAATATGTGTGTATATGAAGTCACACAGTATAATGGTGTCTGTGGAGACCTTCATATTCTCCATAGTTCCCACAAAAGCCGAGTGCGGTTCCTGAGTTTGGGAGTGTGTTCTGTAGCAGGCAACAAACTGAAAGGCAGTATTGCACAATGGTAGTTGTATATGTATGGTCTGTGATGCTTTGTGCAGTGCTACTAACCTTGAGGTGCGTGTATCTGTGATGTATATGGATACTCCCCCTAGTTGTGTTGTGTGTTCCAAGTCTTGTTTTCAGACAGCATGGTATGAAACATAACCTGGCAGTGCTGGTGTGCATAAGCGAGCCTGAACCAGGTGTCTGTC
The DNA here is from genome assembly GCF_019279795.1 of Protopterus annectens. Classification (NCBI taxonomy): domain Eukaryota; kingdom Metazoa; phylum Chordata; order Ceratodontiformes; family Protopteridae; genus Protopterus; species Protopterus annectens. The sequence goes on along the minus strand of NC_056738.1, from coordinate 543,788,073 downwards.
AGTGCACAGATATTGCTCTCCTCCATACTGAGGAGAGTTCTGAGTGGCCACAACATGAGGTTAACACAACTGTTGTTGAGCAGCATTACCCTTAGTTTCATTTAACCTGTAATGTCTATGGAGGTGGGTTTGTCTTCTGAGCCCTGCTTAAAAAAGGCACTCTGGTGGTAGCAAGAGCCTTAGCCAGCATACCAAAGTCCAAGGGTGACAGGTGCAAGCTGTCCATAGTGAGGCTACGTGGCATGTTGAGCATGTCACCATACGCTGACAGACACTGTATCCCCTATGAATGAAACAAATTTGTTAGCCAACTGTTAAATGTGATATGTGTGTCCGTATACTGTGACATCATAATTGGTGGGTGTAAGATGCTAGACAAGGTCAGGGTCATACTGGCCTGGGCTACATGATCAGAGTGTACCTCCATGTATCATGTCATGTGGTCCAGGGAGTAACATCTGAGGTTACACACACCAGCATGGACAATGATGGTGCCGTCTTGTACTTGCTTTGGAGTGACCTGACTGCCTGTGTTATGCGGCAGATCCTGGCACCCAACAGACAGCCCAAAGTGACTGTTCCCTTGTCAGGGCTGGTGAGTGGTACGTCAGTGTGTCTGAACATAAGTGTCACCTATTACAAGTGTATTAGGTGTGTTGTTTAGCCCGAAGGGCAGTGACTGTGTGGCACACTGACATTGTGAACTTAGTGATATGTGGGTATTGCAGTGGGGTAGCAGGTGTGTGTGTGTGTCTGCTTTGGAGGTCTCTGCTGCTTAGGGAGAGTACATTTACAGCATCCGAGTATGTCAATGTGTGCTAATGTGGTTTGAGTGCTGTTGCTAGAGGATATGTGAGACTGATATATGGTGTGTGTGGTTACCTTCACCACCTGATAGACTGTGCCAGTCATGGGTCGAGACAGTTCAGCTCCCTGTATGTCTATATAGGTGCACCTCACACATATATCTGAGTTTGCCGGGAGGAGGAGAGGATTGTCTGTGTACATGAGGCAGATATGACATTGTGTCAATATCACAATATCCACCAGCTGGACTGAAGAGTACACACAAAACCGACCCCTGGACATGCCAGGATATTATCATGACATACTCTGTAGCCTGATCACAAAGGATCAGTAGGGTGTTAAGCATGTAAAAGAGTATAACAGGGATTAGTGCTCATGTTCGTTAGTGTTTTGTAAAGAGGAGCTGAGAAGGAGTCCAGACTGAATCATGACACCTCCTTCAGCTATGTCATAAATATCAATGTACACACATATATGTCCTGAGTCAGGGCCAACTGTACCTGAGTGTCAATGCTGACATCATGACAGACAGACCCATATGTACATACCCATCCCCCACTGACAATAGTCCACATCATCATACCAGGAGATATCACATGTAGAATGGATAAACAGCTACCTCCACTGCCAAAAGCATTGCAGCAGGTGGAATACATTGATTCCCAATATGTGTCATGCACAATCTACAGAACAAACAGATCATGCACCTGAACAGTCAGCTGAGCCGCACCCCCTACACAGGATGTGGAACCGTTGAATATGTCACAGCTACATATGGCACTCCCCACAAGTGTTGGTGCACAACACACCATGGGAAGTCAAGTCCAGTACGCTTATGAGGTCTGATCTGCAAGGTCATGGAGTCCATCATGGTTGCAGTCATAAACAGAGCTATTGGAAGCTGACACACACACAACCCTAGCAACTGTGGTATGTTCATGTGCGGATCATGGTTCCCAAACATGCTAGACTGTTTGCAAGGCAGCCACCCAGGACATACATCAATGAACACATCTACACATGTGTCACATAGACTTTGAATAGCCCTTTATCAACATCCCAGACACATGTAGTATCCACAAAACCAAGAATCTGTGCATAAATATGTGTTGACATATGATGGAATGTCAATGTGTCCACAGATAGATCACACAAGGTAAGGATACTGAGGTCATGTTCAAGCTGTTGACACCTGCTGACCCACATGGACCATTCCTGGAATAGCATAAAATAGTGTACGCACATCACCATGTCCAGTCAGATTATGTCACCATCCTATAAATACAGCAGGAGAAGGGAAACCAGCCAGTAAAGCAAATAGCGTGCCGTGTTAATGCGTCTCTTTACAATATCATAATATAGTTAGGTAGGGGTTTGAATCCTGCAAAGTGTGTGTATGTGTATGTGTGCAGTTTCCTTTGAGAGGTGTTCCCTTTTTGGAGACTGGGAAAACTCAGTAAAGGAGGTACATTCCTCTTTGGAAAGTCTGATGATGTCACCATCCTACAAATACTGCAGAAGAAGGAAAGTACAGTTTTGTACCTACCATAAATGCAGATGTTCGAGTGCTCATACAGCTGCAGTCATAACAGATGGGTTATCCTGCCGTCAGGCGGGTCCTCGGTCGGCCGAATTCCAAAGTCTAGGTCCGGCGTCGGTTGTCGCCTTCCTCCCTGACGTCAGTGCGGCAGGGGTATAAAAGAGGCAGCCGACGCCATTTTCTTCAGTTTTTCTTGCCCCAGATGTCAGGTGCCCCCAGAAGGAAGGCAAACATAATGTTATTCAAAAATGCAATGTTGATAAATCATAAAACAGTAGTTGCAAGCAAATACACCATAAAAGAGTACCCCAAAAGGTTATATGAAAAGGGTTTGTCATAAGGCCTGTCCTAAGAGGGGTTGGAGGGAGGGAAACCTGGACTGCAGCTGTATGAGCACTCAAACATCTACATTTATGGTAGGTACAAAACTGTACTATGTTCATCGTGCATACAGCTACAGTCATAACAGATGGTTAGAATCCCAAAGCTAAATAAGGGTGGCAGGCACTAAGTGGAACTAGGAGGGGTAGGATGCCCTGCAGGACTGCTGTGGCAAAGCCTGCTCTAGATTTTGAGTATAGTGGGAGGTGATAGTGCTTGGAGAAAGTGTGCACTGAACTCCAGGTGGCTGCTTCCAAAATATCCTTGGTAGGGACCCCCCTGAGGAAGGCTGCAGAGGTAGCTGTGGCTCTGGTGGAGTGGGATCTGATGCATGCAGGCACAGTTTTTTCATGAAATGAGTAACAAAAGCGTATGCAGTGGGCTATCCATTTTGAAATTGTCTGTTTGGAAATAGCCTTTCCTTGAGCACCTGCAGCATAGGACACAAAGAGTTGTTCATATTTCCTGAATGGCTTTGTCCTGTCCAAATAATAACGAAGTTGTCTGTGAATGTCCAAGGAATGTAGTAGTCTTTCCCCTTTGTTTTGTGGATTAGGATAAAAGGTAGGTAAGTGGATAGTCTGATTCAAAGTTACACTGGATACTACCTTTGGCATAAAGGTAGGGTTGGTTCGTAAGGAAACTCTTTCCTGATGGAAAATGATGAATGGTTGCACAGCCATGAGGGCCTGTAGCTCCGAAACCCTGCGAGCTGAGGTGATAGCCAGAAGAAAGGCTGTTTTCCATGACAAGTACTGTAACTCTGATGTAGAAGCTGGCTCGAAAGGAGGAAGGGTCAACTTTTCCAATACGAAGTTGAGGTCCCAAGCAGGGACTGATAGTTTCCTTGGGGGTTTTATATTCTTTGCCCCTCTGAGGAACTGCCTTAAGAGAGGATGAGAGAATAAAGGAGGATCTGTGTTGTATTGTGCAGAAATGGCTGAAGTGTGGATCTTGATGGAGGAGAAGGAAAGTCCATTGTTTAACATCTCAGCTAGGTACTCTAAGATTTGAGGTATATTTATTACCCAAGGATTCTGTCCCTTCTTTTGATTCCAGGCACAAAATCGTTTCCATTTAGCGGAGTAGGCCTTTCTAGTAGAAGGTCTTCTGGCCTCCAGGATGACATCCTGCACCTCCTTGGAGAGTAGAAACTGTTGGGAAATCAAGGAATTCTCCATGCAGCTAGATTTAGAGTTTTGAGCTGGCTGTGAAGGGTTTTGTAGTTGTGCTGGGACAACAGAAGAGGGACTAGAGGTAGGATCCATGGTGGGGAATGTGTCAGGCTCTTCAGGAGCGGATACCAGTGTTGTCTTGGCCAGTCTGGAGCAATGAGAATCATTTTCGGCTTCTCTGCTCTGGCTTTTAATAGAACTTTGGGCAGCAGAGGAAGATGTGGGAAGGCATAGACTGTCAATGTTGCCCAATTGAAGGAAAGTGCATCCACTTTCCAGGCCTGTGGATGATAGGTCCTTGAACAAAATTTTTTCAACTGGCAATTTCTGTGGGTAGCAAAGAGATCTATGTCTCGCTGTCCCCATGCCTGAGTTATCTCTGTGAAAATTTGAGGACGCAACTTCCATTCGTGTGGATCTGTCATATTTCTGCTTAGGTTGTTTGCCAGTGTGTTTTCCTTCCCTGGCAGGAATTGTGCTTGTAGTTGAATTTTCAATTCCAGTGCTGTGTTCCATAGGGTCATGGCTTGCCTGCACAGGGGGTATGAATGAGTTCCCCCCTGTTTGTTTATGTACCACATCACTGTGGTGTTGTCTGTCCTTATCAATAGCTGGCCTGGATGCAGTAGGTCTTTGAAGGTCATAATAGCCTTTTGCACAGCTAGCATTTCCTTTTGGTTGATGTGAAGGTGCTTCTCTTTTCGTGCCCATTTTCCCTGAATGCACTGATTTGTCATGTGTGCTCCCCATGCGTAGTCTGAGGCATCTGTTGTGATGATTTGAGTTGCTTGAGGTACACAGAAAGGAAGACCTGTGTTTCTTTGGCAAGCTTGAGCCCACCACATAAATTCCTTTTGAAGGCATGGAATGAGTGGTATAATTGTTTCCAAGCTGTGGCTGTGTTGAGACCATAAGTTTTTTAGGTACCACTGAAGTTTTGTCATATGCAGCTTTGCACATGGGATTAGTAGGATGCAAGATGCCATGAATCCCAGAGCCTGCAGAACATTCCTTGCAGTTAGCCTGGTGTAAGTTGTCATTTTTCTGAAGTATTGAGACAGTTGCCCTTGCTTGTCTGGCGTGAGGTAGGCCATCTGGGTGGTTGTATCCAAGTTGGCACCCAGGAAAATTATTTGTTGAGAGGGTATCAGTTTTGATTTCTTTTTGTTGACTGTGTATCCCAGGAAGTTCAACAGTTTTATTACAAACACCAGGTGCTGCAGTAGTATGTCCTTGCTGTCCGCTTGGATCAGGCAGTCGTCCAGATATGGGTATATTTGTATCCCTTGAAGTCTGCAGAAGGCAATTACTGATGCCAGGCATTTCGTAAACACTCTGGGCGCAGTTGATAAGCCAAAGGGCAATGCAGAGAATTGATAATGGGTTGAACCTGCAAGAAATCTGAGGTATCTTCTGCAATCTTGTCTGATAGGGACATGCAGGTATGCCTCCTTGAGGTCCAATGTTACCAGCCAAGACTCCTTGCCCAGCATGGGAAGAAGCTGCTGTAATGTGAGCATCTTGAATTTTGGCACCTGTAGATATGTGTTTAGGATTGATAGGTCTAAGATCGGTCTCCAATCTTTGTCTTTCCTTGGTACCAGGAATAGTCTGGAATAAAACCCTTGACCTTGCTCTTTTGCAGGTACCTCTTGAATTGCTTTCATGTCCATGAGAGCTGAAACTTGTTTTTGTGCCTCTGCCCTTTGATTTTGTGGCAGGTTTGGCATGCCTCTCATTTTTGGAAGGGTGTGAAAGTGGAACCTGTAGCCTCTGTCTATAATGTCCAGAATCCATTTGTCTTTTGTAACAATATGCCAATTTTTTGAGAATAGTGTCAGTTTTCCGCCCAAAGGTGCTGCCATTAAAGCTTTGCTTGGCAGGTGTAGGGGGAAGTCATTGTGTCTGTTTTCTGAAAGACTGTGATCTATCTTCTCCACCTCTTGGGGTTGGTGCTTGCCACCATCTGGCTCTGAAAGATCCTTGAGGTTGCCCTCTACCCCTTGGATGCCTGTATCTGCCCCTTTGAGGTCTATCCATGGCTGGAAAGGACCAATTTTTTGAACGCTAGTTTCTGCTGAAACATGGAGGCTGTACCTGCAGGAAATCTTTCACTGTTTGCATTGATTTCACTTTTTCCTCCATTTTCTTTAGCACCTCCTCTGCTTTAACACCAAACAATACATCTTTTTGAAGAGGTGCATCTAATAATTTAGCTTTGACATGATCTGGTAAGGTTTGCTCTTTGAGCCAAGCATGCCTACGTATAACAGACCCCGTAACAGCAGCTCTACATGAGGCCTCTAAAGCATCAAAACCACACTGCAAGGTATGTTTACCCACTTGCTCTGCACCATGCAACAAATCCTGCAACTCTTTTAAATCTGGTTGTTCTGGTTGTGTCATTTTGCTTTTCAGCTGAGATATCAAAAACTGTTGATACTTTAACATATGGAACTGACAGTTTAATGCCCTCATGGTTAAAATGGCCGAGGTGTACACCTTTTTCCCCCACCTTTCTAAAGATCTGGAATCTCTCTCTGAAGGTAATGGGTGTTTAGCAGTAGAGGCCTTAATTCCCTTGGGACCCTGTGAAATAGTTTCTGGGTCAGCAGTATGGCTTTTATATAGGAACTGGTGAGAATCAGGAACCCGTAATACCTGTCTGGTTTAACAGGAGCTGGAGGCAAAGAATCAGGATTAAGGCTGGCTTCTGTGTACACATCATCCAATATATCTAAAACAGGAGGGATAGCCAGAGGCCTATGCTGGGGGAGCAGAAGAAATTCCCTGAGCCTTTTCTTGGAATCTGAGTAATCTTGGCCTTCCCAGTGAAAGTGTTCCCTCAATGTATGCAGGGTTTCCCCAAAAGTGAAGTCCTCAGGGGGGGAGACCGAGGGAATAGACTCCTCTGCATCAGAGTCTTCGAATGGAGAATAGGCCAAATCCTGGTCCTCAGATAGTTCTGAGGTAATAGAAGCTTGATCTGAGGAAGGGTAGTCTTCCTCTAATCTAAGCCTTTTGTCAGAGGGGGGTTAAGAACCCATGATAAGAGTAATTAAATCCTCAGCCATTTTAAGCATCTGCTTTTTTAGGCATGGTGCCTTGAGTGGGTGTCTGAGGAACCTGTTTTTTGGTTTTCATGGCTGTTTTAGATTTAATGAAGGCTTTAATGGAGAAGGAGGAAGGCCTGAAGACCCCTTGAGAAATGGCAGGCCTGTCTAAATTCTGAGTTTCCCCGCCAGGAGTGGCGTCGGTATCCGGCCAAGGAGCCTGCGACCGTGGGTACTGAAGACACCGGTAATGCATTGTCATTGGTACTCAGGGGCTGCATAGGCGCCTCGCTGAGTACCGGAGAACCGGTAGTCAGCCTTAGCGTGGTATCAGTAGGTGGTGCGGACCTCGTATGCCGGTCCTTATCTTTGCGTTTTTTGCTCAAAACTGGAGTCGGAGTATCCGACGACATAATATAATTAAATTTTTTGCCAAAAAAGTGAAGGGCGAACTCCACCCGATGCTTAATAGTGCGTTTGTTGAATTTAGCACAAAAACGGCAGGCCAAGATGTCATGGTCTGGGCCTAAGCAAGGTATACAGTAAGAGTGGAAATCCTTATGCGGTATTTGCTTCCCACATGAAATACAATTATTAACTTTGTCTGACATCGGTCTGAGGCAAGAAAAGTTTCTAACGGGGTACTTAGCTTTCAAGAAGACTTCGGCTGAAAAAATTTCGTAAATCTTAGGAGCTGGCCGACCGGCACTTGCGAACTGCTTCTACTTCGGGCACCGCGCGGCAAGAAAGACTGAAGAAAATGGCGTTGGCTGCCTCTTTTATACCCCTGCCACACTGACGTCAGGGAGGAAGCAACGACAACCGACGCTGGACCTAGACTTTGGAATTCGGCCGACCGAGGACCTACCTGACAGTAGGATAACCCATCTGTTATGACTGCAGCTGTATGCACGATGAACATCACCAGCCAGTTAAACAAATAGCGCGCCATGTTAGTGCGTCTCTCTCTAGTATCATAACATAGTTAGGTAGGGGTTTGAATCCTACAAACAGTGAGTGTATGTGTGCAATTGTCTTTGAAAAGAGTGCCCTTTTTGGAGACTGTGAAAACACACTGAAAGAGGTACATTCCTCTTTGGAAAGTCTGATGATGTCATCATCCTACAAATACAGCAGGAGAAGGAAAACCAGCCAGTAAAGCAAATAGCGCACCATGTTAATGCATCACTCTCTAGTATCATAATATAGTTAGGTAGGGATTTGAATCCTGCAAACTGTGTGTTGGGGGGGGTTGTGTGTATGTGTTCAATTGTCTTTAAAAGGAGTGTCCTTTTTGGAGACTGTGAAAACACACTAAAAGAGGTACATTACTCTTTGGAAAGTCTGATGATGTCACCATCCTACAAATACTGCAGGAGAAGGGAGACCAGCCAGTAAAGCAAATAGCACACCGTGTTAGTGCGTCTCTCTCTTTCTCTAGTATCATAACATAGGTAAGTAGGGATTTGAATCCTGCAAACAGTGAGTGTGTGTATGTGTGCAATTGTCTTTGAAAGGAGTGCCCTTTTTGGAGACTGTGAAAACACATTGAAAGAGGTACATTCCTCTTTGGAAAGTCTGATGATGTCACCATCCTACAAATACAGAAGGAGAAGGGAAACCAGCCAGTAAAGCAAATAGCCCGCCATGTTAATGTGTCTCTCCCTAGTATCATAACATAGTTAGGTAGGAGTTTGAATCCTGCAAATGCTGACTGTGTGTGTGTCACTGTTGGTCAACACGGTGTGGGTTTTGCTTTTACTATGGTATGACATAGTATGATGACAACAGTAAGTGCATTGCAGACATCAGGTATCTGCGTGGCAAATATATATGTGTACATGTCCCCTCAATCACTACATAGGTGTGAAGCCTGCATACTACATGACTACATTTGTTTCCATTGACAGGTTGTGCCGCTGCTACTCAGATCTTAGGTCACATATGTATGTATGTGACATGGCCGTCCACTGTCATGTTCTGTGGCCAAGGTCATCTGTGGCACACACACCCATGACAGTTACTTAAGAGTAGTGTTAGTGAGGGTATATGCCTGGGGTATATGTCAGACATGGTCATACACAACAAAGTCTGCCAAGAATGGACAGTCTTTATAGGTGTACGACTGCCTTGTGGATATGCATTCAGGCCTCTAATGTCTGTGATACACCTTCGGACTCCACAATACCTATGGAAATGTGGATACCAAGGGACACATGACATAACATGGGTCTGTATGTACACAATGGTACCCGACATACATGTTGAGGGCTACCACCGGTGTGGTACTGATGGGATAGTATGTATAGTACATGAGGATGACTATGCCATAGTCTGCTTACTGCTATACAGCATGTATCACACAACAGGTATCTGCCTGTATGATACCCTTGTGTAGGATATGCGGCCCATTCAGGGAATGCATTGTAGGCAATTCCATGCATTACCAGATTTGGATGGACACATCCCTAGTGGATCTACATGTACCTAAGGGAGCTTTATGACACACAGGTGTGGTCACAGTAATGGGTGGTGGTCATCACCACTGGTTAGTGTTATAGTGTAGCACCGGAAGGATCCAATTGATACTGGGTTCCCTACTACTGTGTGTCATTTGTCAGGACATCATCCAATGATTGCCTATAGTCATGCTGTTGAGGTTGTGTATACTACCAGACTGCAAATCATTGACTGATATTAACGGCATCACCTGCAGCATAGTGTCAACCCATGTCATACACACATCTACCCATGTTAGTACATAACTGTAGTAGAATGCATACTGGCCATTGAAAGATGCAATGGGATGTTAATAATGTGTACGGCAGGGTATGCCACACATCCCATGTGTCCACTATGCATGTACATCCAGACAGTGCGCACCCACCATGTTCATAGATGTACACTTGCTAATCTGCACTGCACACATCACACACGTACTTTCCACACTCTAACACATGCTGGCAACACATCACACATCAGCCAAGTGGCACATGGGTGGATAATACATAGTCAGACCTAATAGTGGTGTAAACAATGCTACATTGACAATCAGAGCTTTGATGCATAATGTCTGCTCAAATATACCTACAAGGATGTAGTTAGACTTCCTTGTTGACAACTCGCTATTATTGCTACACTGCTATAGTGTCACCCTGTGCATCAGCACCATGTTAGCCTGTCCCTCCGTCGATAATGCAGATGACAGGATGTGGCACAGGTATCATCATATGCACAGGGTGTTTTGTTGTTTGCCAGAGCCTGACATTGACCCATCCAATCAACATGTGTGTGTGTGTGTGTGTGTGTGTGTGTGTGTGTGTGTGTGTGTGTGTGTGTGTGTGTGGGACAACAGTACAGCATGGGCCAATGTTGATGTAATGTGTGTGTGTATGTGTGAGCCCTAGTTGTTTGCTTAATGTGTGTGTGTCTGCATGCACACAGCTCCACCATGTGGCTGTCATATACGGTGGTTTGTGGGACAGCCACAGACTGTACCTGCTTGGCTGTACAGATCACTGTCTCCGGCCATGGACACAGTACCTGTGCCTGGCAGGGGTGCTACGGATGGTATCGGGTACCAACCCTGACTGGGTACTGTCATCAGAGGCAGAGGTATGATGACTGGACCCATGTCCCTGCTGGGACTGGCCAGAGCAATGTGCACGTGGTCTACTGGGATGGACAATGGGCAGGCCAGCCCCAGCATTGCTGGGGCTGGTACTGCCACTACGGGAGCGGCTGTGAGCTGTGGGCCATCCGCGACCACTGCCAGCTGTTGCTGTTGCTGGCATGCTTCCGCATCGACATTGCAACTGTCCCTCATGGTCCTGGCTTGAGGAAGACATGTTGTGGAGGGCATTTATTGTCTCCCCCCAATGTCTATCAATGACCTCGGTGTATGTCCAGATGGCACCGGCAAGGTCACGGATGCTGTCATTGATAGCAGTGTTATGTGCCCTCTGCGCCCTAAGTCCCTGCCTGGTGTACCGTTCCATATGTGCCTGAGCCTGCATTACAGCCCAGAACATAGTGGTCATCATAAGACCTGTGAGGGCATGCCTGCCAGGGGCAATACATCCAGTGGTGCTCCCCCGAGAACCCCTGGACCTCCGCCTATGTGGTACCATTCTGGGTCTATGGCTATGGCTGCTGTGAGGGGATGCATATGCCATGGGTACCACACACTCCTGGTCAATGCCAACTGTATGCTGTCCCTCCCCTATGGCCATTGGTGATGAGGGATGTAATGGCAGTATGAGTGTGCACATAGATGGGGTTGAATGCTGTGTACTGTCGATTGGTGGACCAACGACAGACCCTGTCAAATCTCCCTGTGCCAAAATACGTGTGTCATCATCACCACTATCCGTGGCAGTGGCTTCAGGTTGCCTGCTGCTTTCGCCAAGCCCTACCTCAGCACCTGTAAGAGGAAGACAGGAAACACACATTACGGTCTGCACATGCACACATGCACACAGGCACACAGGCACACATGCACACAGGAACACATGCACACAGGAACACATGCACACTCCTCACTACAGCAGATACACACACACAACAGAAATCCAAATCATACTCAATACTGGTTGAAGGTGGGTGACAGTATCACAAGGCAAACAGTCACGCACATGTATCAGCATGCAGAATAAGTGTTGATCAAGTCCATGCAGTGTGAGTGTAGACAGCCATAGTTAATGACAGTGTACATGGCTGTGGTGCATGTGTGTACATGTTCAGTGATTGCCTACACCCTGGAACACAATGTGTACAAGGACACAATATTTCTATGCAAGTATTATAAGATCTGCAATGTCCTGTGCACCATCACACACAGGTATACATACCATGGCTACGTGTGTTATCTGTGTGTCACATGGATTTCCATGTCTGATTGCAGTGTCTGTGTCTGTAGCAGATAATTGTGGACACAGGTGTAGCACATGCATGCTATGTACACACACGGGATGAGTGGTGCATGTATACATGATGGGATACCAATCCTGGACATGGCCATTGTAACAGTATGGGGTTTAGTACCATTAGCCATCATCATCATGCATCATGTGGTCACTCAAGGCCACTAAAGTGTGCTAGACCACCGCCTAGCATGATGTACCTGAACCGCAGTGCCGTGGCTAAGTTCACAATTACACAGCCACGTTGCACAAGGGTGTGTGAGGTGTCCAATATGGAGCATTGCCTAACATGACTGTGTTATGTGTTGAGGAGTGTTGCACAGCCCCATGCTAGGCCTCTACCCCTCAGGTATGGTATGTGTGGTGTGTGGATGACATGTGGGATACTGAAGTGTGACCTGGCAGTGGGTGTCCGGTTACACTATGTGTAGCATGTTGAGGTGTACTGTGTATGACAAATGTGTTATGTTGTGTACATGTGTGTCAACTATGCCTATCCAATGTGCAGTACAGTTTTGCCACATTTGTGTCTGATACTCTGTGCATTGCATGTGATTGAGGCAGCTACTGACATTACTGAGATGTTTCAAGTCTCACAGCAAACATGCACAGCATGCATTATGCGTAGGTGTGTTATGTGTACATGGCCTACACCTCACCTATGACATGCACAGTTCAATACCAAGTTTAAAGTGTTAACACACTCACCAGCATGTAACGTCTGCCCTGCTGTCACACCAGAGAGACCTGCAAGAATATGACTCAGTTTGTCAGTGGCCACAACTGTGGCATTGCTACTGTGAGTGTGCTAAACTACAGTAGAACAACAGGCATAGGTGTACAGATACTATTCAAATTATCAGTATTGCACACAATAGGCAGCACAACTGCTAAACACAGTACACATCTCACACATGCATAATCTAACAATACAGGTAACAGTAGTCTACAGCTAGAGCATGTTACCTGCATGCTCCATGTCACTATGCTGGGTGGCTCCAGCCTCCATGATGACACATGTGTGATGTTGTTGCTGTAGGCCAGGAGCTACCACACTTAGCAGCAGTTCCACCACTCTGGTGAGGGGGGGTATATGGCCACCCCACCACCCGTGGCAAGTTGTTGTCTGTGGATATCAGATGCACGCCGCCGGACATGTCTAATTAAATCACTGCAGTGATGGCGTACCTGCTCATATGTCCAGTTATGCATGCTTATGTCATTTACCCGACGAACAAGTTCTTGCCACAGTGGAGTACGCTCCTGCTGGTGCTGGCTGGCCCTTCAAAACAGCAGGGTATAGTGCTGAACCAGGCTGTGGTGGATTTCCTGTTCCTCTGCAGCTGTGTAGCAGGGGTTCCTGTGATGAGCCATAGGCCTGGAAGACAAGTAAACAATATGTGTGAGCAAGTCATGTGGCACATTTAACATTATACAATACAGATATTAGTTAACTGCCATATATAGCATCTGTTCGTCTGTCAGAGGATACACACATTCAATACCACATATCAGTGCTCAGCCCACAACTGGCTGACAGTGCCTGCCACAGTCCATATGACACACCAGTATACACCAGTACTCGGCTCACTGTTTGGGATCCAATGCACAGCCTTGCCAGGGGGGTACATATCAAGCTAATGCATGCAGAAATATGTCATCCATTGCAATGAATGTGAAGTACAGTTACAGTATAACCAGTAACCCACCCTAGTCGTTGATGCCATACCCCTACCTAACATATGTGCACAGTTGTTAATATAGCTGGCATACTGCTGTAACAGAGTATACATGTTGCTAGGTACACATGCAAACACTGCATCACACATGTGATTGCGGACATGGTACAGGCATCATTACACACACATCAGACATTCATACAACACACAAATGTATGCTAACACAGATGAGCATTTGCTATGTACCTTACAGTACTGTGTGCCCCTACTTACAGATACCTATGCCTGAGGAATGTAATCTGTGCAGACTGCAGGAAACACACAAGACAGTGTTACCAGGGAATGTGAACATACACCATACTGTGCTGTTTAGGCCTACAGCTTCAGGTGGTACAACAGTTGAAGTGTCGGCTGGATTCACCAGCAGTACCAATTACTGAGCATACATGTATTGCTTCAGCCTATGATGGGACACCACAGTCGTACACAAGGAACTACGTCACAACATATACCATCCTACTATGTCTGCATCCCAATAACTGACACATCTTTCTCTGGCCTCACACTTAGGACACAAACGACCATGACAGAAACAACCTCACACCTAGCTATCACACCATCACAGACTTTGCACACATTCACTGTCACACTCATTCCACCTCACATAGCAGGTATTGCACTGTGTACATGTCTGTGTGCATTGTGTCATAAGTAGGTAATATGCTATTGTCCCTGGGGCCTACAGCAGTCTAGCCATATGTTACCCTGGCCTGTGACACACATGTAATTAGATTTCACTTCCTCCTGTCAACCGGATACACAGAGGTGATTCCCAGAGCATGTTACCTATCCCCCGGACAATCATCAGGGGTATGTCTGACATCGGCTACTGAGGAGCCTTGTTTGTTCATGCCGGGTGGTTTACTCCAGAGTATGGCATATTTGCCAATACGAGCCTATCCCTCCAGCATGTGCTGTTTAGTGAGCTTGCAGGGACTAGGGACCTAGGCCATGTAGCCTGGTGGGATTGTGAGGTGTTGACATGGTGGTTGTCTGACTGCTATGGGTGTGGCATACCTCTGTATGTTTGCCAGAGGTAACCTCTCGGTGGCCGGTATACAATGCACTGTAGCTGTGGTTATGTGAGTCAGTCTGCATAGGGTATGTGTTTCAGGGCAGTATTACCCTTTGTGAGGTATGTCTGTGGCCTTTCCACTTGCTGTAGTTGTCATGTGAGGTACATGCCACATGGGGCATTGTGATGAGTACAGGGGAACACTGACCTATATTTCCGTACAAGACACATCATTTGTGATTACACGTACCACATAGACAGATTACAAGACTAGTGTGACACTGTGAATATCAAAGTGGAGGCTACTGTCCACCTGTGTCCCATGTTCCCTTCTGACACCATCAGTGTTAGTCAGGCAACCACCTATCTGGTAGTTAGTGGGTAAAGTGTTTTGGAATGGGGTATGGCACTGCAGTATCAACACTGGTGTTCAGTCCATGCCTTGGTCACCAGGCACCTGTTGCAATACGTCTGACCCTGTGTCTCCCTCTCTCACTATATATATATATATATATATATATATATATATATATATATACATATATATTTATATATCACTCTATATATACATATCTATATCTATCTATATATGTATAAATATATATGTATATATATATATATATATATATATATATGCATATCTATATATATCCATAGATATCCATATATATATATATCTGTATATATCTATATATCTCTATATATATATCTATATATGTATATATATATATATATGTATATATATATATCTATATATATCTATATATGTATATATGTATATATCTCTATATATACATATATATATATATATATATATATATATATATATATATATATATATATATATATATATATATATATATATATATCTACACATATATATATATATATGTCTGTATATATATCTATATATATATATATATCTATATATATACACACATACTTGTAAAATAGCCACTGCTGTACATATACATGCACATATATGCAGATACACTGCCCACCTTTCATGGTGGGAATATCAATTATGGAACAGTTGTGAGACATATGATTATGTAATAATATTGCACAATGTTGTGCAGAATGCATTTCGCTGTCCTCAGGCCGTATAGCCATAGCAGACCTCATTGGCTGTAACTCAGTCCCACAGCATTTAACCACTACATGACATATACCTGCACTGCTTGCTGTTTTCAATGCTACACACTACAACCTACATAGATATGTGCACATAGCAACCTTCAAATACATATATATGTCCAGCCTTCACTAACAGTTGCAGTATGTCTCTTGCCCTATGCACATCTGCATATACATATAGATACGGACTGCTACCACATAAGGAGTGTTCACAGAATGTAGAGTACCCTTCAGACACATCATTCGGATGCCAGCAAATACATCTGTGTTACATACCCTACCTTTGTATTTCTCACCTCAGTCTGTTGTACCTGTTGATGTTTTTTTTTTTATTTGTTTAGGTTGGTGTCTTCCACTGCCTCTGTTTGTTTTATTTTTTGTTTTGGTTGGTTGGTGTCTCCAACCGCCTCTGTTTTTTTTTTGGGTTGGTCTCTCCAACTGTTTGTCTGCCTATCTGTCTGTCTGTCTCTCTCGCTCGCTCTCTCTCTCTCTCTCTCCAGTTGCTGCAATGATATTATTGCATGTGTGGACAGCAAGTACAGGCTGCTTTTGTAGGTATCTGCACATGTGCATGTGATGGCCTCTGCACCTATTGGTGCCCACCATTTAGTAATTGCATGCAGCCTGCTGTGTGGTAATTGCAGTTGTCACTGTGATTTCAGGACACTGCTATAAAATGATAGGTTAGGTAGGCGTAGGCCTTTCAGTTTTGCAAGGTGGGGACCATGCTTGTTTGCTGTGGACACTGTTGTGTCAGTCAGAAGGTTGGTATATGTCTCATATCTGAAGCTGGGTTGTAGCCAGTGAAATGCATGTTATACTGAAACCTGACTGTTGCTTCTTCAAGTACACTCTTCTCAGTGTGTAAGTTTACTCACACCTCCTAATGCTAACACTGGATACATGGGAGTATGTACTTTCTTTTGGAATTAGGGAATTAACTGGCATGCAACAGTAGTTATTGCAATGTATTCCTATAGCTTTCCTATTTTCCCTTTACATTCAGTCCTTGTAATGCATGTTATATTTCTTTATTGCAATGTATTCCTATGGCTTTCCTATTTTCCCTTTACATTCAGTCCTTGTAATGCATGTCATATTTCTTTATTGCAATGTATTCCTATGGATTTCCTATTTTCCCTTTACATTCAGTCCTTGTAATGCATGTCATATTTCTTTATTGCAATGTATTCCTATGGCTTTCCTATTTTCCCTTTACATGCACTCCTTGTAATGCATGTTATATTTCTTTCAGCACCAAGTTATTGTGTATCTGCTGTGACTTAGTGGTACATCATGCAGACTGGTGAGTCCAATGTGTGGGGTTTGAGACTGACAAAGATATTTTATTTTGCTGCTGAGCAATACAAGGGCCTTGTCATGCAGAGTGACAAGGGCACTTTTAAGCAGTTGTAAGCAAGTTGGAGCGGGTTTGGTGACCTTAGCGATGCTAAGCGATGGTTAGCGATGCTAAGCAACGCTTAGCTTAGCCTATTATATTTTAGCAATATTAAGCTTAGCTTAGCTTATTTTATGTTAGCAATAGTAAGCTAAGCTTGGTGGAGCTTATCATATCTTAGCAATGCTAAGCTAGGCGCACACTGGTGCAAACCCGCTGACTACTGTTTACAAGTGCTCACTCCCGCTAACCCCCGCGCTCATGTCTTTGACAGAAAAGTAAATGGGGAGATAGGACTGTGGTGATAAAGGATGCTCAAAGAGGGGAAGACAGTAGGGAAACTAGCTTGGGATGTACACGATGGGTGTGGAGAAGGTCCATAGCTGCCCATTTCTTTACCAGCAACAGCTGTGTATATGCAATACATTAGGTGGGATATTTGAAACCTTCCACCCCTGAGAGAGTGGTGAGGACATCTAAGTATGTTGTACTACCAATTATGAATATCAGGCACATGCACTGTTTGTGAACAGCTATACTGTCATTAGTACATTACTCACATCTGAACAGTTTGTGGCTTGTGTTAACATTAGCACAGTCTGCTCAGGACGACTAGACATATTTCTGCACTGTGTATGCCTACCTACACCCTTGGTTGTGCCTGACTACACGGGTATATAGTACCTTTGGGTAGGGGTGCAGAACTGCAGTATGCATTATTTATTATTGTGTGATGTTTATCTTGCTGAACATGTAGAGTTGCTGTGTACCTGTAAGTCTATGAAGGCTTGTAGTCTGTCTGAGTAGCTCCCACCTGTGGACATATCCAGATGGTAGACAGAGGTTAGCCCAGTATTCTTTGACTGTGCACCACAGCAGTCTTTTCAGCACCTGAACAATGGCATTGTCACAGGTGGTTGCTAGCAGTACATGGCTACATCTTTTGCTATTTCCATGTTGTACTTCTACATAAGGGCATGCTTGTAGGATTCATTCTACAGCTATTTGCAGAGTGTGTAACAGCAGACAAGCTGATATGCCTGTGTGTTTCTGACTCTTCCAGGCCTCAGATACTCTCACGTACATATTTGAGCAGCCTCAGGGAAAGGTACATATAACTGGGATATACCTGTGATATAGTTCTGACATTTTTCAGTTCAGAGTGTGGGTGATTCAGACCATTTCTATTACTACACCTTTTCTGATGTGCAAGCGGTGTCTACTCTCACTTATTGACATTTGTTATTAAGTGAGATTCAACACCTTTCTGCCTACTGTTAGTACATTTAACAGGGAGTCAGAGGGGCACAGCTAACTTTTGTTTACTAATCAGGGTCATCACTGTCGAGCAGTCACTGTTGGTAGGTCTGGCCTGTGACCTATGCTAATATGACAGTGTGTATCCTGCTCTGATACTGTGTGGGGTTTGTAAGCTGCTACTGTAACCTTATTTCCTACTAGCATGGCTGATTCTCTTTTCACCATCATGTCATGCAATTCAACAACACCTGCTGGATAAGGTCCACAGAACAAGATTTGTGTTATGCCATTCCTATTTTCCCTTTACATTGACTCATGGTAATGCATGATAAATTGCTTTCAGCACAAAGTTATTATATATCTGCTGTGGTTTAGTGGTACTTCACGCAGACTGGTGAGTCCAAGGTCCTGGGTTCAAGACTGACAAGGGTATTTTTATTTTGCTGCTGAGCAATACAAGGGCCTTGTCATACAGAGTGACTAAGGCACTTTTAAGCAGTTGTAAGTGGGTTGGTGCAGGTTTGCGCGATGCTTAGCAATGCTTAGCTAAGCGCACACAAGCTCACACTCGTGCACCCCCGCTAACTACTGCTTAAAAGTGCTTACTCCCGCTAACCCCCGCGCTAATTTCTTTTAAAGAAAAGAAAATGGGGAGATAGGAAAGTGGTGAAAAAAGGGGGCACAGAGAGGGACAGACAGTAGGAAAACAAGCTCGGGATGTGCAGGAAGGGTGTAGGGAAGGCCCATAGCTGCCCATTTCTTTAACAGCAACAGCTGTGCATATGTTGAAAATTTGGAGGGAGTTTTGAGAACTTCCACCCCTGAGAGAGTGGTGAGGACAACATAGTTTGTTGCACTGCCAATTAGAATTATCGGTGTACATGTTCTATGGACATGTGTGCAAAATGGGAAGCTATGTATGGGGCGTAAATTTTTTTCGGGTACAGATTCCCCTTTTTTTTTTTCAGGTGAGAGTGGTAAGTGAGGTAGGGGAAATAGGTATATTTGGGGAGGGAGGTTGGGGCGGTAAACAGACAAGACAAACAAGATACATACAGGGGCGGAAATTTACACATGGGGTGGGTGAACACAATTGACGGGGAAGGTTGTTTGGAAATCACAAGCCCATGAGCCCACAGATGGTAACAGTGGAACTGAGATCCTCACCCATGGGCAGTCACCACTGCACCTTCACAGCCCCGGGGGTGGCTGTGCTGGGGGCTGAGTAGGATGGGCAGGCTCACCCGTGAGACACGCCACTCTCGCCTCAAGCTGGCATAGGGAATCTGCGACTGAACGCTGGATCTCCCTACGCACCGCAGCCCAGACCCTTCGAAGGGTGACAGGTGGCCCTTCTCCACCCACGCTTGCATGGGGGGGACGAGCCCCATCCCCTGCAGCACTTCCACCTGAAGGTGGCACAGGACCAATGGAGGAGGGGAGTCCGGGCTGGGCACCAGAGCCACTGGTGCCAGGTGCACTCGCCAACTGAGGAGGGACAGGTGGGTCCGCTGGGACCGGCCTTCCCATACATTCTGTGATTCGGTGTGTTTCATTACAACATAAACAACAGCATTCCAGATTAGTTGTAACAGCATGCAGTAATATTCCCATTAACCCAACACACCACAGTTCCAATAGTTGAACAGCAAACATAACACATGCATATATTGAACAACAGTGGTTATTCCAACCGCATGCAGGGATGATTGGTAGCAACAGGCCACCGTGAACATGGTGTTTGAACAGGGCACATACATCAACATGAGTGCAAATATTTATGGAACAATAATACATATATCCCAACAAATATTTAAGATTACACATACCCATTGAGGTGCGGAATTGCATGGTTTATGTACAAACAGTAGGGTATAGAAAAAACCTCCATTAACATCTTATAAATACTTTTACTCTACACTACATTCCTAGTGACTGCAGGTGTATATTCCCTACATGTATTATTACACTTGCCACCATGCATTAGTTTGTGTAATGGGTTTGGATAGTTCAATCTATACTTGACCTATATCTCACATACTAACTGTCCAGGATGCAGATGTTACTGCTACATATTTCATGGTTGCATTTATATTTCTTTATCTACATATCTGGATGTTTTCACATGACATTTTCACTTCTAATTGTACAGAACCCTGCATTTATTGAAGCACACTTACATTTCTGGGGAACATATTCATATGCTACTCGTGTGCCATATTTACTTATGCATGCCAGCCAGTAATTGACTGTTGAGGACTGTATATTTACTTCACAGCTACTAGCACTTCCATCACCCACTTTAGATGGGACTGCAGAACTCTGGGTTGCCAGCACTTTCTAACACATTACTATGTGTATAATGCAAGGGTACAACATTTCATACTAAGTGAAACAGACACACTCTGGGTTTTAGACCTTTATTAATGGCATTACACACTTTTCCACAGGCTGACTCCTTTATTTGTTTTAATGGTATATATGGCACACATGTTCATGACATATTATACCTTTATTAATAGGTTAGCACACTCTTTTTTCAGGCTCACTCACATATTATTTTGTATGACAGTGCCTGCAGAGATATTATTCCAGAAATTTGTTACCTTTCTTAATGGGTTACTACACTCTTTTTCTGCCTCTCTAACATTTTTATCTGACAGTACATGCAGAGGACTTATTCAGTCCATTTTATGGCTGTATTATTGGACTACAACACTTTCTTTCATGCTCTCTCCCATATTTTATATAACAATACATGCAGAATAATCACTAACCTGCCTGGCGGTGCAGCCTTAGCAGCCTATCTTCATAGGCTTGCTGATTCGTAACATGGTCACCTGCAGCTGTAAAGTAAATGAAGGGATATTGAGACATTCTTATCCGTTATACATACTCCATTTTAAATCCTTGCATATTGCATTCCATGGCTACATACTCAGTTGTGGGGCATCCCGCATCCCATGGGCCTCCTGTATCCACTGGTTCAGGTGGTCCTCCATTCATCTCTTCAGGTCCACATGGTGGTGACGGACCTGCTCACCAGTCCGGGGAATGCCTGTGGCACTGGTGAGGTCAGGAGCTAACCGGTTCGAAGCCTCTGCCTTGTACTCCATCCCTTGGAACTGACCCTGCAGGAGTCTTTCCTCGTGATGGTGGACTAGGAGCCAAACTATGTATTTGGACACCTCGGTGCCCCATCTCTGCGCTCGGAAGCACACTCCCTCTCCAACACCAGACATTCTGACCACAGATGTGAGCTACAATCAGTTATTGATGTATTCCCACCTGTGGGGCTTAAATATTCCGCATTTTCCGCACTTTTTTGTGATTGGACATTTTGTAAAACTCTCGGCTGACTGCAGACCTGCTTAGTAATGGTTAAACTACCATTCCTAAGTTTATGTATGTTAATAGTGGCTATTTCTCCTATGTTGTCATGTCTTAGTGGTTCTGTACTTTGATTATGATGCAAAGGGTCCTGGGTTCAAGCCTTGCTAGTCTTTTATTTTAATACTGTCTAGACAGGCTAGGGGGTGTGGCTACATTTAAGCAACTTAGCTCTACATTGCTCCCCTGTGCCCTATGGTGCCCTGGTTGGTGCGGCGCGCATGCCCGCTCAAACACATTGCGCTGGGTAAAGCATTTTTAAATGTTGGGCAACTCTATTGCGCTGGGTAAAGCACTATTATACTATGGGCAACTCTGTTTAGCTGGGTGAAGCGCTATTAAACTATGGGCAACTCTGTTTAGCTGGGTGAAGCACTATTAAACTATGGGCACCTCTGTTTAGCTGGATAAAGCACTATTAAACTATGAGCACCTCTGTTTAGATGGGTATAGCCCTACTAAACTATGGGCACCTGTGTTTAGCTGTGTAAAATGTTGCTTAATGGCAGGCTATTATATATCTGGGTCTTTTAAAATATATATTTTGTTCGCTGATAAATTGGCCATGTCACTGCTTTTAATAAAATTTTAATCATATTTGTCTGGTATTATTTCAAATACTGATTTAAAACATAAATAAGAAGGGAAGTGGTGGGACTCAACCGTGAATGCCTTCTCTTTGTGCATACGCTCTACCATTACGCTATTGCTATTTGGATTAATTTGCATAAGTAGTTCTTATATGCTCTTCAATGTCACATTTGCTAACTGTGGTTAAACAATGGGCACACCCACGCAAACAAGCACAAATACGGGCAGCTATATCATGGATTTAAAAAAATATATATTTTTTCCGTTTTATAACTCTGATGGGGGTTTACAGTGTCAGGGAGTGTGGTGTTGGGTGCAAGTACATTTGAGCGGACTCACTCTTATCTGTTGACATTATGCTTTTTAAAACCTTGCAGGGGCGTGGACTTTTAAACTGCTCAGCAAGTCGGACACGCCCCCTGCATGCCTACTCAGTCTGTGTAAGAGTTACTGATGAGTCAGCGTGCCCCCATGAATATTCATGGCACGCTGACGTCATACCGTTCAACTGCAGCCTCCGAGTAAGACATATTAAGTCTTACACGGAGGTTTCGTGAATCCGGCCCATTATTTACTTGTGCTTCTGTGGGGGTCTTTCCCCGAAATCATGCTGAATGTTTCCATCTGAAACTCACCCATAAATGGAAGAAAATTAAAAGGGGAGAATGAACAACAAAGTCCTCAGCGCTCAAGTTCCCCAAGACAAATAGTCGAAGAAGAATGGCAGCACCACCAAACAGCATGTGGGATGACTACAGAACAGATATGTGGCCAACCAAGAGATAGAAATAAGGTACTTAAAGAAAGGTTACTGAGGAAGTCACGGAAGTCATCAAAAGAAAGGAGGAGTGCAGGACAAAGTGGGACATGGAAAAGAAAGACTAGGCCAGGAAGGAATACTGGATGTCTAAGGAGGTAGCTAAGAATGGAGTTCTACCAGCTTCTAGAAAATGACCTCCGGACTTGGCAAAAAGATACTATCAGGCTACAAGACAAACACAGAAAGATAAAGTCAGACACAATTCTGCTAACCAGGCCCACCAGCCTCCAAGCTGCATAGAAAAATAAAAACATGGAAACTGAGCTACTCCATGTCCAGCCTGACCGTTGGCAAAGCCTCCCACCATATCATTGTTAGTTACAGGATCTCAACTGAGTACGAAGAGAAATACTCAGTATACCTGAAGGGACAGGGAGAGCATTCAGCCCAACAGAGGACAGATGGCCGATTTAACAGGATCTCAATCATAAACACACAATATAACAGAAGGCAGACATTTCTGTCTAAAACTAAGCAGGAGAGTGCTCAACGGAAAAAAATCCCACATTAGTATCAACAGACAAATCCGGAAACTAGTCAAATCTGCAAAAGCTTAATAGGAGACTAAAATAGCCTTCTATGCAAAGGATAACTGTAAAGAATTTTTTAGTTAGGTTAGAAATCTTAAGGGAAACACTCAAAAATGTGTTGAGTTGGCTGAAGAAGACAGTGCTTATATTCAAGAAGAAGACATTGTAAACTTGCTGGCCTTTACATTCAATAAAAATTTCACCCGTTTTTCACCTCCTCCAGTCACTTTTGATGAAATTCCCCTATGATTCCATTGCCTGATATCACAAAAGAAGTCACCACTGCACTCTCTAAAGCTAGAGACACAGCATCTATGAACCCTTATGGAATCCCAGGGTGCTTAGTAAATAGCTGAATCATGACCTAGCACACCAATTCAGTTCTCTATTTAACAACAGTCTCTAGGCAGGCTTTGCTCCAGTAGAGTGGAGGACAGCAACAGTCCTCCCTTTGCACAGAGGTGGGCCATCAATAGTTCCTGGAAGCTAATGACCCATAAGTCTGACTAGACTGATATGCAAGGAGACTCATGAAGCTGAAAACCCCTTTTTTTAAAAGTGCTTTCATATAAAAAGGTAAATAGTACAGTGGTTAAGGTGCATGCCTTTCAATCACAACGTGCAAAGTTTGATTCTCACCACTGGGAGGAGCTTTACAGGTTGAAGGGATACATTTTTTTGCCCTGAGAGGGAGAGAGACCAGATAGCGAAGCGGTTAAGGTATTCGCCTCCCATGCAAAAGGTACAAGGTTCGATCCTGACCTCCAGCCAATGCATTATCTCCGGCCTTTGCATTATCTACTTGTGCTTCAGTGGGGGTCTTTCCCCCAAATCATGCTGAATGTTTCCATCTGAAACACACCCATAAATGGAAAACAATTAAAAGGGGAGATTGAACAAGAGAGTCCTCCGCGCTCATGTACCCCAAGACAAATAGAGGAGGAAACAGACTTAGTCGAAG
The DNA here is from genome assembly GCF_019279795.1 of Protopterus annectens. NCBI lineage: Eukaryota > Metazoa > Chordata > Ceratodontiformes > Protopteridae > Protopterus > Protopterus annectens. The sequence continues at coordinate 543,763,353 of NC_056738.1, read as the reverse complement.
AAGAATGGCAGCACCTCCAAACAGCATGTGGGATGACTACAGAGCAGATATGTGGCCAAGCAAGTGATAGAAATATGGTACTTAAAGAAAGGTTACTGAGGAAGTCAAGGAAGTCATCAAAAGAAAGGAGGAGTGCAGGACAAAGTGGGACATGGAAAAGAAAGACTAAGCCAGGAAGGAATACTGGATGGCTAAGGAGGAAGCTAGGAATGGAGTTCTACCAGCTTCTAGAAAATGACCTCCAAACATTGCAAAAAGATACTCCCGCGGATTCACAAATCCTCCGTGTAAGACTTAATAAGTCTTACTCAGAGGCTGCAGTTGAACGGTATGACGTCAGCGTGCCATGAATATGCATGAGGGCACGCTGACTCAACCGTCAGTCTTACACGGAGCCGAGCAGTCTAAATGTCCATGCCCCTGCAAGTGTTTAAAATAAAAGCAAATAAACAAGAGCGAGTCCGCTCAAATGTCCCTGCACCCAACACCTCACTGTCTGATATTGTAAACCCCCATAACAGTTCTAAAACGCATAACATTAATATTTTTTTAAATTCCCAAAATAGCTGCCCGTATTTGTGCGTGTGTGCACATTGCTTAGCTACAGTTAGCAATTCTGACATGGAAGAGCATAAGAAATAATGTTTATGCAAATCGCACCAAATAGCAATAGCGTAATGGTAGAGCATTTGCACAAAGAAGAGGCATTCACGGTTCAAGTCCCACCACTCCCTTTCATATTTATTTTTTAAATCAGTATATGGAACAATACCTGACATATATGTTTAAACATAACTAAAAAGCAGTGAAATGGCCAATGTATCAGTGAATAAAATAAATATTTTAAAGGATCCCAATATAAAATTGCCTGCAGTTAAGCAGCATTTCACCCAGTGCAATAGAGTTGCCCATAGTTTAACAGCACTTTACCCAGCGCACTAGAGTTCCCA
>NC_056738.1:543713865-543761903 GCF_019279795.1 Protopterus annectens | reverse complement strand
ATAGGTGATAAACAGGTACAATTTTCATTGAATGTAAGGCCAGCAGGTTTACAATGTCTTCTGCTTGAATATAAGCACTGTCTTCTTCAGCCAACTCAGCACATTTTTGAGTGTTTCCCTTAAGATTTCTAACCTAACTAAAAAATAATTTACAGTTATCCTTTGCATAGAAGGCTATTTTAGTCTCCTAATAAGCTTTTGCAGATTTCACTAGTTTCCAGATTTGACTGTTGATATTAATGTGGGATTTTTTTTTGTTGAGCACTCTCCTGCTTAGTTTTAGACAGAAATGTCTGCCTTCTGTTGTATTGTGTGTTTATGACTGAGATCCTGTTAAATCGGCCATCTGTCCTGTGTTGGGATGAATGTCCTCCCTGTCCCTTCAGGTATACTGAGTGTTTCTCTTCGTACTCAGTGGAGATCCTGTAACTAAGAATGATATGGTGGGAGGCTTTGCCAACGGTCAGGCTGGACGTAGAGTAGCTCAGTTTCCATGTTTTCCTTTTTCTATGTAGCTCAGAGGCTGGTGGGCCTGGTTAACAGAAGTGAGTCTGACTATCTTTCGGTGTTTGTATTGTAGCCTGATAGTATCTTTTCACCAAGTACGGAGGTCATTTTCTAGAAGCTGGTAGAACTCCATTCTTAGCTTCCTCCTTAGCCATCCAGTATTCCTTCCTGGCCTAGTCTTTCTTTTCCATGTCCCACTTTGTCCTGCACTCCTCTTTTCTTTTGATGACTTCCGTGACTTCCTCAGTAACCTTTCTTTAAGTACCTTATTTCCATAGCTTGCTTGGCCACATGGTCATCCCACATGCTGTTTGGAGATGCTGCCATTCTTCTTCCACTAAGTTTTTTCCTCCTCTATTTGTCTTGGGGTACTTGAGCGCTGAGGACTTTCTTGTTCATTCTCCTCTTTTAATTGTCTTCCATTTATGGGTGAGTTTCAGATGGAAACATTCAGCATGATTTGGGGGAAAGACCCCCACAGAAGCACAAGTAGATAATGCAAAGGCCGGAAATAATGCATTGGCCGGAGGTCAGGATTGAACCTTGTACCTTGTGCATGGGAGGCGAATACCTTAACCGCTTCGCTATCTGGTCTCTTTCCCTCTCAGGGCAAAAAAAATATATACCTTCAATCTGTAAAGCTCTTACCAGTGGTGAGATTCAAACCTTGCACCTCATGATTGAAAGGCATACACCTTAACCACTTTACCACTTGGCTTTTCAAGTCGAAATTGCTTTAAAAAAGGGGTTTTCAGCTTCATGATTCTCCTTGCGTATCTGTCTAGTCAGACTTATGGGTCATTAGTTTCCAGGATCTATTGATGGCCCACCTCTGTGCAAAGGGATGACTGTTGCTGTCCTCCACTCTACTGCAGGAATGCCTGCTTAGAGAATGTTGTTAAATAGAGAACTGAATTGTTGTGCTAGGTCATGCTTCAGCTATTTACTAGGGTCCCTGGGATTCCATAAGGGTTCATAGATGCTGTATCTGTAGCTGTAGAGAGTGCAGTGATGACTTCTTCTTTTGTGGTATCAGGCAATGGAATCATAGGGGGAATTTCATCAGAAGTGACCGGAGGTGATAAACCGGTAAAATTTTCATTGAATGTAAACGCCAGCAGGTTTACAATGTCTTCTGCTTGAATATAAGCACCGTCTTCTTCAGCCAACTGAGCACATTTTTTTTTTCACTAAATATTTTTTTTTATTATTTCAAATAAGATGTCTTAAACATTACATGAAATAAAGATAAATAACATATTTACAATTCTAAAACATTACTAACTTCAAACCATTATATAACTATTTACATTGGTGTCTATGCAAATAACATTGAAATTCTATATTATATAAAGTTAGAAACATAAGATGATATATCTTCTTCGATATTTTCAAGTATTTCCAGTACTTTCATCCAAGAGTAATAGTAAGAAGTAGATCTTTTAGTTCTGTTCTTCACTGTTAATATTTCCATGTGAGCAACTGTTGTTGTTAAAGTCTCAAATTCCTTGAACTAGGAGCCTCATTTTTCCAGTGTATAGTTATGATTTTACGTGAAATTGCCAATAGTGACCATAGGATTTTAGTGTCTTTTTTTGGTACACAGTCTGGAATAGGAGAGTTGAATAAAATTAAAGACTTTGTTAATTGAAAATTATCATTATAAACAGTCTGAAAAAAATAATTAATGGATTTCCAGTACATATTGAGACATATGCATTCATAAAAAACATGCTGCCAATCTGCTTTTATCTTGGTATGGCATCTCCAACATTGATCTTCAATAGAATACATTTTGGCTAACCTATGTGGTGTATAGAAACTTCTATGTAGATATAAACTCAGCACATTTTTGAGTGTTTCCCTTAAGATTTCTAACCTAACTAAAAAATAATTTACAGTTATCCTTTGCAGAGAAGGCTATTTTAGTCTCCTAATAAGCTTTTGCAGATTTGACTAGTTTCCAGATTTGACTGTTGATATTAATGTGGGTTATTTGTTGTTGAGCACTCTCCTGCTTAGTTTTAGACAGAAATGTCTGCCTTCTGTTGTATTGTGTGTTTATGACTGAGATCCTGTTAAATCGGCCATCTGTCCTGTGTTGGGATGAATGTCCTCCCTGTCCATTCAGGTATACCGAGTGTTTCTCTCCGTACTCAGTGGAGATCCTGTAACTAACAATGATATGGTGGGAGGCTTTGCCAATGGTCAGGCTGGACATGGAGTAGCTCAGTTTCCATGTTTTCCTTTTTCTATGTAGCTCGGAGGCTGGTGGGCCTGGTTAACAGAAGTGAGTCTGACTATCTTTCGGTGTTTGTATTGTAGCCTGATAGTATCTTTTCACCAAGTACGGAGGTCATTTTCTAGAAGCTGGTAGAACTCCATTCTTAGCTTCCTCCTTAGCCATCCAGTATTCCTTCCAGACCTAGTCTTTCTTTTCCATGTCCCACTTTGTCCTGCACTCCTCTTTTCTTTTGATGACTTCCTCAGTAACCTTTCTTTAAGTACCTTATTTCCATAGCTTGCTTGGCCACATATTTGTACTGTGGTCATCCCACATGCTGTTTGGAGATGCTGCCATTCTTCTTCGACTAAGTTTTTTCCTCCTCTATTTGTCTTGGGGTACTTGAGCACTGAGGACTTTCTTGTTCATTCTCCTCTTTTAATTGTCTTCCATTTATGGGTGAGTTTCAGATGGAAACATTCAGCATGATTTGGGGGAAAGACCCCCACAGAAGCACAAGTAGATAATGCAAAGGCCGGAAATAATGCATTGGCCGGAGGTCAGGATTGAACCTTGTACCTTGTGCATGGGAGGCGAATACCTTAACCGCTTCGCTATCTGGTCTCTTTCCCTCTCAGGCAAAAAAAAAATTATACCTTCAGTCTGTAAAGTTCATACCAGTGGTAAGAATTTACACCTCATGATTAAAAGGCATACACCTTAACCACTGTACCACTTGGCTTTTAAGGTGAAAATGGATTTAAAAAAGGGGTTTTCAGCTTCATGATTCTCCTTGTGTATCAGTCTAGTCAGACTTATGGGTCAATAGTTTCCAGAATCTATTGATGGTCCACCTCTGTGCAAAGGGATGACTGTTGCTGTCCTCCACTCTACTGCAGGAATGCCTGCTTAGAGACTGTTGTTAAATAGAGAACTGAATTCTTGTGCTAGGTCATGCTTCAGCTATTTACTAGCGTCCCTGGGATTCCATAAGGGTTCATAGATTCTGTGTCTCTAGCTTTAGAGAGTGCAGTGATGACTTCTTCTTTTGTGATATCAGGCAATGGAATCATAGGGGGAAGTTCATCAGAAGTGACCTGAGGTGATAAACGGGTAAAATTTTCATTGAATGTAAAGGCCAGCAGGTTTACAATGTCTTCTGCTTGAATATAAACACTGGGCAGGATTCACAAAGCCTCCGTGTAAGAGTTACAAGGCTTACACGGAGGCTGCATTTAAACGGTGTGACGTCAGCATGTCATGCATATGCATGAGGGCATGCTGAATCACACCTAAGGCTAACACGGTCCATGTAAGACAGTAGGGGGCATGTCCATAGGGCGAGCCCTGCAAACGAACACACCCCCAGAAGAGTAAAAGTCCCGAAAGTAAACCCCCATGACAGAGTCTGTGTAAATGTGAATAAACACAGCACAACACATGCCCCCACAGACTATGAACATAAAATGTATAAATGAACATCTTATATTTATTTTTATAAATTGTAAAGATGTTTGCCTGAGTGCGTCGTTTGCTGGTGCAGCGTTTCAGCTTTGCATGCAAGCTAGTAAGGGTAACAGTCAGTGGAAAACATATAAGACTAAAACAAGTCCAAGAACTATAGGCACCTCAGATACACACACCCCCAGGTTGGTGGCACTGCACAAAGCATCAGAGCCTATCCATGTGCAACACACAGTGGGTTAGGCTGCCTTCAGGTTCATAGCCTGGCACACACCATACTCCCATACCCAGGAAACCCACTTGGCCTTCCTGACAACACTGGGAATATGACAGTCTCTACACACACCATTATATGGTTGTACTGCAACTACCCAAACATATAGTGTGAGCATTATTCTAGCTGCAAGACCCTATCTGAAGGTTTCTTATCATTCATTCCCTGCATTGCTATAGAACAACTTGTTACCACTCCCACAAGTGGTGACAACATGCTGCACCTGTTCATCACCAACATGTGGACTATATGCTCCAGACCAATCATGTATCCCTTGCTGGTGGGATGACACCATCTACAACCCACACTGTATAGTCACATACCACATGCAACCCCTGCACAGAACACCACAGTCATACAGTTGTCTGATGCATATTCCATGTATTCACATGAGGCAGGCTTCGGACATGGGAACTCTTGCAGTTCACATGTACATATGTGTAGGTGGCACACACATACATCATGTGTGCATTGACATTACTGATATAATGTATGTCGGGCAATATTGGGAACAACACCTCACACACATGGACAAACTGTGTGACAAAAATACACATGGGATTTGTAGGATACAAACCCCTACCTAACTATGTTAGATCAGTTGTGAGAGTCACAGTAGCAGAGTGTGCTATTTGCATTACTGGGAGGATTGCTTTCTCCTGCTGTACTTATAGGGTGCTGACATCATCAGTGTTTAGACAGTGGAATATGCAGCATGTTTTGTGTAGTAATAGTTGCCAAAATGGACATTTCTCATACACATGGAATTGCACACACTACTCCCCCACACACCAGGCACTTGCAGGATTCAAACCCCTATCTAAGGATGCTATGACACTAGTGAAAGATGCATTAGCAGAGCGCGCTAGTTGCATTACTGGGGGGATTGTGTTCTCCTGCTGTACTTATAGGGTGCTGACATCATCAGTGTTTAGACAGTGAAATGTGCAGCATGTGTTGTGTAGTAATAGTTGCCACAAGGGACATTTCTCATACACATGGAAATGCACACACTGCTTCCCCACTCACAGTCACACACACACTGGGCACTTGCAGGATTCAAACTCCTACCTAACTATGTTATGACACTTGTGGGAGACGCAGTAGCGGAGCGCGCTATTCACATTTCCGGGTATAACTCCTGCTCCTGACATATGTATAGTGTGCTGACATCATTATGGATGAAGAGGTATGTACATCTGTTACTATCCATCAGTAAGGGGGAGAGCATATCTATGCATTAACTTTGCACAGGCACAGTGGCCTACTGTACTGTGGAGGCAGACGCCAAATACACTGTGGATAGCCTTCTGTATTCCCTAGGGACAACAGTCAGGTATTGCACTCTATGGCCATATGTTTACCTGTCAGATGCAAGTATCTGTTGCTCATATACTGTTTGTGGGTCTTTATTGCCATAGCCTTCCCTATCTCTATAAACAACGTGTGTACTGTGGGAGATGTTTGCATATGAGTGGGATCCAGTACTTTACTTATGTTTCTGTTGTAACTTCACTGTGTGCACTGGGCAGATGTCTGTATTGTGGGAGGTTCCTGTGTTAACACATAGAAATGTCAGATATGTGTGTGCAACTGATGAACTGTGACATGGCCTAAGTGTGTGAGCATGCCCAGTTCGCAGTTTGTATGGCTTCTTGACTGCCACATCTCATTTATCTAAGTGTGTGAGCATGCCCAGTGTGACCTTTCCTTATGTTTCGATCTGTGGACCACCACATTTCTGTTTGTGTGTGGACGCCATCTATATATCACATGTACAGTTGAGTGTTGGACATCAGGTTGTGTTCTTACTGCCCAACTGCTGTGTGTCTGAACCTAACAGGCATTATGCTGTGCCTGCAGGGTTGCCATGGGATAGTTTGCATACAGTTATCATAATCCTTCCCTGCTGACCAAACAGTTGTATTGTTGTATAGTGTACTGGTGCAAAACTTTCACTGTGGTGGACAGTATAATCGGTTTCAGTCCTATCACTGCTTGTAATGTTTATAGTGAGCACACCAGACTGGTTGAGGGCCAGTTGTGCAGATATGACCATGATGCATTTTGTTCAGATATGGGCAGCTTAGTACATGATTTTCTGACATTGTTAATGTATTCCACAACTTGTGTGGACAGTGACAAACAATGACCATGTGCCCTAGTCCATTTGTAATGCTAGTCAGAGAGTGTTTGTCCTTCAACACACGTTTACTGGTGTTTGCCATGATATATGTCATGGTTAGTGTGCTGTGCCTCTGTCTACCCGTGACATACAGGTAATCTCCAGGGTACACCTACCATCTCCCATCCAGTCATCATGATTCCTCTGGATGACAGTCACTGAGGGACTCCCTGGATATCCTGTAGTGGGAGTTTAGTCGTGAGTGGAGTGAGCTTCTGGGTTATGGACCAATCAGTACAGCATGTCCTGTTTATGTCTGTGCTGGGGTTCAGGCCTGTCAGCTGCATAGATCACAAGCATTCAGTGTTTACATGGTGCCAAATGTCCATTGATACCAGGTTGGTCATAGCTCTATACATCAGGCACAGTTCACCTCCAGCCAGGCAGTATGGCACTGTGTGGAGCTGCAGTTTCTTTACTCAGGCGACACATGGCATCTGTTACAGCTCTGCGATCCTCCTGGTGGGGTATTTGCCTCAGGTGTCTGCTACGGTACATCCCTGAAGGGCCATTGTACACAATTGTGAGGCTGCTGATGGATGACTGGAGAGGTAGGTCATACCCTAACCAAGCTGTGCTTACCTTCATGATTAGGTGGGTATATGGTATGTTTCTGTAACCACTACAGACACATGGTTGTCACATGCAGGATATTTATCACCTTGTGTCCCCAGGTCTCTTATTGCTCCTGATGTACTTACTGGGTTAACACCTATGTGGTAATTTCTGGCCGTGTACTGTGTTTCCACAGGGGTTGACTATACACTATTCTGCATTTAGCTTGTTGACATGGCTGTGGCACCACTTGTGTGTTTCTGTGTGTGCCTTTTGTAGGTTGCTTGTGTCAGCTGGAGGGTCCGATATGGTGGCCAGTTTGTAGTCCTCTGCAAACCTGTTCAGACAGAGTCATTCGATGTTAGCCTGTACCTATGTGACATATATAGCATACAAGAGGGGTCCCAGGAACATGCCTTGTGGGATGCCAGTTGTACCTGGTTTGCAATCTGCCATGGCTACAGCATGTCTGCCAGGTCAGTTCTGTCCTTGAGCTGGTTTGCAACCCATCTACTTGCATAGGGGTTTATAGTTAGGCTGGTGAGCTTATCTGTACCGCCAACTAGGGTATTGTATGGAAGGGTTTAGCAAGGTCCAGGTAGGCTGTGTGATCAACATTCCCCACATCACTGGGCTTGATGCATGTTTCACATGAGTCAGACATGTGTACGGGGCAGGATCTGCCCTATGACAGCCACACTGGGTAGGGTCCAATGTCTGTAGGTACCCAATCTCGTTATTCATGGGATCCATGATCATCCTCTCCATTACTTTGCCAACCTAGATATTCGGGGTTGAGGGGTGATAGTTTGCAGTATCCATTCCAGCACCCCCTTTGTGGTGTGGGACCACTGTTGCTGTACACCGCTCTTTGGGTACATATCCTGTGGTCGGACTGATACTGCACAGTAATGCTATTTGCTGTTCCATTCTTCTTACAGTACTTGTTGGACACAACCCAGGACACCATCTGGTACCATTGATGCTGTGTGCTGTGCTTTGTGGATGCTGGCTGTTACCTCAGCATCTGCAATGTCGGGGGGCCAGCACTATCCTGGGATAGATATTTGGCAGTTAGGTGCTGGTGGGGAGTTTGCAAAGAATCTGTTAGGTAGGATGTTGGCAATGTGTGTGGGTTTGGTGTATTGTTTGTGATATTAGAGTACTGCAGAGCATATCTGTGGATTATCACCATGGTTCCTACCATCAGGTAGGACAGCTGTGTAATAATCCTTTGTGCCTGCACAATTTGTATCATCATAGGTTCATAGGTTCATACTAGGCTATCTGCCCTGGGCTTGATTGAGTATGGACAGACTGTGTGTGGGTCTCAACATCCCTTGCAATGTGCATATTATGCCCACATAGGGTTTACTTTCCTGAATGTGACACAGGGATGGCCCCCAGTGTACACCTACTATCTCCCATGCACTTCAACGGATTTCTCGTTGAGTTTGTGTGTGGAGCTCAGCCTATCATGGACTGGGATTCTGTTCCAGAGTGTCCTGAGCCTCTGGGTTATGGATGTGTCTCTCCAGCACATCCTATTAATCTATGTGTAGAGGTTCAGATATATCACTGTGGTGTGTCTGCTGGATTTGGGGTTTCTGCAGTGGAGCATGTCCATTCATTCTGGATTGGACATGGCCTTGTACATCAGGCATACATTACCTCTGACTGTGCAGTATGCTTCTGAATTGGGCTGTGGTTTCTTCAGCCAGGCTGCAGATGACCAATTTTTGGTCCCTCTATCCTGTTGGTGGGGTACATTTGGGGTCTTTCTGACTGCTGCATGTGTAGGGTAAGATACATGCAAACTGGGGCATAGTTGTCACATCTGGGCCTGATAAGGGAAGGGTATGGGGGCACAGTGACCTCTGCAGCTCTACATGTGCATCCTTTCATATTAAGGTTGGCAATATAGCAGGTCTTCCTGGCCACCTTGGCAATGTGTGTGTCACATGACAGGTTACAGTCCACTCTTGTCCCTAGGTCCATGATTACATCTTCCATACATAATGGATTGCCACCTATGTCATACTTTGTGTGTGCCTTGTTTGGTATTTGTTGGGACATTCATACTCTGAAGTGTCTTCAGGAAGGCTGGCTGGGGTACCTGGGTTTGTGTGTGGGGTCTGTAGCAGGCTTCAAACAGGTACACAGTTTGAGACAGTGTTACTTGCCCATGGATAGTCCATGCTGCTTCTTGCTGTGGTACCAACCTGGGGGTGTGGTTATTCTTGATAATTACTGGTAGCCACACTCCTATTGTCGTGTGTTCCATGTTTAGGAGCTATAGAGCATGGTATGAGGCATAACCTGGTAGTATTAGGGTGCTTTTCTGGGCCAGGTTTCTGTTACAGAACACATATTACCATTCTCCATGCTGTGGTGGGTTTGGTCTGCATGCACCTTGCAAGTTAGACTTCTGGCATTGGGTAGCATTACGTCCAGGTTATTATCCCTTGTGCTACCTATGTTGGTGGGTTTGTGTTTCCAGACTTACCTATTCCAGGCACAGTGGGGATAACAGCAGCCTTTGCCAGTACCTACACAGCCAGGTGTGCTGGGTGCGTGCCATCCCTAGCAGGTGGGGCATCATGACTTGCTCTGCATGTCAGCCCAGGCTGTCAGCCATGTGTTCTTCCTTGCTAACAGCAATACCTCAGCCATTTATTGTACTTGATCTTGTTGTCTTCATAGAGTGGCATCATGCTTGGTGAGGGTGAGATGTTAGATTGGTCTTCATGTTTGCATATACTAGATGGTGTTACATTGCTTAACACATGACAATCATGCCTCAGGTAGTGCTGCAGAGCTGCCTCTGTCGGATGCACATACTACACTCCCTGTACATGTTTGAGAGCAGGTTATGTCATGTTAGGCATCCCTGTTACTATATGAGTGAGTCAGAGAGGGGTATCATTCCCAGGGTTCCTACTGAGCCAGTGTATGTGCTATGCGTTGCCTCTTTGCCAAGGCCAGGGCATACTGGGCACACCTCCTTCTGCCTACTGGGGCAGGCTCAGGTTGTTCCTCCTCTGAGTCATGCTCTGCCTGTGATGGCCTTGGCAATGGTGGGGGCTGTTTGTCCCGGCCCTATGCTGGTCCTGCTGCAGCTGTTTTCGCAGGATCATATTATGTAGCATAGCACATACCATGACAATTTGGGTACATGTAGTTGGTGAGTACTGCAAGGCTCCACCAGATGTGTCCAGGCACCGGAACCATGACTTGAGCAGCCCAAACACACGCTCTATTATATTACGTGTTTGTGCGTGTGCCTCATTATGGTGTTCCTGTTCAGGTGTGTGTGTGTTTCTGATGGGTGTCATCAGCCATGGCTCCAGTGCATAACCTGCATCCCCCACTAGGTGTCCATGTGGGATGTCCCCATTGACTAATGTCTGGTACAGCTGCATCAAATGCCAGATATGGGAATCATGGTAGCTCCCAGGGCAGCCAAACACATTCATTATTATGCCCTGGGCATCACACACGACCTGGCAGTTGATGGAGGGGAAGCCCTTGCGGTTAATGTAGGCCCTACCCCGCTCACCGGCTGGTGCTTTGATGCGTATGTGCGTGCAGTCTATTGCACCCACTACCTCAGGGTATTCCACTATTTGCTGGAAGAGACGCATATTGCTGGCCAATACCTCACAGGCATTGGGGAAATATACATGATCACCGACATGTGCTGACATGGCATCCAGGAACTGGTGCAGTACCCTGGAAGCTAATGCCTGTGATATCCCCATCATATCACCAGTTGGTCTCTGGAAGGTACCTGTTGCTAGTAGTCTTAGGCCAACACATACCTTGGTTTCCACTGGGATTGGTTCCCCTCTGTTGATTCTGTGTGTGAGGCGTGGCCTGCACAGCTCAACAATTTGCTGCAGGAGGTCTCTGTCCACTCTATAGCGCTCCACTATCTCCAGCTCATGTAACCCCTGGTAGGTGAACCTGGGCCTGTGCACTCTTCTCCGTCTCCTCACTGTGGGTTGTCTGGCAGCATTTCCATTGTCACCACCCTCAGCAAGTCTCCTATGTCTCCTTATGACAGCTATGGCAGCCCCTAACATGTTTGGTCTGAGTGCAGCTTTTTCAGTTTTCACTTCTACTAGCTTACTCCTGTCTTGCTGTATCTCTTGAGAGAAACATACTGCAATGATGTCTGCAGTGTTTTAAGTGCTGGGCTGGGCTTGTATTCTGCCTGTGTAATTGCCTGCTTCTAATTGTTTCCACCTGCTACCTCTACAGGTATTCCCTGCTAGTTTCCTACTATTTCTTCTGCTTCCTTTTACTCTCTGTTTCCTCAGGGGGAGCAGCGCGCATACCAACAAAAACATGCTCACAGTGGCTGCCACTCATGCACACATGCTTACACGGACGAGAATCTGCTTATTCAGGTTAAAACGCGCGCACACCAGCGCAAACAGGTTTACAGATCTGTAAACAGGCTCCTACATGCTTACTCTGTCTTACACGCGCGGACTCTGTCTTACTCAAGCAACCAGCGCAGCACATCGCCACAAGATGCACGTACAGCAAGAAACTTTGGTGTTGGCCACAGTGTACACCTTCCATTTCTTGACTTTCCCATGCTTATCTGTTGACACTCCTCTTTTTCTGCTGTGTGATTGAGATGTTTTACATACCACTTTGCTCCAATGAGCTTGATTTCTTCCTGACATTCCCCCCTGTGATGTCACCTATCTCCTACTCTGTTACTCCCCCTTATCTAACTCTTACACTACACGGACTGTGCTCATTTGCTATGTGACAGTGTGATTCACTATCCTACCATTCATTTACATAGGATTGCCTACTAATGCTTAGTTACATGTCTTACACTCAGCTTCCCCCCTTAGCAACCACTAGACGGTGGCCATGTTGTTTTTGGTCTGCTAGTCCCTGCATTGCAAATCCATGCATTACATAAAACCCACATTTGTGGGTTTCAAACCTTCATTTTTCAGTTTTATATAGCGCAGCCCGTTTGCGAGGGGCTGTGCTGCGTTTAAACATCGCTGATCTCTGATAAAAAGAAAAATCTTTTTTTTCATGTTTGCATCGGTTTACCATGCCAATGGCCACATATTTGGCCATTGGCATGCTGTCTGTCACATTTGCACAGTTTATTTGGAGCTGTCATGACTCCGTTGTATTATTTGCAGTAACGTACTCAGTTGTCAACTGAGTACATTTCTGCAACTAACATGACTCTTACACGGGCTGGTTTCAGCTTCGTGGATCGCTTAATCTACCTCATTTGCATGCCTTTCGGCTGCAAGTGGGGTGATTAGGATATCCACGCCCTGCCCGTGTAAGTGTCGTTTTAGCTTTCTCTTACATGGGATTTCGGGCTGTTCCTGGATCGCGATGGCTGCATGGAGTCTTACATGGCTCCGTGCAACCCATCGTGAATCCTGCCCATTGTCTTCTTCAGCCAACTCAGTACATTTTTGAGTGTTTCCCTTAAGATTTCTAACCTAACTAAAAAATAATTTACAGTTATCCTTTGCATAGAAGGCTATTTTAGTCTCCTAATAAGCTTTTGCAGATTTGACTAGTTTCCGGATTTGTCTGTTGATATTAATGTGGGATTTTTTCTGTTGAGCACTCTCCTGCTTAGTTTTAGACAGAAATGTCTGCCTTCTGTTGTATTGTGTGTTCATGACGGAGATCCTATTAAATCGGCCATCTGTCCTGTGTTGGGATGAATGTCCTCCCTGTCCCTTCAGGTATACTGAGTGTTTCTCTTCGTACTCAGTGGAGATCCTGTAACTAACAATGATATGGTGGGAGGCTTTGCCAATGGTCAAGCTGGACATGGAGTAGCTCAGTTTCCATGTTTTTCTTTTTCTTTGTAGCTTGGAGGCTGGCGGGCCTGGTTAACAGAAGTGTGTCTGACTTTATCTTTCTGTGTTTGTCTTGTAGCCTGATAGTATCTTTTCACCAAGTACGGAGGTCATTTTCTAGAAGCTGGTAGAACTCCATTCTTAGCTTCCTCCTTAGCCATCCAGTATTCCTTCCTGGCCTAGTCTTTCTTTTCCATGTCCCACTTTGTCCTGCACTCCTCTTTTCTTTTGATGACTTCCGTGACTTCCTCAGTAACTTTTCTTTAAGTACCTTATTTCCATAGCTTGCTTGGCCACATATCTGTTCTGTGGTCATCCCACATGCTGTTTGGAGATGCTGCCATTCTTCTTCGACTAAGTTTTTTCCTCCTCTATTTGTCTTGAGGTACTTGAGCGCTGAGGACGTTTGTGTTTATTTTCCTCTTTTAATTGTCTTCCATTTATGGGTGAGTTTCAGATGGAAACATTCAGCATGATTTGGGGGAAAGACCCCAACAGAAGCACAAGTAGATAATGCAAAGGCCGTAAATAATTCATTGGCCGGAGGTCACGAGTGAACCTTGTACCTTTTGCATGGGAGGCGAATACCTTAACCGCTTCGCTATCTGTTCTCTTTCCCTCTCAGGCAAGAAAAATATATACATTCAATCTGTATAGCTTGTACCAGTGGTGAGAATCAAACCTTGCACCTCATGATTGAAAGGCATACACCTTAACCACTGTACCACTTGGCTTTTCAGGTGGAAATAGCTTTAAAAAAGGGGTTTTCAGCTTCATGATTCTCCTTGTGTATAAGTCTAGTCAGACCTATGGGTCATTAGTTTCCAGGATCTATTGATGGCCCACCTCTGTGCAAAGGGATGACTGTTGCTGTCCTCCACTCTACTGCAGGAATGCCTGCTTAGAGACTGTTGTTAAATAGAGAACTGAATTGTTGTGCTAGGTTATGTTTCAGCTATTTACTAGTGTCCCTGGGATTCCATAAGGGTTCATAGATGCTGTGTCTCTAGCTTTAGAGAGTGCAGTGACGACTTCTTCTTTTGTGATATCAGGCAATGGAATCATAGGGGGAATTTCATCAGAAGTGACCGGAGGTGATAAACGGGTAAAATTTTCATTGAATGTAAAGGCCAGCAGGTTTACAGTGTCTTCTGCTTGATGATAAGCACTGGGCAGGATTCACGAAGCCTCCGTGTAAGAGTTACAAGACTTACACGGAGGCTGCAGTTAAACGGTGTGATGTCAGCATGTCATGCATATCACACCTAAGGCTAACACAGTCCGTGTAAGACAGTAGGGGGCGTGTCCATAGGGCGAGTCCTGCAAACAGACACGCCCCAGAAGAGTAAAAGTCCCGAAAGTAAACCCCCACGACAGAGTTCGTGTAAATGTGAATGAACACAACACAACACATGCCCCCACAGACTGTGAACATAAAATGTATAAATGAACATCTTATATTTTTTTTTATAAGTTGTAAAGATGTTTGCCCGTGAGTGCGCTCGTTTGCACGGGCGTGACCGGCGCTTAGCCACAGTTAGCAGTGGAAAAGCATATAAGAACTAAATATGCAAAGTGAGCCAAGAAGCAATAGTGTAGCGGTAGAGACGTCGGCTGAAGAGGAGGCAGTTGTGGTTCGAGCCCCCACAGCATCAATTTTTATTTTTAGTGAAATAAGCACGAAACAAGTCTCTGACATATATGTACATATATAAAATTATATTTTCTGTAAAATGTAATGGAATGGGCCATGTATTTTGAAGAAATGTGAGATAAAAAAAAAAAAAATGGCAGATGTGCCTATAGCTGAGCCACAGTCTAACAAGTTGAGGATATCTGCTTGTAGGTGAACAGTGTTTTAACAGGTGTAAAATGAGTGCCCGTAGGTGTGCAGTGTAACAACAGGTGTAAAATGAGTGCCCGTAGGTGAGCAGTGGTTTAATAGGTGTAAAATGAGTGCCCGGGGTTGAGCAGCATTTTAACACGCTGAAACTGTGTGCCTGTAGCTGAGTTGAGCGTAATATGCATGCTGACAGCCAAACCACGCGTAAACCAGCGTGATCTGTTAGCGCGGAGCTGCGCACTGCGCCAACAAGCTAACCGACAGGCAACGTTGAGCAAGCTGTATCAAAACTGCCTTTACACAGACACACCTCCTAGCCTGTGTAGACAGTCATAAAATATAAAAAGCAATGGCCAGGTTTGAACCCAGGATATCATGCACCATAGTCAAAGTCCTGAACCACTAAGCCATGACAGTTGCACTTAGAAATGCAGTAATAGCATATATATAGGAATGAATCGAAAGAGGAGCATGACAAAGCAGGTTTTGTAAAGCTGATACAATTCCAAAATGGCCAATCACAGATAAGTGCGGGAAAAACGGCATATATAAGCCCCATAGGCGGGAATACACAGCATAACCGATTGTGGGACCGACTTGCAGCCAGGATGTCAAGTGTAGGAGAGGGTAGTTGCTTCCGAGCACAGAGGTGGGGCATTGAGGAGTCCAAATATATGGTTTGGCTCCTCGTCCATAACCATGAGGCCCAACTCATGCAGGGCCAGGTCCTGTGGGGAGCATATAGGGCTGAGGCGTGGGACCGGTTGGCACATGATCTCACCAGTGCCACAGGAATACCAAGGACTGGTGAGCAGGTCCGTCACCACCATGCGGACCTGAAGAGATGGAAGCATTACCAACTGAACCGTTGGATCCAGGAGGCCCGGCAAATGCCCAATGCCCCACTACTGAGTAAGTTACATGTAATTATCTATGTAGGAAACTAACCTAGCTGATATTATGGAGATGTGTATTCCAATATTACTTCATTTATATTACAGCTGCAGGTGTCCGTTCTGTGAACCGTCGAGCCTATGGTGATAGGCTGGTGCGGTTGCGCCACCAGGCAGGTCAGTAATTCTCTCCCTGTAACTGTAAATAAATATATAAGTATGACAGTTAGCAAAAGAGTGCAGTGTAGTCACTAATTAATAAAATGTGCAAGTAACAGTGTAAGAGAGTTTGCAAGTATTGCTTGATTACAAAAGTGTGATGCAGCCTGTAATCCAAACATAAAAATGAAACAAGTCTGAAATAAAGATGTCCCACCTGTAATATAATAGTACATAACCTGCAGCAGGCTGAAAAGTACAGCAGCAGAAGCTGAGTAAAACACATGTGTGAAATATATCCCTTTTGAAATTCTGAAACATGACATAAGTGAGACTGTTGGAAAGGATTGTTATAACTAAAGGTAAAACATGACAATAAAGCCTTGAATTAAGTACCATCCTGAATTGTAAAAATAAAACAAGTGAGAGAGTGTGGGAAAGAGGTATGAATCCACCAATAAAGTAGTAATAACTCCTGAATAAAGTATACTGCAGTCAGTACAGAATGAAATGAATGTGACAGGCAGAACCAAACAGCAACATGTGTTGAAAAAAGTACTGAAACTGGAATGTGTATCCCAAAATCTGGATATGTTGCTTTCAGTCTGCAATATGCAGATAGTATGGTTGTCTGAAATACCAAACATCCACAGTTGTCTATAGCTATATAAAGCAAATGTAGCAGGATGATGTAGCTGAACAGAGCCAGATATGAATGTGTATGAATAAATATGAAATGTATATTGATGTAGCAGTAACATTCCTATCACCAACCTGAAGTAGTTATCACATAGGAAACTGTAGGCAGACCTGTAGTGTGCATATATAAGCAGCTAGTAGAAATGTACAGCATATGTATAGGTATTTGAAGTTGTTAATTAAATATTTCTTCACCCTACCCTATAACCACAAATAATCCATTCCACGTGAAATGGGTATGTGCATTCACAATTAACATCCCTGGACATTTGTCCTGTTGGTTCATACATATTTGCATGTACGTTGATGCATCTGCCCTGTTCATACATCCAAACCTGATGGCCTGTTGCCATCAATCAACCCTGCATGTTGTTGGATTGTGTATTGCTGTTCAAATTATGCATGTGTTATGCTTGCTGTTCAATGGCTTGAATTTATGGGTGTTTGGTTAATGGGAATACTAATGCATGCTGTTACAACTAATTGTGAATGTTATTGTACGTTACTAACCCAAACTGTCATAACATAATGCAAAACATAGGACGACAGGGAAGGCGGGTTCCAGCGGACCCACCTTTCCCACCTCAGCTGGCAAGTGCACCTGGCAGTAGTGCCCAGGGCAGACCATCCTCTGGTGGCCCTGTGCCACCAGCATGTGGAAGTGCTGCAGGGGATGGGGCTTGTCCCCCCTCTGCAAACGTGGCCGAGGAGAACATCCACTCACCCTCCGTAGTGTCCGGACTGTGGTGCGTAGGGAGATCTGGCACTCTGTGCTTGGGCCCCTATGCCAGCTTGAGGCACAGGTGGCACAACTCACGGGCGTGCCTGCTGCCTGGCCTACACAGCCCCCAGCACAGCCCCATCCTGGGCAGTGAAGGCACAGTGGCAACTGCCCATGGGTGGGATCTCAGTTCCATTGTTACCATCTGTGTGCTCATGGGCTCGAGATATCCAAACATCCATCCCCGTCAATTGTGTAACCCCCCCCACATGTGTCATACACCACCCCTGTATGCGTCTTGTTTGTCTTTTCTGTTAACCTCCCCTACCTACCTCCCCAGCTATACCGACTTCCTGTACCTGACATACCACTCTCACCTGAAAAAAAAAAGGGCACTCTGTACCCACAAAAAAATTACGCCCCATACATAGCTGCCCATTTTACACACACGTCTGCTGGACATGTAAACTGGCAATTACAATTGGTTGTACAACAAATATTATTGTTGTCCTCACACCTCTCTCAGGGGTAGAAGGTTTCAAATTTCACACCAAATTACAAACATATGCACAGCTGTTGCTGACGAAGAAATGGGCAGCTATGAGCCTTTCCTACATCCCTCCTGCAAAACCCAAGCTTGTTTCCCTACTGTCCTACCCTCTTTATGACCCCTTTTTCACCACTGTCCTATCTCCCCATTTTCTTTTCTTTCAAAGAAAATAGCTGGTGTCTTGAGAGTAAGCACTTTTAAGCAGTAGTAAGCGGTGTGCGCGAAGCTAAGCGGCAGTGCGCATGCGTGACCTCCGCGCAAACCAGCGCTAACCCGCTTACAACTGCTTAAAAGTGCCTTAGTCACTCTTAATGACAAGGCCTGTAGTTTTCTCAGCAGCAAAATAAAATACCTCCCTCAGTCTCGAAACCAGGACCTTGGAAACACTAGTTTGCATGACTTACCACTAAGCCATGAGTGCTGTACAAGAACAATGTGCTGAAAGAAATATATCATAAAATAGTAGGAATTAATGTAAAGGGAATATAGCAAGTCTAGTACACAAAGCATGTCATGTATATTTACTGTCAAATCTAGTGGATTTGTAAAATAGTACTGTGTGCTAAGAAACAGTCATGCTAGTTGGTAGCTACTAGGTAATAATGTCACAGTAGCATCTGGCAAGCCACACACATACTCAGAGCAGGATTAACACTGCCATAGTTGAATAGTTAAGAGTTCAGACATAGCAACTGTGACTGAGTTACAGGGATGTCCCTGATGTGAAAACAAATGTCAACTGTGCCCCACTGACACCCTGTCAAATGTACTAACAGTAGGCAGAAAGGTGTAACTACACATGCAATGGTAACTATGACTGACTGAAGGTATGCACCACCTTCATGGCACAAATGGTGTACTAATACATATGCTTGAAATAATCCACAGTCACAACTGCAGAGTATCAGTATATGTCACTGGAGTAACCCACTGCTATGTACCATTCCATGAGGCTGATAAAAGATGCACCAGAGAGTATCTGAGGCCTGCTCAGCAGCATGATCAAATACCCCTGTAAGTGTCAAGGCCCACACCATGCCCAGACCATACTGCATGCAGTAACACCCTACCACAACAAACACATAAGGAATTGCTGGCCAAACAGATTTAGCAAGCATTACAAGCTGTGAATGTAAATGGAAAATAAGAAAGCCATAGCAACACATTACAGGAAAGACACCTAGCAGGCATACAAGGAGTGAATGTAAAGGCCAAATATTGAAGCCATAGCAACAGATTGCAAGAGCCACTGCTATATACCAGTTACACCACAATCCCCACAGGAAAGCACACACACCCATATACACAGTATTACTAGTCGTAGGTGTCAGTTTACATACACACGGAGAACAGGACACTGGAGGAAGGAATACTCAGCTTACAGAACAACATGCATTGCAGTGTCTACAACACAGCCTGAAATATGGGAGACATACCAACCCTTACACTCACAGAACAGTGTCCACAGCAAACCAGCATGGTCCCCACCCTGATAATCTGAAAGGGCTATGCCTACCTAACAGACCTTTTTATAGCACAGGCCTGTAATCACAGTGAGAACTGCAATCATTACACAGCAGGCTGCATGCAATTAGTAAATGCTGGCTAACAATTGGTGCAGAGGCCATCACATTGACATGTGCAGATACCTACAAAAGCATCCTGTACTCCCAGTCCACACATGCAATACTGTCATTGCATCTGCTGGAGGTAGAGAGGGAGAGGGAGAGGGAGAGAGAGAGAGAAAACAAAACAAAAAAGAAAGAAAGAAAGAAAGAAAGAAAGAAAGAAAGAAAGAAAGAAAGAAAGAAAGAAAAAAAAACCTGAAACAACAAAGCAAAGAGGCTGACAGCAGGCCAAGCAACTGCAAGCCTACACAAACAGCTGCAACAAACACAGGTAATGTAAAGTACTACTATAATACTCTACATACTGTGATCCCTCCATATGTGTTATTGGTCTGTATCTATGTATATGAGGATGTGCATAGGGACGGGGACATACTGAAACTGTCACTGAAGGCTCCACATACATATGTATGTGACGGTAGCTGTGTGCACATACCAATGTAGGTTGTAGTGCAATGTACAAGTAGGTTGTACAGTAATGTGTGTTCAGCAGTACGTTACTGTGTGTATACATATGTGGAACTAAAAAGGAGTATATATATATATATATATATATATATATATATATATATATATATATATATATATATATATATATATATATATATAAAACGTGTATACGTATGTGTATCGAGATATGTATGTATATATATATATATATATATATATATATATATATATATATATATATATATATATGCATATGTGTATACATAGATAGAGAGGGATGTAGAAATACATAGACAGATATAGTTTCACAGTGGCATAGTTTAGTACTAGGCTATCTGCAGACAGTGTATAGAATAGATTTAGAAACTTGCGCCTCTGTATAATAGTGACACAGTGAAGACCCCCATACATAATAGCATTAGTTTACTGTGCCTCTGTCTAGTAGTGACATAGAGAAGACCCCTGCTGTAAACCTATTATCTCCCATCCACTTGTCAAGAATGCACATGAAGAGTGTCAGTGAGGGTCTCTGCCTAACATGAACTGGGATCCTGTTCCACAGTATGGGAAGCCTCTTAGTGATGGATCTGTCCCTGCAGTATGTCCTATTCATATGTGTGCTGAGGTTTAAATCCGTAGCTGTCGTGCTTCTGATGGATTTGGATTGTATGAGATGGAAGATGTCCATCACTACCAGATTGGACATGGCCTACTACATCAGGCACAGATCACCCCTACGTAGGCAGTATGCTATGGAATAGAGCATGAGTTACGTTAGTCTGGCAGCATATGACAGTTGTTGCAGACCCTTGATCCTCTTGGTGATGTACTCATGGGGTCCCCCTAGCTGTTGCAAGTGCCAGGTGAGGTACATACCAAATGGGGCATAGTACATAGTCATGGGCCTGATAAGGGAGGAGTATAGGGGTACAATGACCCCTTTTGATGTGGATGTGAATCTCTTCATGATAAGGTGGGCAAGGAAGAAAGTCCATCCAACCACTTTGGCAACGTGGGTGTGAAATGAGAGGTCAGCATTGCACAGTGTCACCAGGTCTCTGATTACTTTGTCTGTACTCAGTGGGTTATTGTCTATGTGATAATATGTAGGTACCTTGTCCGTCCAAAAGGGTATGAGTATACATTACGTGGCATGCAGTGTCAGGCCATGACTCCGGCACCAGTTGTT
Organism: Protopterus annectens; assembly: GCF_019279795.1. Taxonomy (NCBI): domain Eukaryota; kingdom Metazoa; phylum Chordata; order Ceratodontiformes; family Protopteridae; genus Protopterus; species Protopterus annectens. The sequence goes on along the minus strand of NC_056738.1, from coordinate 543,740,698 downwards.
GGTGTCCGTGAGGCCTGTCAGTAGGATGTATGTGTCAGCAGGTGTATCGCCTATGGTGCCTAGTATGCAGTCATCTTTGAACATTGTCAGCCACTACCCTCCCATGTCTGCTTCCACATCTGAGAATGATATGCCAAACATGAGCAGTCCCAGGACAGAGCCCTGTGGGACACCACATGTGACTGGCTCTGAGTCTGACATGGCACCAGTGAGGTTGACTATAGGGTTTCTATCCATTAGCTGGTTTGCAACCCATCATGTGACATATGGATTTACATGTCAGCTGTTGATCATGTCTATGATGGCAGAGTGCGGTATTGTGTCGAATGCTGTAGGCAAGTCCAGGTAGGCTGTATGGACCGCTGTGCCCTCAGCAATGGCTGTAGTGACTGATTTGAATAGGTCAACCAAGTTCATAAGGCAGGATCTGGCCTCTACAAAGCCAAACCGGGTGGGATCAAGTGTCTAAGTCCCCAATGTCTCTGTGTATGGGTACCATAATGATCCTTTCCATAGTGTTGCAGACCAGGCTGGTTAGTCTTATGGGGCGGTAGTTACCAGGGTCTGTAGAGGTGCCTCCTGTGTGGAGTGGGACTCCTGTTGCTGTATGCCAGTGTCCAGGTACATATGCTGTAGTAAGGCTACAGCTGAATAGCATGTAATGTGCATGTGTAGCTCCTCTTGCAGTTCACGTAGCATGCAACCTGCAATACCATTGGGTCCCATTGATGCTGTGTTTACAGCTCCGCTGAAGGTGGTTCCCAGCTGGGCATCTGAGATGACAGGGAGGTTACAGTCAGCTGGGATAAGTAATTCCACATGTGTGGGTGAGGGAGGGGAGAAACCTGCACTGAACCTGTCTGCCAGACTGTTGACATTATTTGTGTATTCAGTGTAGCGTATGTCACTGTGAACTAACTGTGAACACAACTGAGGGTTCCCACCCAGGTGTGTAACATAGCAGAGGAAGGCCTTGTGGTTATCTGTAGTGACCATAGCGATGTCCCTCTCATTGTCGGCCTTGCATGTTTGTACGACAAAACTTATCTTTCTACTACTGCTGAAGAGAGATGCCGTAGCTCTCTGGAAGTATGCTCTGCCGTGCAGTAGCTACCTTCTGTTGTTAAACAATTTGTTCAATGCTGGGGTCCACCAGACAGGACGCCTGCCCTTGGTGGAGAGGGTCATGGTTTCATTTGTGATTGCATGATCCATGCATTCTTGGAGATGTCTGTAGAAGCATATGTGAAGGTGTCTGCATTGTGGGAAGTGGATTACACTGGCCCAGTGGGCATGAAGGATACCAACTCAGTTATAAGACATTTAAAGTCGGCATGTGAGAGGTTTCCCACTGTAGTCTTTTGTGTTGTGGGGGAGGTGGGATTTGTGTATCCAGTGGGATTAGTCTGTGGTCTGATGTGACTAGTGAGGGGTATACTTCCAGTGTGTAGCACATTGTCCCCATGTTTGTGATGATTAGGTCTAGTATATTATCTCCTGTTGTGGGAGAGGTGACTAGCTGTTCCATTGCATTTGTCATAGTGAATTCCGGGAACCTTTGGGCTAGGGTGTTTGGGGTAGATTAATGCACCCGGTGTATGTTAGGGTAGTCGCAGTATCCCAATATGATGGTGTGTGGTGGGACATTCATATCCACCAATGTCTACAGGAAGGCTGACTGTGGTCCCTGAGATTGGGAGGGTGGTCTGTAACATGCTACCAGTTGTATAGCAGGTTTGCCTATGGTTATCTGCACCTGGATGGTCTGTGATGCTTCATGTGTTGCCACTAACCTGGAGGTGTGTGTGTCCTCCATGAATATGGACACACACCCTCCCTTTTTGTTTTGTTCCGAGTCCTAGGGCCAAAACGCATGATACGGGGTATAGCCTGGTACCGCTGGTGTGCTCTCAGGAGCCTTGAACCAGGTTCTCACTTACTGCACAGACATCAAGATTGGTAGAATCTGTATGTACAGATATATGTAATACACACATACATATATAGATATCTGTAGAGACTTATACACATACAGATAGATCTGACTGACAACAGATATGTCTGTACATGACTATCTCTCACTCTCTGTCCCACCCCCTCACACTCACACTCACCCTGTGTCTCTCTCTCACTCTCTCCCCCTCTCTCCCCACATCTATATGTATATATCTACATCTATATATACATATTATATATACTTATATACAAACAGATATATATCCATATACAGATATAAATATATCAATACATATATATACATATATATATATATATATATATATATATATATATATATATATACATATATAGACTGTGTGAGGCACATGTGTGCAGATGTCTTGCTAGAGGTGCCTGGTGTCACAGGCATGGAGTGAGCACCAGTGTGGATACTGGAGTACCATACCCCATTCAAAAACACTGACACCAGTAACCACCACATATGTACATGCCTGCCCACCACTGCATGTGTCAGGGGGGAACAGTGTCAACAAGTGTACAATAGGCTCCACATCAATATACACAGTGGCACACTAGTCCTGTAATACCTGTACATGGAATGTGTCAGCGGACATGGTGTGTCAGCTATGGACATGTAGGTCACTGTACCCCTCCACACCCCTCAATGTCCTACATGGTATGTACCTCCCATGACAGCTACACATATGATGAAGGACACAGACATATGCAAGTAACTGTGTCAATGCACTCAAACACCGCAGAGCGCACACAGACTACCTACATAGAGGTTACCACTGCTGGATATACATAGTTCGGTCACACCCATGGCAGTTGTCTACCAACCATGGTAACACCTCCAACATCCACAACACAAATTACCTATGTCTGTCGTCCTTGTCACTGCAGTATAGAGCACATGGTGGAGGTACGGGACCCTACCCACAGATATGACATACCCTGTAGTAGACCACACAGAATTAAGAAGCAAGGCTCCCCATGAGTAGATGTCAGACATACCCCTGCTGAATGTTATGCTGATAGGTAATATGCCATATGATTCACCCTGTTTAACTGTTTGTAAGGAGCAGGTACAATCATAACACATGTGTCACAAGGGGCAGGGTAGCATAACAGTATGCTGCTGTAGGCCCAGGGCCAAAAGCACACTACCTACCTAGGACGCAATGCACACCCATGAACACATTGCAAACAGAATATGTGAGGTGGAATGAGTGTGCTAGTGACTGGGTGCCTGTTGTTTACTGGTGTGATTGTTCACCATGACTGTCTGTCTGTCATGGTAGTGTGTGTCCTTGGTGTGAGGCCAGAGACAGGTGTGTGGGGTATTGCGATCAACACATACTACATTGCCATATGTTGTGCTGTGTTACCCTGTATGTCACTGTGGTGTAGGTAGGGTTATGGCAAGTAAGAGTAGTGTGCATTACCAGGGAAATATGTAACGTGCATTGTGTGCAGTGCATGGGCTGATAATGTTCCCCATACAGTACCTTGATTCAAACCCCCAGTGTGAGGTTGTGTATTGTACCTGAAACAGTGCGTTGACTGCTGCAGTATACTAGTCTGTTGTATGGAGTGTGCCAGGTACTGTTGCACAGTTGTCGGATGGGCACTGATATCTGGTCATGTACATGTGTATCCCCCAATAGACAGACGGATGCTATATATGGTGCCTAAGTTATATCACTGCAGTCAAGTATTATGTGTATTATGTGTGCTATAGTCTGCTGACAGATATTGCTGACATATTTCCCTTCTCCTTTTCAGGGCCATGGTTCACCAGCGGAACCCAGTCTACTCCGCTGCAGAGGAGGAGGAGATACACCAGAGCCTGGTGCGGGATTTTGCTGTACTCTTTTCCCGCACCAGCCAGAACCAGCAGGAGAGGGCTGCACTGTGACAAGACCTGGTCCATCGGGTAAATGACATAGGCACACATAACCGGACATATGAGCAGGTACACCATCACTGCAGTGATTTCATTAGAAATGTCTGTCAGCGTGCGTCGGATATCCACAGGCAGCAGCTTGCCACAGGTGGTGGGGTGGCTAGACATCCCCCCTCACCAGACTGGAGGGACTACTCCTGAGTGTTGTGGCTGCAGCATAGCAGCAACAACAACAGCATACATGTGTAATGATGGAGGCTGGAGCCACACAGCAGCAGGACACAGAGCGTGCAGGTAACATGCCATGTGTATAGTTGACCATTCTGTACACTGTTAGGTTATGCATGTGTGGGGTGTGTCCTCGATTTGTAGCTGTAATCTTGGTAATTATTGTGCATTAGTGATAACCTCATTATCTGCAGTACACCTGTGGAAGCTAACTGTTGTACTACTGAACTGTATCATGCCCACAGTATCAATGGCACAGTTGTGCCCACTGACGATAAATGTCTCTTTTCCGCAGGTCCCTCTGGTGTAACAGCAAGGAAGCCTATCCATGCTGGTGAGTGTGTAATACCATTACCTTCACTACTCTGTATACTAATAGTAATAATAGGCTGAAGCAGTAGTGCAATGTGTTTGATTGCATGTGTGTTTGTGTCTGTGGGTTGATATCTCATATACTGAAGTGTGTGCATGTGTGCATGTGTGCATGTGCCCATGTGCACATGTGTGCATGTGCCCATGTGTGCATGTGCACATGTGCGCATCAGTGGTGGCATTGTGTACAACTTGTAAACTGTGTTTCCTGTCTTACTCCCACAGGTTCTGGTGCTGCTCTGGTGTCATGCAGCAGGGAACCTGAATCGGCTGCTGTGGATAGTGATAATGATGATACCTGTGTAATGGCACAGGTAGGTGTGCCAGGGTCCGTCATTGGTCATCCAATTGACACTACAAGGCTGTCGACCCCATCAATGCGCACAGTCATCCTGCCAATACATCCTTTGTCACCAATGTCCCTAGGTGATGGACAGGATACAGTGGGCATTGACCAGGGTAATGTGGTACCGGTGGCACATGCATCCCCACACTGCAGCCTTGGCCAGGGCCCTGACACGGTTCCACACAGGCTGACGTCCATGGGTTCTCGTGGGAGCATCCGTGGGTGTACCGCCCCTGTCAGACGTGCCCAGAGAGGTCTTTCAACCCCAGCTATGTTTCGGGCTGTAATGCAGGCACAGTCACGTATGGAACGGTACAGCAGACAGGGTCTGAGGGAGCTGAGAGCATGTCGCACAGCCATGAGTGACAGTATGCCTGATGTTGCGGCTGCCATCCGCAACTTCACCGAGGTCATTGACAGACGTTGGGGGTACACATTAGATCTGTTCCACAACTATATGTCCATGAGCCAGGGCAACGGTGGATGGTTGAGGCATCAACGTGGCCGTATGCCAGCAACAGAAGCAGCTGGCAGCCGTCGTGGACGACAACAGGGCCGCAGCCGCTCACATAGTGCCAGCAGCAGCCCCAGCAATGCTGGGTCTGTGCTGTCATCGGACCACCCCAGGAGACCGCGTGCACGTGGCGCTGGACAGTCCCAACAGGGACCTGTCTCCAGTCAGCAAACACCTGCTTCTGATGACAGTACCAAGTCTGGCTTGGTACCTGATACTGGCCGTAGCACCCCTGCCAGGCAAAGGTACCATGTCCGTGGCCACAGACAGTGATCTGTATGACCTGGCAGGTACAGTCTGTGGTTGTCCACAAACAACTGTATATGGCAGCCATGAGGTGGGACTGTGTGCATTCATACACACATGCAAAGTGATAACACCTAGGGCTACCGCATACATGCACACACTGCATCAACATTGCCCCATCTTGTACTGTTGTCCCTCACCAACACACACACACACACAGACATGTCAATTGGTTGTATCAGTGGCAGACTCAGGCATATCAGGTACACACCCTGTGCATATGATGAAACTGTGCCACCTCCTGCAATCTGTAAAATCGGTGCAGGAACTGGTTAACATGGTGCTGATGCACAGGGTGACTACATAGACGTATTGTAATAGTATGATGTTGACAACAGTACAGTGTAATTATAGCATTGTGGGTATATACCAGCATGCTTGATGCAGTTACAGTATGAATGTCATTGTATTCTTTTGTACACCCATAGTAATTACCATAGTGTTCTGTCTGCACATTTTTGCATACTGGTGGTGAGGCTGTGAAGGGATGGCCACCTACATAGGTAGCACAGGGGATACAACAATGTACATATTGATACTCAATGATGGCCATGTCAACTGCGAGTTGCATGCTGTCCACACATGACTCTGCAATGCAGATGTTTCAGGATGTTGATATCTGTGCAGTACTACACAACAGGTTCAAGGCTCACAAGAGCACACTAGCACTATATGGCACACCTCATACCATGCATAACAGCACCAAAACACAGAACTAACTATGACAGGAGGGAGAGGGTCCATACATGTCAAGGATACTGTGGTGCCAGGACAGGTAGCATACATCATACTAAGTCTGGAACTGCTGAGTGAGGGCTCAGTGTCTGTTATTTGACATGTGTATTATTATAAGTATGAGCACTTGGGTATCAGGCCAGTTATTCAACATTACGAAGGTAAGTGGTCTATACACTTGTGGAGGTGCAGCTGGACCCAGCCCGTCTGACCTGGGAATGTCTGGGTACTGGCTTAGAGTGCCTGCATATATGCACTGTTACATACTGGAAGTCGTACACCTTGTTTGTTGTAGCATAGTCTACATACAGGCCTGCTGACTGTAGCTTTGTTTGTATGCATGTTTGCCTGTTATGTTCCTGAAACACTGATTCCACCTGCAGTGCAGATATACAGTGCCTCTGTGGATCCCTAGTGACATCTGTGTTGCTTACTGTACTGATGTCCATGTGTCACTTAACAGAACGTCACTGTTTGTCCTGTTTGCATGTAGCTTGCCTGTAACACATTGCATATGACTTACCTCACATTTGCTCAAGACAGCATTCATATATGCCAGCACTAACAAATCAGGAGCACTACACCCTCACATAGTCACCTTGAGTACCTTGTTCCCCATTGGCCCTATGTGTCGTTACTTAGTATGGGAGTCACAATGCTATGGTAGCATGTGCAAAGGTCACCTGTCGATCTACTCTCAGGTCCAGATGGTGAATCTGTGAGTCATGTGGCAATGTTACAGCTGCCTCATGTACACAGACAACCCTCTTCCCTTCCCATACATGTACAACACATGTGAGAGATGCAACCACATAGCCAAACTAGGGGCTAAGCTCTGTATACACAGCACTGGCATTCCCTGTCAGGTGGAGTGGGATACTACAGTGAATACAGTACCAGTCTCCCATAGACCTGCCATGACCACAATCCAAACACAGAAACACACAGGTACATTATTGGGCTCTCAGAATAGCATCCTGCCTGAGCAGCTGACACCTGCACAGCAGACACACAAGCAAACATTACGCCAGAGCAGAGCACATGCAACACATAGCTCACAAAGCCTGTGTGCCAAACAGTGTCAGGCCATACGGCTAGACAACACACCTGCTACAGTTGTATGAGGTACCTCTATTGTCACGTACACGGTGGTCCTGCTCCCAGGCTGAACAAGGTGACAGTCAAGCTGAGCTGCCCATCGGGCACTATGATCCACCACATAACACAAGCAAAGTAGTCACCCCAAGGCATGTAGAAGTATGACTCAGTCATTGTCAGTGAGAGTGTGTATGACCTCTGACTCACCTCCCTGGACTACATGTTAGGGGACATAGAGGGACTCTCTGAGCTTGTGGCACAGGCTGGTATGACCCTGGCCTTGAGTAGAATCACACCCTCACCATGAATGCTGCCACAATATGTAGACAGGATCATCGGTTTCTGCACTTAACGTATCTTTCAGTGACATCCAAAGGGGATCCAATGCCTATCAGTGTGGGATTACATGCTGGACATGCCACATTGCTTTGTTTGGGACAGCTTGCACCTGTCACCCATGGGCCATTGTATATTGGCAGAGGCTGTTGCTACACACATAGTGCCTTTGTATGCAAGGCTGACATTACATAGCCACCTACACAGGTATCACATGGGATGGGACACTAATAGCAATGCTACTCAACAGCAGCAGTGTAAACCTCAAGATGCATGCATTGGAAACTGTCCTTAGCATTGGGTACAGCAATATCCATGCAGTAACAGACTCCTGGTACAAGGCTCCCAGGTGCACACCATCAGTGCCAGGTCATTCCTGATACCATGCTTGTCATCCCCTACACACGCACCAAAACAGAACATGGGGATGTATCCAAAGGCACCTCAGATACACACACACCCCCAGGTTGGTGGCACTGCACAAAGTATCAGAGCCTCTCCATGTGCAACACACAGTGGGTTAGACTGCCTTCAGGTTCATAGCCTGGCACACACCACACTCCCATACCCAGGAAACCCACTTGGCATTCCTGAGGACACTGGGAATATGACGGTCTCTACACACACCATTATATGGTTGTACTGCAACTACCCAAACATACAGTGCGAGCATTATTCTAGCTGCAAGACCCTATCTGAAGGTTTCTTATCATTCATTCCCTGCATTGCTATGGAACAACTTGTTACCACTCCCACAAGTGGTGACAACATGCTGCACCTGTTCATCACCACCATGTGGACTATATGCTCCAGACCAATCATGTATCCCTCACTGGTGGGCTGACACCATCTACAACCCACACTGTATAGTCACATACCACATGTAGCCCTTGCACAGAACACCACAGTCATACAGTTGTCTGATGCATATTCCATGTATTCACATGAGGCAGGCTTCGGACATGGGAACTCTTGCAGTTCACAGGTACATATGTGTAGGTGGCACACACATACATCATGTGTGCATTGACATTACTGATATAATGTATGTCGTGCAATATTGGGAACAACACCCCACACACATGGACAAACTGTTTGACAAAAATACACATGGCATTTGTAGAATACAAACCCCTACCTAACTATGTTAGATCACTTGTGAGAGTCGCAGTAGCAGAGTGTACTATTTGCATTACTTGGAGGATTGCTTTCTCCTGCTGTACTTATAGGGTGCTGACATCATCAGTGTTTAGACAGTGGAATATGCAGCATGTTTTGTGTAGTAATAGTTGCCAAAAGGGACATTTCTCATACACATGGAATTGCACACACTACTCCTCTACATACAGTCACACACACACTGGGCACTTGCTGGATTCAAACCTCTACCTAACTATGTTATGGCACTAGTAAGAAACGCGTTAGCAGAGCGCTCTAGTTGCATTAGTAGGGGGATTGCTTTCTCCTGCTGTACTTATAGGGTGCTGACATCATCAGTGTTTAGACAGTGGAATATGCAGCATGTGTTGTGTAGTAATAGTTGCCAAAAGGGACGTTTCGCATACACATGGAATTGCATGTACTACTCCCCCACACACACTGGGCAATTGAAGGATTCAAACACCTATCTAATTAGGTTATGACATTAGTGAAAGACGCATTAGCGGAGCGCGCTAGTTGCGTTACTAGGGGGATTGCTTTCTCCTGCTGTACTTATAGGGTGCTGACATCATCAGTGTTTAGACAGTGGAATATGCAGCATGTGTTGTGTAGTAATAGTTGCCAAAAGGGACATTTCTCATACACATGGAATTGCACATACTACTCGCTCACACACAGAGCACTTGCAGGATTTAATCCCCTACCTAACTATGTTATGACACTAGTGAGAGATGCATTAGCAGAGCGCGCTAGTTGCATTACTGGGGGGGTTGTTTTCTCCTGCTGTACTTATAGGGTGCTGACATCATCAGTGTTTAGACAGTGAAATATGCAGCATGTGTTGTGTAGTAATAGTTGCCAAAAGGGACGTTTCTCATACACATGGAATTGCACACACTACCCCCCCCCCACACACACACACACTGAGCATTTGCAGGATTCAAACCCCTACTTAACTATGTTATAACACTTGTTGGAGACGCAGTAGCAGAGCGCGCTATTCACATTAGTGGGTATAATTTCTGCTCCTGACATATGTATAGTGTGCTGACATCATTATGGATGAAGAGGTATGTACATCTGTTACTGTCCATCAGTAAGGGGGAGAGCATATCTATGCATTAACTTTGCACAGGCACAGTGGCCTACTGCACTGTGGAGGCAGATGCCAAATACACTGTAGATAGCCTTCTGTATTCCCTAGGGACAACAGTCAGGTATTGCACTCTACGGCCATATGTTTACCTGTCAGATGCAAGTATCTGTTGCTCATATACTGTTTGTGGGTCTTTATTGCCATAGCCTTCCCTATCTCTATAAACAACATGTGTACTGTGGGAGATGTTTGCATATGAGTGGGATCCAGTACTTTACTTATGTCTCTGTTGTAACTTCACTGTGTGCACTGGGCAGATGTCTGTATTGTGGGAGGTTCCTGTGTTAACACATAGAAATGCCAGATATGTGTGTGCAACTGCTGATCTGTGACATGGCCTAAGTGTGTGAGCATGCCCAGTTCACAGTTTGTATGGCTTCCTGACTGCCACATCTCATTTATCTAAGTGTGTGAGCATGCCCAGTGTGACCTTTCCTTATGTTTGGATCTGTGGACCACCACATTTCTGTTTGTGTGTGGACGCCATCTATATATCACATGTACAGTTGAGTGTTGGACATCAGGTTGTGTTCTTACTGCCCATCTGCTGTGTGTCTGAACCTAACAGGCATTATGCTGTGCCTGCAGGGTCGCCATGGGATAGTTTGCATACAGTTGTCATCATCCTTCCCTGCTTACCAAACAGTTGTATTGTTGTATAGTGTACTGGTGCAAAACTTTCACTGTGGTGGACAGTATAATCGGTTTCAGTCCTATCACTGCCTTAATGTTTATAGTGAGCACACCAGACTGGTTGAGGGCCAGTTGTGCAGATATGACCATGTTGCATTTTGTTCAGATATGGACAGCTTAGTACATGATTGTCCGACATTGTTTGTGTATTCCACAACTTGTGTGGACAGTGACAAACAATGGCCATGTGTCCTAGTCCATTTGTAATGCTATTCAGAGTGTTTGTCCTTCAACACATGTTTTCTGTTGTTTGCCATGACATATGTCACGGTTAGTGTGCTGTGCCTCTGTCTACCCGTGACATACAGGTGATATCCAGGGTACACGAACCATCTCCCATCCAGTCATCATGATTCCTCTGGATGACAGTCACTGAGGGACTCCCTGGATATCCTGTAGTGGGAGTTTAGTCGTGAGTGGAGTGAGCTTCTGGGTTATGTACCAATCAGTACAGCATGTCCTGTTTATGTCTGTGCTGGGGTCAGGCCTGTCAGCTGCATAGATCACCAGCATTCAGTGTTTACATGGTGCCAAATGTCCATTGATACCAGGTTGGTCATGGCTCTATACATCAGGCACAGTTCACCTCCAGCCAGGCAGTATGGCACTGTGTGGAGCTGCAGTTTCTTTACTCAGGCAACACATGGCATCTGTTACAGCTCTGTGATCCTCCTGGTGGGGTATTTGTGTGGTCTTTCCAGTTGCTGCAGGTGTCTGCTACGGTACATCCCTAAAGGGCCATTATACACAATTGTGAGGCTGCTGATGGATGACTGGAGAGGCACATTGACCTACCCTGACCTAGCTGTGCTTACCTTCATGATTAGGTGGGTATATGGTATGTTTCTGTAACCACTACAGACACATGGTTGTCACATGCAGGATATCTATCACCTTGTGCCCCCAGGTCTCTTATTGCTCCTGATGTACTTACTGGGTTAACACCTATGTGGTAATTTCTGGCCATGTACTGTGTTTCCACAGGGGATGACTATACACTATTCTGCATTTCGCTTGTTGGCATGGCTGTGACACCACTTGTGTGTTTCTATGTGTGCCTTTTGTAGGTTGCTTGTGTCAGCTGGAGGGTCCGATATGGTGGGCAGTTTGTAGTCCTCTGCAAACCTGCTCAGACAGAGTCCTTCCATGTTGGCCTGTACCTATGTGACATATATAGCATACAAGAGGGGTCCCAGGACCATGCCTTGTGGGATGCCAGTTGTACCTGGTTTGCAGTCTGCCATGGCTACAGCATGTCTGCCAGGTCAGTTCTGTCCTTGAGCTGGTTTGCAACCCATCTACTTGCATAGGGGTTTATAGTTAGGCTGGTGAGCTTATCTGTACCGCCAACTAGGGTATTGTATGGAAGGGTTTAGCAAGGTCCAGATAGGCTGTGTGATCAACATTCCCCACATCACTGGGCTTGGTGCATGTTTCACATGAGTCAGACATGTGTACGGGGCAGGATATGCCCTATGACAGCCACACTGGGTAGGGTCCAATGTCTGTAGGTACCCAATCTCGTTATTCATGGGATCCATGATCATCCTCTCCATTACTTTGCCAACCTAGATATTCGGGGTTGAGGGGTGATAGTTTGCAGTATCCATTCCGGCACCCCCTTTGTGGTGTGGGACCACTGTTGCTGTACACCGCTCTTTGGGTACATATCCTGTGGTAGGACTGATACTGCACAGTAATGCTATTTGCTGTTCCATTCTTCTTACAGTACTTGTTGGACACAACTCAGGACACCATCTGGTACCATTGATGCTATGTGCTGTGCTTTGTGGATGCTGGCTATTACCTCAGCATCTGCAATGTCAGGGTGCCAGCACTCTCCTGGGATAGATATTTGGCAGTTAGGTGCTGGTGGGGAGTTTGAAAAGAATCTGTTAGGTAGGATGTTGGCAATGTGTGTGGGTTTGGTGTATTGTTTGTGAGTACTGCAGAGCATATCTGTGGATTATCACCATGGTTCCTACCATCAGGTAGGACAGCTGTATAATAATCCTTTGTGTCCTGCACAATTTGTATCATCATAGGTTCATAGGTTCATACTAGGCTATCTGCCCTGGCCTTGTTTGAGCACGGACAGACTGTGTGTGGGTCTCAACACCCCTTGCAATGTGCATATTATGCCCACGTAGGGTTTACTTTCCTAGATGTGACACAGGGATGGCCCCCAGTGTACACCTACTATCTCCCATGCACTTCAACGGATTTCTCTTGTTGAGTTTGTGTGTGGAGCTCAGCCTATCATGGACTGGGATTCTGTTCCAGAGTGTCCTGAGCCTCTGGGTTATGGATGTATCCCTCCAGCACATCCTATTAATCTATGTGTAGAGGTTCAGATATCTCACTGTGGTGTGTCTGCTGGATTTGGGGTTTCTGCCGTGTAGCATGTCCATTCATTCTGGATTGGACATGGCCTTGTACATCAGGCATACATCACCTCTGACTGTGCAGTATGCTTCTGAATTGGGCTGTGGTTTCTTCAGCCAGGCTGCAGATGTCCACTTTTTGGACCCTTTATCCTGTTGGTGGGGTGCATTTCGGGTCTTTCTGACTGCTGGATGTGTAAGGTAAGATAAATGAGAACTGGGGCATAGTTGTCACGTATGGGCCTGATAAGGGAAGGGTATGGGGGCACAGTGACCTCTGCAGCTGTACATGTGCATCCTTTCATATTAAGGTTGGCAATATAGCAGGTCTTCCTGGCCACCTTGGCAATGTGTGTGTCACATGACAGGTTACCGTCCACTTGTGTCCCTAGGTCCCTGATTACTTCTTCCATACATAATGGATTGCCACCTATGTCATACTTTGTGTGTGCCTTGTTTGGTATTTGTTGGGACATTCATACTCTGAAGTGTCTTCAGGAAGGCTGGCTGGGGTACCTGGGTTTGTGTGTGGGGTCTGTAGCAGGCTTCAAACAGGTACACAGTTTGATACAGTGTTACTTGCCCGTGGATAGTCCATGCTGCTTCTTGCTGTGGTACCAACCTGGGGGTGTGGTTATTCTTGATAATTACTGGTAGCCACACTCCTATTGTTGTGTGTTCCATGTTATGGAGCTGTAGAGCATGGTATGAGGCATAACCTGGTAGTATTAGGGTGCTCTTCTGGGCCTTGCCCAGGTTTCTGTTACAGAACACATATTACCATTCTACATGCTGTGGTGGGTTTGGTCTGCATGCACATTGCAGGTTAGACTTCTGGCATTGGGTAGCATTACGTCCAGCTTATTATCCCTTGTGCTACCTATGTTAGTGGGTTCGTGTTTCCAGACTTACCTATTCCAGGCACAGTGGGGGTAACAGCAGCCTTTGCCAGTATCTACACAGCCAGATGTGCTGGGTGTGTGCCATCCCTAGCAGGTGGGGCATCATGTCTTGCTCGGCATGTCAGCCCAGGCTGTCAGCCATGTGTTCCCCCTTGCTAACAGCAATACCTCAGCCATTTATTGTACTTGATCTTGTTGTCTTCATAGTGTGGCATCATGCTTGGTGAGGGTGAGATGTTAGGTTGGGTCTTCATGTTTGCATGTACTAGATGTTGTTACATTGCTTAACACATGGCAATCATGCCTCAGGTGGTGCTGCAGGGCTGCCTCTTTCGGATGCACATACTACACTCCCTGTACATGTTTGAGAGCAGGTTATGTCATGTTAGGCATCCCTGTTACTATATGAGTGAGTCAGAGAGGGGTATCATTCCCAGGGTTCCTACTGAGCCAGTGTTTGTGCTATGCGTTGCCTCTTTGCCAAGGCCAGGGCATACTGGGCACGCCTCCTTCTGTCTACTGGGGCAGGCTCAGGTTGTTCCTCCTCTGAGTCATGCTCTGCCTGTGATGGCCTTGGAAATGGTGGGGGGCTTTTTGTCCCGGCCCTATGCTGATCCTGCTGCAGCTGTTTTCGCAGGATCATATTATGTAGCACAGCACATACCATGACAATTTGGGTACATGTAGTTGGTGAGTACTGCAAGGCTCCACCAGATGTGTCCGGGCACCAGAATCATGACTTGAGCAGCCCAAACACATGCTCTATTACATTATGTGTTTGTGCGTGTGCCTCATTATGGCGTTCCAGTTCAGGTGTGTGTGCATTTCTGATGGGTGTCATCAGCCACGGCTCCAGTGCATAACCTGCATCCCCCACTAGGTGTCCATGTGGGATGTCCCCATTGGTAAATGTCTGGTACAGCTGCGTCAAATGTCAGATATGGGAATCATGGTAGCTCCCAGGGCAGCCAGCATACACATTCATTATTATGCCCTGGGCATCACACACGACCTGGCAGTTGATGGAGGGGAAGCCCTTGCAGTTAATGTAGGCCCTACCCCGCTCACCGGCTGGTGCTTTGATGTGTATGTGCGTGCAGTCTATTGCACCCACTACCTCAGGGTATTCCGCTATTTGCTGGAAGAGACACATATTGCTGGCCAATACCTCACGGGCATTGGGGAAATATACATGATCACCGACATGTGCTGACATGGCATCCAGGAACTGGTGCAGTACCCTGGAGGCTGATGCCTGTGATATCCCATCATATCACCAGTTGGTCTCTGGAAGGTACCTGTTGCTAGTATTCTTAGGCCAACACATACCTTGGTTTCCACTGGGATGGGTTCCCCTCTGTTGGTTCTGTGTGTGAGGCGTGGCCTGCGCAGCTCAACAATTTGCTGCAGGAGGTCTCTGTCCACTCTATAGCGCTCCACTATCTCCAGCTCATGTAAACCCTGGTAGGTGACCCTGGGCCTGTACACTCTTCTCCGTCTCCTCGCTGTGGGTTGTCTGGCAGCATTTCCTTTGTCACCACCCTCAGCAAGTCTCCTATGTCTCCTTATGACAGCTATGGCAGCCCCTAGCATGTTTGGTCTGAGTGCAGCTTTTTCAGTTTTCACTTCTACTAGTTTACTCCTGTCTTGCTGTGTCTCTTGAGAGAAACATACTGCAATGCTGTTTGCAGTGTTTTAAGTGCTGGGCTGGGCTTGTATTCTGCCTGTGTAATTGCCTGCTTCTAATTGTTTTCACCTGCTACCTCTACAGGTATTCCCTGCTAGTTTCCTACTATTTCTTCTGCTTCCTTTTCCTCTCTGTTTCCGCAGGGGGAGCAGCACGCATACCAGCGAAAACACGCTCACAGTGGCTACCACGCGCGCACACATGCTTACACGGATTAGAATCTGCTTATTTGTGTTAAAACGCGCGTACACCAGCGCAAACAGGTTTACAGATCTGTAAACAGGTTCCTACATGCTTACTCTGTCTTACATGCGCGCACTCTGTCTTACTCACGGCTCCCAGTGCTCACACGCGCGCATTTACGTACAGCAAGAAACTTTGGTGTTGGCCACAGTGTACACCTTCCATTTCTTGACTTTCCCATGCTTATCTGTTGACACTCTTCTTTTTCTACTGTGATTGATATGTTTCACATACCACTTTGCTCCAATGAGCTTGATTTCTTCATGACATTCCCCACTGTGATGTCACCTATCTCCTACTCTGTTACTCCCCCTTTTCTAACTCTTACACTACACGGACTGTGCTCATTTGCTACGTGACAGTGTGATTCACTATCCTACCATTCATTTACATAGGATTGCCTACTAATGCTTAGTTACATGTCTTACACTCAGCTTCCCCCCTTAGCAACCACTAGACGGTGGCCATGTTGTTTTTGGTCTGCTAGTCCCTGCATCGCAAATCCATGCATTACATAAAACCCACATTTGTGGGTTTCAAACCTTCATTTTTCAGTTTTATATAGCGCAGCCCATTTGCACGGGACTACGTTGCGTTTAAACATCGCCGATCTCCGATAAAAAAAAAAATCTTTTTTTTCATGTTTGCATCGGTTTACCTTGCCAATGGCCACATATTTGGCAATTGGCATGCTGTCTGTAACATTTGCACAGTTTATTTGGAGCTGTTCTGACTCCGTTGTGTTATTTGCAGAAACGTACTCAGTTGTCAACTGAGTACATTTCTGCAACTAACACGACTCTTACACGGGCTGGTTTCAGCTTCGTGGATCACTTAATCTACCTCATTTGCATGCCTTTCGGCTGCAAGTGGGGTGATTAGCATATCCACACCCCGCCTGTGTAAGAGTCGTTTTAGCTTTCTCTTACACGGGATTTCGGGCTGTTCCTGGATCGCAATGGCTGCATGGAGTCTTACACGACTCCGTGCAAGCCATCGTGAATCCTGCCCATTGTCTTCTTCAGCCAACTCAGCACATTTTTGAGTGTTTCCCTTAAGATTTTTAACCTAACTAAAAAATAATTTACAGTTATCCTTTGCATAGAAGGCTATTTTAGTCTCCTAATAAGCTTTTGGAACTCTTTGGGGCAAAGGGGGGCCAAAAAAAAATTGTTTTTCCAAGGGATGTTGATTATCTGTCCCCCCCCAAGGTTTTAAAATTTTTTTAACACAACAGGTTCAAGGCTCACAAGAGCACACTAGCACTATATGGCACACCTCATACCATGCATAACAGCACCAAAACACAGAACTAACTATGACAGGAGGGAGAGGGTCCATACATGTCAAGGATACTGTGGTGCCAGGACAGGTAGCATACATCATACTAAGTCTGGAACTGCTGAGTGAGGGCTCAGTGTCTGTTATTTGACATGTGTATTATTATAAGTATGAGCACTTGGGTATCAGGCCAGTTATTCAACATTACGAAGGTAAGTGGTCTATACACTTGTGGAGGTGCAGCTGGACCCAGCCCGTCTGACCTGGGAATGTCTGGGTACTGGCTTAGAGTGCCTGCCTATATGCACTGTTACATACTGGAAGTTGTACACCTTGTATGTTGTAGCATAGTCTACATACAGGCCTGCTGACTGTAGCTTTGTTTGTATGCATGTTTGCCTGTTATGTTCCTGAAACACTGATTCCACCGGGTGCAGATTACAGTGCCTCTGTGGATCCCTAGTGACATCTGTGTTGCTTACTGTACTGATGTCCATGTGTCACTTGACAGAACGTCACTGTTTGTCCTGTTTGCATGTAACACATTGCATATGACTTACCTCACATTTGCTCAATACAGCATTCATATATGCCAGCACTAACAAATCAGGAGCACTACACCCTCACATAGTCACCTTGAGTACCTTGTTCCCCATTGGCCCTATGTTGTTACTTAGTATGGGAGTCACAATGCTATGGTAGCATGTGCAAAGGTCACCTGTCATCTCCTCAGGTCCAGATGGTGAATCTGTGACAAGTGGCAAGCAATGCCTCATATGTACAGACAACCTCTTCCTCCATACATGTACAAATACAGATGCAACTACACAAACTAGCTAAGCCTCCATACACAGCAGGCTCAGTGATTCTGTCAGGTGAGCGTGGGATACTACAGTGAATAAGGTACCAGTCTCCAGACCTGCTACACTACAATTCCAAACAGAAACACACAGGCTACTATTGCCTGGTAATAGTGATCCTTGAGTAGCTGACACTACAGCAGACACAAGCAAACATACGCCAGAGCAGAGCACATGCAACACATAGCTCACAAAGCCTAAAGCAGCCAAGTCAGGCCAGCAACACAGAAGGTAAAATACACCCAAGGCAGTTGTGGCTGAGGTACCTCTATTGTCACGCATAATGTGGTCCTGCTCCCCAGGCTGAACAAGGTGACAGTCAGGTTGAGCCGCCCATCGGGCACCAGGATCCACCACAGGCAAGGTTAGCCCACCCTGCTGTAAAGTATGACTCAGTCATTGTCAGTGAGAGCGGTATGGACCTCTGACTCACCTCCCTGACTACAGTAGTATTACAGGACTCTGGGGAGCTTCCCTGTACAGGCTGGCGAGTTCGGCCTTGAGTAGCAGAATCCACCCTCACCGCGAATGCTGCCACAATATGTAGACAGGATCATCGGTTTCTGCACCTAACGATCTTTCAGTGATATCCAAAGGGGATCCAATGCCCATCGCGGAATTACATGCTGGACATGTGCCACATTGCTTGTTTGGGACAGCTTGCACCTGTCACCCATGGCCATTGTATATTGGCAGAGGCTGTTGGTTACACATAGTGCCTTTGTATGCAAGGCTGAAATACATAGCCACCCACACAGGTATCACATGGGACACTAATAGCAATGCTACCAACAGCAGCAGTAAACCCTGATGCATGCATTGGAAACTGTCCTTAGCATTACGTACAAGCAATATCCCATTACACAGTAACAGACTCCTGGTTTACCAAAGGCTCCCAGGTGCACACCATCAATTGCCAGGTCATTCCTGATACCGTACTTGTCATCCCTACACACGCGCACACCAAAACAGAACGGCAGTGGGATGTAATCCAAAGGCACCTCAGATACACACACACCCCCAGGTTGGTGGCACTGCACAAAGCCATCCAGAGCCTCTCCATGTGCAACACACACAGATGGGGTTGATCACCTTCAGGTTCGCCAGCCTGGCACACACCACACTCCCATACCCAGAAACCCACTTGGCATTCCTGAGGGACACTGGGAATATGACCAGTCTCTGCACGTTCCATTCGCCATGGTTGTACTGCAACCACCAAACATACAGTGCAGGCAAATAGTTCCTAAGCTGCAAGACCCTATCTGAAGAGTTTCTTATCACATTCATTCCCTGCATTGCTATGGAACAACTTGTTACCACTCCCACAAGTAGGTGACAACATGCCTGCACCTGTTCATCACCACCATGTGGACTATATGCTCCAGACCAATCATGTATCCCTCACTGGTGGGCTGACTTCCATCTACAACCCACACTGTATAGTCACATACCACATGTAGCCCTTGCACAGGAAACACCACAGTCAGCACAGTTGTCTGATGCATATTCCATGTATCTGCATGAGGCAGGCTTCGGACATGGGAACTCTTGCAGTTCACAGGTACATATGTAGGTGGCACACACATACATCATGTGTGCATTGACACATTACTGATAGCAAATGCGTCGTGCAATATTAGGAACAACACCCCACACACATGGACAAACTGTTTGACAAAAATACTGCATGGCATTTGTAGAGATACAAAACCCCTACCTAACTATGTTAGATCACTTGTGAGAGTCATGCAGTAGCAGAGTGTACTATTTGCATTACTTGGAGGATTGCTTTCTCCTGCTGTACTTATAGGGAAGCTGACATCATCAGTGTTTAGAGCAGTGGAATCATGCAGCACATGTTTTTCCTTTGTGGCAATGTGGAGCGCTGTGCCAAAGGGACATTTCTCATACACATGTAGATTGCACACACTACTCCTCTACATACAGTCCACACACACACACTGGGCGCACATTTGCTGGATTCAAACCTCTACACACTTATACTATGGCACTAGTAAGAAACAGCGTGCAGGAGCCGCTCTAGTTGCCATTAGTAGGGGATTGCTTTCTCCTGCTGGCACTTATAGGGTGCTGACATCATCAGTGTTTAGACAGTTTCGGAATATGCAGCATAAAGTGTTGTGTGTGTCAATAGATTTACTGTGCGACGTTTCGCAGACACATGGAATTGCATGTACTACTCCCCCACACACCTTTCAAATTGAAGGATTCGAAACACCCCATCTAATTAGGTTATGACATTAGTGAAAGACGACATTGGCCGGGAGCGCGCTAGTTGGCGTTACTAGGGGATTGCTTTCTCCTGCTGTACTTATAGGGTGCTGACATCATCAGTGTTTTAGACAGTAGGATATGCAGCATGCCGCCGTGTAGTAATAGTTGCCAAAGGGACATTTCTCATACACATGGAATTGCACATACTACTCCCGCTCACACACACAGAGCACTTGCAGGATTTGAATCCCCTACCTAATCCTATGTTATGACACTAGTGAGATGCATTAGCAGAGCGCCACTAAGTTTACCATTACTGGGAGTTGTTTTTCTCCTGCTGTGTATTGCCATAGGGTTGCTGACATCATCAGTGTTTAGACAGTGAAGAATATGCAGAGCATGTGTTGTGTAGTAAATAGTTGCCGCGGGACGTTTCTCATACACATAGGAATTGCACCAACACTACCTCCACACACACACACACTGAGCATTTGCAGGATTCAAACCCCTACTTAACTATGTTATAACACTCGTTGGAGTGACGCGGTAGCAGAGCTGGCGCTAGTGTCACAAAATAGTGGAGTGCCAATTTTACCACCAACCGACACATGTATAGTGTGCTGACATCATTATGGATGAAAAGGAGTGCGCTACATCTGTTACTGTGTCCATCGTAAGGGGGAGAGCATATCTATGCATTAACTTTAACAGGCACAGTGGTGGCTCTACTGCACTGTGGGAGGCAGATGCACCAAATACACTGTAGATAGCCTTCTGTATTCCCTAGGGACAACAGCTTCAGGTATTGCACTCACGGCCAAGTATGTTTACCTGTCAGATGCAAGTATCTGGCTGCTCATATACTGCTCTGTTTGTGGGTCTTTATTGCCCATGGCGCCCCTATCTCTATAAACAACATGTGTACTGTAGGAGATGTTTGCATATGAGTGGGATCCAGTACTACTTATGTCTCTGTTGTAACTTCACTGTGTGCACTTTGGGCAGCATGTCTGTATTGTGGGAGGAGTTCCTGTGTTAACAACACAGAAATGCCAGATATGTGTGTGCAATACGCTGCTGATCCTGTGACATGGTCTAAGTGTGTGTGCATGCCCAGTTCACAGTTTGTATGGCTTCCTGCCTGCCACATCTCATTTATCTAAGTGTGTGCGCATGCCCACTGTGACCTTTCCTTATGTTTGATCTGTGGACCACCACATTTCTGTTTGTGTGTGGACGCCATCTATATATCACATGTACAGTTGAGTGTTGGACATCAGGTTGTGTTCTTACTGCCCATCTGCTGTGTGTCTGAACCTAACAGGCATTATGCTGTGCCTGCAGGGTCGCCATGGGATAGTTTGCATACAGTTGTCATCATCCTTCCCTGCTTACCAAACAGTTGTATTGTTGTATAGTGTACTGGTGCAAAACTTTCACTGTGGTGGACAGTATAATCGGTTTCAGTCCTATCACTGCCTTAATGTTTATAGTGAGCACACCAGACTGGTTGAGGGCCAGTTGTGCAGATATGACCATGTTGCATTTTGTTCAGATATGGACAGCTTAGTACATGATTGTCCGACATTGTTTGTGTATTCCACAACTTGTGTGGACAGTGACAAACAATGGCCATGTGTCCTAGTCCATTTGTAATGCTATTCAGAGTGTTTGTCCTTCAACACATGTTTTCTGTTGTTTGCCATGACATATGTCACGGTTAGTGTGCTGTGCCTCTGTCTACCCGTGACATACAGGTGATATCCAGGGTACACGAACCATCTCCCATCCAGTCATCATGATTCCTCTGGATGACAGTCACTGAGGGACTCCCTGGATATCCTGTAGTGGGAGTTTAGTCGTGAGTGGAGTGAGCTTCTGGGTTATGGACCAATCAGTACAGCATGTCCTGTTTATGTCTGTGCTGGGGTTCAGGCCTGTCAGCTGCATAGGTCACCAGCATTCAGTGTTTACATGGTGCCAAATGTCCATTGATACCAGGTTGGTCATGGCTCTATACATCAGGCACAGTTCACCTCCAGCCAGGCAGTATGGCACTGTGTGGAGCTGCAGTTTCTTTACTCAGGCAACACATGGCATCTGTTACAGCTCTGTGATCCTCCTGGTGGGGTATTTGTGTGGTCTTTCCAGTTGCTGCAGGTGTCTGCTACGGTACATCCCTAAAGGGCCATTATACACAATTGTGAGGCTGCTGATGGATGACTGGAGAGGCACATTGACCTACCCTGACCTAGCTGTGCTTACCTTCATGATTAGGTGGGTATATGGTATGTTTCTGTAACCACTACAGACACATGGTTGTCACATGCAGGATATCTATCACCTTGTGCCCCCAGGTCTCTTATTGCTCCTGATGTACTTACTGGGTTAACACCTATGTGGTAATTTCTGGCCATGTACTGTGTTTCCACAGGGGATGACTATACACTATTCTGCATTTCGCTTGTTGGCATGGCTGTGACACCACTTGTGTGTTTCTATGTGTGCCTTTTGTAGGTTGCTTGTGTCAGCTGGAGGGTCCGATATGGTGGGCAGTTTGTAGTCCTCTGCAAACCTGCTCAGACAGAGTCCTTCCATGTTGGCCTGTACCTATGTGACATATATAGCATACAAGAGGGGTCCCAGGACCATGCCTTGTGGGATGCCAGTTGTACCTGGTTTGCAGTCTGCCATGGCTACAGCATGTCTGCCAGGTCAGTTCTGTCCTTGAGCTGGTTTGCAACCCATCTACTTGCATAGGGGTTTATAGTTAGGCTGGTGAGCTTATCTGTACCGCCAACTAGGGTATTGTATGGAAGGGTTTAGCAAGGTCCAGATAGGCTGTGTGATCAACGTTCCCCACATCAATGGGCTTGGTGCATGTTTCACATGAGTCGCACATGTGTAAGGGGCAGGATCTGCCCTATGGCAGCCACACTGGGTAGGGTCCAATGTCTGTAGGTACCCAATCTCGTTATTCATGAGATCCATGATCATCCTCTCCATTACTTTGGCAACCTAGATAGTCAGGGTTGAGGGTGATGGTTTGCGAGTATCCGTCCGAGCTTATTAGTCAATGGGACACTGTTGCTTATTACCGCTCTTTGGGTACATATCCTGTGGTGGGACTGATACTGCACAGTAATGCTATTTGCTGTTCCATTTCTTCTTACGGTACTTGTTGGACACAACTCGGGATATCTGGTACCATTGATGCTATGTGCTGTGCTTTGTGGATGCTGGCTATTACCTCAGCATCTGCAATGTCAGAGTATGACACTCTCCCTGGGATAGATATTTGGCAGTTAGGTGCTGGTGGGGAGTTTAGAAAAGAATCTATTGGGTAGGATGTTGGCAGTATTGTGGGTTTGGTGTATTGTTGTGAGTACTGCAGGGCATATCTGCGTAGGGTTATCGCGTGGTTTCCTACCATCCAGGTAGGACAACTGTATAATAATCCTTTGTGTCCTGCACAATTTGTATCATCATAGGTTCATAGGTTCATACTGTGCTCCCCGCAAACACGGACAACCCAGACTATGTGTGGGTCTCAACACCTTGCAATGTGCATATTATACCCATTAGGGTTTACTTTCGTGTGACACAGGGGTTGGCTATTGCCTATCTCACATGCACTTCGGATTTCTCTTGTTTAGGTTTGTATTGGCGGGAGCTCAGCCTATCATGGACTGGATTCTGTTCCAGAGTGTCCCTGTGAGCCTCTGGGTTATGGATGTAATCACCAGCACATCCTGTGTAATCTATGTGTAGAGGTTCAGATATCTCACTGTGGTGTGTCCTGCTGGATTTGGGGTTTCTGCCGTGTAGCATGTCCATTCATTTCCTGGATTGGACATGGCCCATCAGGCGCCACATCACCTCTGACTGTACGGTAGCTGGTTGGGCTTGGTTTCTTCAGCCAGGCTGCGAATGCTCCACTTTTTGGACCCTTTATCCTGTTGGTGGGGGTGCATTTTGGGTCTTTCTGACTGCTGGGTGTAGGTAGGAATAAATGAGAGCACTGGGGCATAGTTGTCCGCATTATGGGCCTGATAAGGAAGGGGTATGGGGGCACAGTGACCTCTGCAGCTGTACATGTGCATCCTTTCATAATGGAGTTAGCGAACAGGTCTTGCAGCGCCAGCAGTATTGTGTCACATGACGTTTCCAATCCCACTGTGTCCCTAGGTCCCTGATTACTTCTTCCATACATAATGGATTACCACCTATGTCATACTTTGTGTGTGCCTTGTTTTACAGTGCATTTGTTGGGACATTCATACTCTGGAAGTGTCTTCAGGAGGCTGGCTGGGGTACCTGGGTTTTGTATTGGGTCATGGCAGGCTTTCAAACGTTCTGGTTGATACAGTGTTACTTGCCAAAGCCGGACCGTCCAACTGCTGCTTCTTGCTGTGAGTACCAACCATGGGTGTGGACATTTCTTGATAATTACTGGTAGCCACCTCTGTGTTAATGTGTTCCATGTTATGGAGCTATGGGAGGCATGGTATGAGGCATAACCTGGTAGTATTAGGGTGCTCTTCTGGGCCCTTGCCAGGTTTCTGTTACAGAACACATATTACCATTCACATGCTGTAGTGGGTTTGGTCTGTACATTGCAGGTTAATTGGGTAGCTATTACGTCCAGCTTATTATCCTTGTGCTACCTATGTTAGTGGGTTCGTGTTTCCAGACTTACCTATTCAGGCACAGTGGGGTAACAGCAGCCAACACCGAGTATCTACACAGCCAGATGTGCTGGGTGTGTGCCATCTAACCCAGGTGGGGCATCATGTCTTGCTTTCGGCATGTCAGCCTAGGCCATCTCCAGCCATGTGTTTCCCCTTACTAGCAAGCAATACCTCAATACATTTGTACTTGATCTTGTTGTCTTCATAGTGTGGCATCATGCTTGGTGAGGGGTGAGATGTTAGGTTGGGTCTTCATGTTTCCATGTACTAGATGTTGTTACATTGCTTAACACGCGTCAGCACTCAGGTGTTAATTCTGCAGGGCTGCCTCTTTTGGATGCGCCTACACTCCCTGTACATGTTTGAGGAGCAAGGTTATGTCATGGTAGGCATCCCTATTTACTATATGAGTAAGGTCAGAGGGGTATCATGGGGTTTATACTGAGCCAGTGTTTGTGCTATCGTTGCCTCTTTGCGAGCCAGGGCATACTGGGCAACGCCTCCTTCTGTCTACTGGGGGCGAGGCTCAGGTTGACCCCTCCTCTGGTCATGCCACTAACATGTGATAGCCTTGGAAGTAGTTGCAGGGGCTTTTTGTCCCGACTATGTGATCCTGCTGCAGCTGTTTTACTTGGGATCATATTATGTATACAGCACATACCATGACAATTTGGGTACATGTGGTTGGGTAAGGTGCCGCAGGCTCCACCAGATGTGTCCGGGCACCAGAATCATGACTTAGGCAGCCCAAACACAGCTCATGCGTATGTTTGTGGTGTGCCTCATTATGCGTTCAGTTTAGGTGTTATTATTGCATTTCTGATGGGTGTCATCAATACGGCTCCAGTGCATAACCATCCCCACTGGTGTCTCATGGGGATATCTGTAGGCGAAATATGCCGGGCACAAACTCGCGTCAAATGTCAGATATGGGAATCATGGTAGCTCGGGGCAGCCAGCCATTCATTATTATACCCCTGGAATGCGACTTCTGGCGGCGTTTGAGTGGAAGCCCTTGCAGTTAATGTAGGCCCTACCCGGCTCACCGGCTGGGTGCTTTGATGTGTATGTCGCGTGCAGTCTATGCACCACTACCTCCAGAATTCCGGCTATTTGCGGAGAACACGCCAGCCTTTAGCCAATACCTCCCGGGCATTGGGAAATATACACTGATCACTGGCGCCATTACTTTGAATAGCATCCAGGAACTGGTGCAGTACACAGAGGCTGATGCCTGTGATATCCCCATCATATCACCAGTTGGTCTCTGGAAGGTACCTGTTGCTGGTGCCGGTAGCACATACCTTGGTTTCCACGCTGGGATGGGTTTCCCCTCTGTTGGTTCTGTGTGTGAGGCGTGGCCTGCGCAGCTCAGCAATTTGCTGCAGGAGGTCTCATGCCATATAGCTCCGCATCTCCAGCTCATGCCATGAAGCCCTGGTGGTGCAGGTGACCCTGGTACAATACACTCTTCTCCGTGCCATGCAGGTTTGTGGCATTTCCTTTGTCACCACCCTCAGCAAGTCTCCTGTATATCTCTCCCTTACTTGACAGCTATGGCAGCCCTAGCATGTTTTGGGTCTGAGTGCAGCTTTTTCAGTTTTCACTTCTGGTTTATACTGTCTTGCTGTGTCTCTGAGCATACGCAATGCTGTTTGTTATTTGGTATAGGCTGGGCTTGTATTCTGCCTGTGTAATTGCCTGCTTCTAATTGTTTTCCCCACCCTTGGGCCC
>NC_056738.1:543692067-543713365 GCF_019279795.1 Protopterus annectens | reverse complement strand
GGTGGGAGTGGGATTACTTTTGAGAAGAGTGCCCATTTTGGAGACTAGGAAAACGCCTTAAAAGTGGTATATTCATCTTTGGCAAGTCTGATGATGTCAGCAGCCTACAGATATAGCAGTGGAAATGAAAACTCCCAGTAAAGCATATAGTGCATCGTGTTAATGCATACTTCTCTAGTATCATAACATAGTTAGATAGGGGTTGAAATCCTGTAATTGCTGAGTGTGTGTGGGAGTTGTATGTTTGTGTGTGATTTCCTTTGAGGGGAGTGCCCTTTTTGGAGACTATGAAAACACCTTACAAGTGGTATATTCATCTATGGCAAGTCTGACGATGTCAGCATCCTACAAATATAGCAGTGGAAATAAAAAACTCCCGTAAAGCATATAGCATGTCATACTAATGCGTACGGCTTTGGTATTATAACATAGTTAGGTAGGAGTTTGAATCTTGCAATTGCTGAGTGTATGTGGGGGTGTGTTTTTTTTTTTGATTACCTTTGAGAGACTAGGAAAACGCCTTAAAGGTGGTATATTCATCTTTGGCAAGTCTAATGATGTCAGCAGCCTACAAATATAGCAGTGGAAATAAAAACTTCTGCTAAAGTGTATAGCATGTCGTGCTAATGTGTACTTTTCTAGTTTCATAATATAGTTAGGTAGGGGTTTAAATCCTGCAATTGCTGAGTGTATGTCTGTGTATATGTGGGGGGGATGTGTGTTTCTGTGTGATTACCTTTGAGAGGAGTGCCCATTTTGGAGACTTGGAAAACGCCTTAAAAGTGGCATATTCATCTTTGGCAAGTCTGATGATGTCAGCAGCCTACAAATATAGCAGTGGAAATGAAAACTCCCAGTAAAGCATTTAGCGCATCGTGTTAATGCGTATTTCTCTAGCATCATAACATAGTTAGGTAAGGGTGTGAATCCTGAAATTGCTGACTGTGTGTATGTGGGGGGGGTGTGTTTCTGTGTGATTACCTTTGAGAGGAGTGCCCATTTTGGAGATAAGGAAAACGTCTTAAAAGTGGTATATTCATCTTTGGCAAGTCTGATGATGTCAGCAGCCTACAAATATAGCAGTGGAAATGAAAACTCTGAGTAAAGCATATAGCGCGTTGTGCTAATGCATACTTCTCTAGTATCATAGCATGGTTAAGTAGGGGCGTGAATCCTGCAATTGCTTGAGTGTGTGTGTATGTAGGCGGGGGGGTGTTTCTGTGTGATTACCTTTGAGAGGAGTGCCCATTTTGGAGACTAGGAAAATGCCTTAAAAGTGGTATATTCATCTTTGGCAAGTGTGTAGCGCGTCGTGTTAATGCGTACTTTTCTAGTATCATAATATAGTTAGGTAGGGGGTTGAATCCTGAAATTGCTGTGTGTGTGTGTGACATTGTTGGTCAATGTGTAGTGGGTTTTGCTTTTACTACTGTATGACATATCAGTATAACAACAGTATGTGCATTGCACACTTCAGGTATCTGTGTATAGAATAGTGTGAGTGAGGGTTCATGCCTGGGGTATATTTCAGACATGTTCAAACACAACACAGTCTGTCAATAATGGACATTCATTATAGGTGTACAACAACCTTTGTGGATATGCATACAGACCCCTTATTGCTTATGTGATACACCAAGGGACATCAGAATACCTTTGGAAATGTGAATACCAAAGGACAGATGACATAATACTTGGTTGTATGTATACATCGGTATCCGTTCTACATGTTGGGGGCTACTACCTATGTGGAACTGTCAGGATACTATGTTTAGTAACTGTGGATGACTAAGCTATAGTTGGCTTATAACTTTACAGCATGTGTTGGACAACAGGTATCTGTCTGTATGATACCCTTGTGGAGGATAAATGTCTCATCTGGAGAATGCATTGTAGGCCACTGTATGCATTTCCAGATGTGGACGGACATATGCCTAGTGTGTTTGCTTGTACCTAAGAGGGCTATATGCCAAACAGGAGTGGTCACAGGAACGGGTGGCAGTCAATACCACTGGTTACTGGTATAGTATAGTAACGGAGGGATCCAAATGTTACTGCGTTTACTACATCTGTGTGTCAGTTATCAAGACATCATCTAACGATTGGTTATAGTCAGGCTGTTGAGGTTGTGTATGCTACCAGAATGCAAATCAATGACAGATAGTAACAGTATCACCCACGGCATAGTGTCAAACCATGTCATACACACATGTGTACCCAAGTTAAAACATATGTGTAGTAAAATGCATACTGGCCACCAATAGAAAGTATGAGATGTTAACACTGTGTAATACAGGGATTCCACCCTTCCCATGTGTCCACTATACACGTACATGGAGACAGTGCACCTCCACCATGTTCACAAATGTACACCTGCAAATCTGTACTGCACACATCACACACATACTGTCCACTCACTAACACATGCTGCCAAAACTACACACATCAGCCAAGTGGCACATGGGCGGACAATACATTGTTGGAATTAACAGTGGTGTAAACAATACTACATTGACAATCATACCTTTAATGCATCATGCCTGCTCAGATATACCTACAAGGATATCATTACACTTTACTGTTGACAACATGCTAACATTGCTACACTGCTATAAAGTCACCCTGTGCATCAGCACCATGTTAGCAACGTAAAATTTAAAATGCACAAGTCAATTTGATTTTTTTTTTTTTTTTTTTTTTTATATATATATATGACACAATCCTTGATGTTGATTAAACATAAAAATGTGTGCAGTTATAAAATACATATAAATATGTATATATGTAAATATATATATATATATATATATATCTTTATTTATATTTTTATAAAAAAAAAAAAAAAATCAAATTGACTTGTGCATTTTAAATTTTACGTTGCTGGCTAATAGATGGAGTGTTGCGATTAGTTATATTTAGGGTTTATAACACTGCATAGCCTTATACAAAAGGGAAATTTGTTAATTTGATTAAGGCTTGCATTATTGACTTCTATTAAATTAATTGATTTATTAACTAATTAACTATGTAGTATTTAAACTAAGATTGTTGGCTTGTGTATGTTGTCTGATGAAGGTGGGACATCGAGCTCACCGAAAGCTTGGTTCTGTACTTGGCTTACGTTTATTTGTTAAATAAATAACCCTTGGGAGTGTTCAGCTACTCGTTTTGTGTTCCTTTCTCTCAGCTAAGGCCATTGGTGATGAGGGATGTATTTGCAGTATGAATGTGCACATAGATGGGGTGGAAAGCTGTGTACTGTTGATTGGCGGCCCAACGACAGACCCTGTCAAACCTGCCTGTGCCACAACACATGTATCATCATTTCCACTATTTGTTGCTGTGACTTCAGGTTCCCTGCTGCACTCAACCAACCTAACCTCAGCACCTGTGAGAGGAAGACAGGAAACACACTTTACAATCTGTACATGATGTTAGCACACATGCACACATGCACAGATGCACACATGAACACATGCACACATGAACATATGAACATGCATACACTACTCACTAAAGTAGACACACACACACACACACACACACACACACACACACACACACACACACACACAGCAATCCAGAACATACTAATTAGTGGTTGATGGTGGAGTACAGTATCAGAAGCCAAACAGTCCTATCACACGTGTCAACATGCAGGATGGGTGTTGCTCAACAGCATGAAGTGCAAGTGTAGAAAGTCCTTGTTAATAACAGTATACATGTCTTTGATGCATGTGTGATGTTGAATGATTGGCCTCACCCTGGAACAGAATGTGTACATGGACACAACATTGCTGTGCAAGTATTAAATGCTTTCCAATGTCCTCAGCACCATCACTCACAGGTATGCATACCATGGCTGGATGCACAGAACCTTCAGGTGTATAACAATGAATGCTATGTGTAGTACTGTAGTTACTGTAACTGGATGTAGTGTAGTACCATGTGCCATCATCAGTCAGCATCATGTGGTCACTCAAGGCCATTAATGTGTGCCACACTGGTAACTATCTTGCTTTACCTAAACTGCAGCACTGTGGCTTCATTAACCATTTCACAGGCAGTTGTTACATGGGTATGTAAGGTGTTCAATAGGGAGCATTGCCTAACATGAATGTGTTGTGTGTTGAAGAGTGTTGCACTGCCCCATTATAGGTCTCTACCCCTCAGGTATAGTATGTGTTCTGTGTGGATGACATTTGGGATACTGGAGTCTGACCTTAGAGCAGGTGTCTAAATATGCCATGTGTATCATATGTACATGTACTGCGTATGACAAAGTGGTGTATGTTGTGTGCATGTGTATTGACTCTACCTGTACAATGTCCACTACAGTGTACCAGAATTGTTTGTGATGCTCTGTGTATTGCATGTGTTTGAGGCAGCTACTCATGTTACTGGGATGTGCATAGTCCAACAGAAAACATGCATAGTAGTACTCGGATGTGCATAGTCCCACAGAAAACATGCACAGTATGCATTATGTGTAGGTGTTTTACATGTGTATATGGCCTACAACTCACCTATGACATGCACATGTTATTTGCTATATTAAATGTAGAACACTCACCAGCATGGGTCTGCTGTCTTGCTGTCACACCAGAGGGACCTACAAGAATATGAGACAGTTTGTCAGTGTCAACAACTATGGCATTGCTGCTGTGAGTTTGCAACTTTACAGTAGTACAACGGTTGACAGTCACAGGCATACAGATTATGTTCTAAATTATCAGTATTGCACAACACCAGGCTCCACATCTTCTAAATACACAGTACACATCTGACATATGCATGTCCTAACAATCGAGCTAGCAGTAGTCTACAGATATGCCATGTTACCTGCACGCATTGAGTCAACTTGCTGGGCAACTCTGGCCTCCATGATGACACATGTCTGTTGTAGTGGTTGGCCAGGAGCCACCACGCTGAGGAGCAGCTCCTCCACTCTGGTGAGGGGCGGATGTAATGCTGCACCACCACCTGTGGCAAGCTGTTGCCTGCGGACATCCGAGGCATGCTGCCGGACATGTCTAATTAAATCACTGCAGTGATAGCGTACTTGCTCATAGGTCCGGTTATGCATCCCTACGTCATTAACCCGACGGACAACATCTTGCCATAGTGCAGTGCGCTCATGCTGGTCCTGGCTGGTTCTGGAGAAGAGCAGGGTGTGATGTTGTACTAGGGTGGATATAATTATGTCTTCCTCTTCAGGGGAATACGCAGGGTTTCTATGGTGAGGCATGTCCCTGAAAGACAATAAAACAATAATTGTGTGCAAGTCATGTGGCACACTTAACATTCTAAAGTACAGATATCAATGAAATGCCATACATAGCAACCTATTGGCTGTCAGTAGATACACACTTTTAATACCACATATCAGTGCTCAGCCCACAAGTGCCTGACAGTGCCTGGCACGTTCTATATATTAAACCATGTTCTGCACAGCAACAAAGATAAACCAGTATGTAAGACTATACAACAGTACATGGCACCTGTATGTGACACAATGCACCACCTAGCCACAGGAGGTATATATGAAGCTAATGCATACACACATATGTCATCCATTGAAATGAATGTAAAGTACATGTACAGTACTACCAGTACACCACGCTACTTGTTGATAGCAAACCCCTAAGTAACATATGTGCACATTCATCAATATAGGTGGCATACTGCTGTACTACACTATACATGTTGCTAGATATGCACTTATATCCTGTGTCACACATACGACCGAGGCCATGTTACAGGCATACCCACACACACATCAGACATACCTACAAGACACAAAGGTATGGCAACCCAGATGTGTTTTACCTGTGTACCATACAGTACTGTGTGTCAGCACTTATTCCAGAGTTATGTAATGCGTGAGGACTACAGGTAACAAACAAAACAGTGTTTCCAAGCAATGTGGATATACACCATACTGTGCTGTTTAGGCCTACAGCTTCAGGTAGTACTACAGTTCATACAGGATTTGTATTCACTAGTGTTAACAATCAATAAGCATACATGTACTGCTTTAGCCTACAATGGCACACTCCAGTCAACACCATGGGACTACGTCACACCGTATGCCATACTGCTTTTCCTGCCTAACAATAGTATACATATCTTTGCTGGGATCAGAGGTACAACACTACATACCATGATATAAACAGTTTCCCACTAGGCTATCACACACATATACACAACTTTGACACATTCACCTACACATTCACCATCACACTCAGTC
The DNA here is from genome assembly GCF_019279795.1 of Protopterus annectens. NCBI lineage: Eukaryota > Metazoa > Chordata > Ceratodontiformes > Protopteridae > Protopterus > Protopterus annectens. The sequence goes on along the minus strand of NC_056738.1, from coordinate 543,707,115 downwards.
AACCTCACATAGCAAGTAATACAACAAGTATATGTGTGTGTGTTTCGTGTCCTAGGTAGCTAATAAGCTATTAGCCGTAGGGCCTATGGAAGCCAAGCCATACGGTACCCTGACCTTCAACACCCATGTAATTTAAGTTCATGTGCCCCTGTCATGCAGAGCCACAGAGGTGATTCCCGGGTTGTATTTCCTATCTCACATCCAATCATCATGATTATTCATGACAACTGCTAATGAGGACCTTTATTTGCTATTGATAGGTAGTTAGTTCTAGAGTATGGTACGTGTCTGATATGATAATGTACCACTCCAGCATGTTCTGCTTTTTGACGTTACAAGGTTTAGATCAGTACAGTGTGTAGCTTGTATGGAAATTAATCTGTTTATATGGAGCATGTCCAACACTTATGGGTTTGGCATAGCTTTGTATGTTAAGCAGAGGTTGCCTCTGGGTAGGTGGTATGCGACACAGTGTAGCTGTGGTTTTGTAAGACAGTCTGCATAGGGCATCTGTTTGAGTCTGGTAATACTCTTTCTGAGGTATGTGTCTGGCATCTACAGTTGCTGTAGATGTCTTCTGAGGTACATACTAAAAGGGCCATTGTACTCTATGATGGGTTTTATGACTGATGAGTAGAGTGGAACACTGTCCTCTTTTTCCATGGATGACACACCTTTTCTGATGACATGTGGACCGTACACAGTTTACATGACTAGTGTGGCATTGTGATTATCAAAAGGGACACTACTGTCCACCTGTGTCCCGTGGTCTCTTATCACACTTTTGGTGTTGAGTACACTACCACCTATGTGGTAGTTCATGGGTACAGGGTTTTTAACAAAAGGGATGGCAATACATTTACAACATTGAGCTTGAGCGTACATATAAACATCCATTGGTGTACATATAGCTATACATATAGGCACATATACAGTCCACCTTTCATGGCGGGAATATCAATTATGCAAAGGTTGAGAGGGATACAGTTATGTAATAATATTGCACAGTCTTGTGCAGAATGCATGGAAGGTATTCTTAACCCATGTATCTTTAGCAGGACCCCCTGTCTGGAAGACTAAAAATCTAACAAATTATACCCACAGTGTTTAAACACCACATGTCATATGCCAGCACTGTATGCTGTCTTGTTTGCCACACACTACAACCTACATAACAATATGCACATAACAACCTGCACCAACATATATATGTCCACCTTTCACAAACAGTTGCAGTATGTCCCTTGCTCTATGCACATGTTAAGATGCTAATATATCAGTGTCAAAGAAAAATACTTCAAAAGACCAAAAGCATAAGGTTCAGTTCAGGTATCGTTATTTTTGCGCAAGGAGACAAAAAATGCAGTTTCAGAGTTTGTCTGACTAAATCAGGAAGTGTCACAATTATTATACCTTTCTTTCAAGACATTGCCCACTACGACTGATGTAGTAGATCACCAGTTCACAATTTTGTTACTTTACAGATGTTTCTCACATTTCTAGCTGACTCTTCAAAGTTTAAAAAATATTTTTTTAGTAAACAGGATGGCCTTGATGACCACCGGTCAATTATAACTTTCTTGCTATGTGATGTTACAAGTCTAGATACTATGGCTAATTCAAACACAATGCAAGTACAGATTTCTGAAGCAATTCATTGTTTATAGTATCTAACTTTCTTGCAGCTTGTGCACTTTTTCATTAGCACGAACAGAGCTTATTGTCCATAATGAATGGATCTACAGAAATTATTATTATTCTCTGTTTAATTTCCTGACCTAGCAGAAAATCACCTGCTTTCCAGTACATTTCCAAGGCATAAATGTATTTTTGCTGTGCTAGCAAACTAGGTCAGAGTGCATCTTGCAGAGTCAGAAAGCACAATTTCAGAAAAGCATGTTTTCAGTTTCAAATAGAACTAATGCTGCATATAAAATAAAAACGTGTTAATCTTCCCTTATTTAAAATAAGCATTGCACACATATGTTAATACATATTTTTCTAACAATCGGACACATATATATCCCTCCATATGTGTGTGCCATACAGACACAAGGTCCACACTGTTGTAAGTCTGTACACCTCACGGATGACCTGTTGGGCCTTGCTACAACATGAACAGTTGTCACGTGTACATACAGTAATATTACAGGGAATATATATAGCTGCAAATGCTACATTATTATACTAGCCTGGTACAGCAGTTACCAATGCTAAGCTACACATTATATGACTATCATGCATGTCTTACTCTGTCACATCCAAGTTTCTATAGGTGTTGGCACTACTCCCCCAAACTGCCATTATACACAGTACTGTACAGAACATAGATAACATGATCAGATGTTTGACATTTAATGCTGAGCTACATATGTCACAGTTATGTCCCACTGCACACAGCTACACACTACTTCGTCCATGGCAGTAGTTATGCATGGCATCAGTGCATACATACCTACTGCTGCCACATATGCATGTTTCAGAGTATGTACAGTACTCTTCATAAACATCTACTACTCGTCGGTAACTACATATCTGTTACATACCTGTTTGTCACTTTCAGGTCCGTCTGTGTATGCTTTCACTATTTTTTTTTTATTAATTAAGTAAAGTTATTTTTTTACTTAATTGTTATTTTTGGTTATTAATTAAGTATTTTTTTCTTAATTAATTTCTTTTCTTAGTAATTAATTATTTTTTACTTAATTAAATATTTTGTTATTAAGCAATAATTTTCTTTCACTACTGTCTGGGAGTTCTCTAGTGTGTAACACGTGCAATGTAATGATTGTGTGTGGGGACAGCAAGTACAGTCTGCTTTTATAGGTATCTGCACATGTGCATGTGATGTCCTCTGCACCAATTGGTGCCCAGCATTTGGTAAATGTATACAGCCAGCTGTGTGGTAATTGCAGTGCTCGCTGTCATAGCAACCCAATGCTATAAATTGCTAAGGTATGTAGGCGTAGCCCTTTCAGATTGCCAGAGTGGGGCCCATGCTTGTTTGCTGTGGACATTGTTGTGTAAGTCAGAAGGTTGGTATACTTCTTATATCTGAAGCTAGAGGTGTAGACAGTGATGTAGATGTTGTACTCAGACCTGACTGTTGCCACTTCCAGTACAGAGCTATCAGTGTAGAGTTTAACTCACCCCTACAAATGCTTACACAAGATATATGTGAGTATGTAGTTTCTTTTCAACTCATATAATTAACCACCATACAAAAGTAGTTATTGAGAAGTTATCTTTTGGCACATGAACTGTTTGTGAACTGTTATACTCTGAATATTGATGTACTCACTTCTGCAGGGTTTGTGTTTTTTATTGTTGACATTGGCACAGGATTCTCAGGTAAACTGGACAATTCCAGTACTGAGTATGCCTATCTACATCCTTGGTAGACCCTAAACACACAAGTATAATTTTATTTTGGGGGGGATGCAGACATACAGAGAGCATTATGTATTACTGTGTGAATGTTATCTTACTGGACTTAAAGGATTGCTGTGTACCTGTTAGTTTATCAAGGCAGGTGATCTGTCTGCATAGTTCCCAACTGTGAACCTATCCAGATGGTAGCCAGATGTTACACTGTTATTCTTTGTCTGTGCAACCCACAGGTGTTTTCAGCACTGGTACAATGGCATTGTTACAGTCAGTTGTTACCAGTACATGTCTACATCCTTTGGTATTTCTGTGTTGTACTCCTACATAATTGTAGGGTTGTGTAAGTCCTACCAAAGCTATTTGCAGAGTGTGTAACAGCAGAATAGCTGATATGCCTGTGTGTTTGTGCCTCTGCCAGGCCTATGAAACACTCAGATACATCTTTGCATGGAGTCAGGGATAGGTAGTTAAAAGTGAGGTAAACTTTACACATAATACAGACAGTAAGTGTATACTTGAGTGAAGCAGTGCATATGGATTAGTACACCTTTTATGACGTACAAGCGGTGTCTACTGTTATTATTGTCAGTATTCATTGTGTAATACCCCACCCTTCTGACTGACGTCAGTACTTTTCAGAGAGATTCAGAGGGACACAGCTACAATATGTTTCACAATCAGGGACATCCCTGAAAAGTTGTCACAGTTAGGAAGTATGGCCTCTGCCCTAATCAGATATGCCAGTGTTTGTCCTGCTATGATACTATGTGGGGGTTGTAAAGTGCCTCTGTAACATTATTTGCTGCTGGAATGGCTGCTTATCTTATCACACTCATGTAATCAATTCCACAACAATTGCTGGTAAAGATCCACAGAAGAAGCTTTGTGTTATGGCCTTCCTATTTTTCCTTTACATTCACTCATTGTAATGCATGATATATTTATTTCAGCACCAAGTTGTTGTATATCTGCTGTGGCTTAGTGGTACTTCATGCAGTCTAGTGTGTCCAAGGTCTGGGGTACGAGACTGACAGAGGTGTTTTATTTTGCTGCTGAGCAGAACAAAGGCCTTGACATACAGTGTGACTAAGGCACTTTTAAGCAGTTGTAAGCGGGTTTACATGGGTTTGTGTGATGCTTAGCAATACTTAGCTAAGAGCACACATGCGCACACTCGCGCAAACCCACTTACTACTGCTTAAAAGTGCTTACTCCTGCTAACCCCTGCACTAATTTCTTTGAAAGAAAAGAAAATGGGGAGATAGGAAAGTGATGAAAAAGGGAGCACAAAGAGGGAAAGACAGTAGGAAAACCAGCTCGGGATGTGCAGGACGGGTGTAGGGAAGGTCCATAGCTGCCCATTTCTTTACCAGCAACAGCTGTGCATATGTTAGAAATTTGGAGTGAAATTTGAAACCTTCCACCCCTGAGAGAGGGGTGAGGACAACAGAGTATGTTGTACTGCCAATTATAATTATCAGTTTACATGTCCAGCAGACATGTGTGCAAAATGGGCAGCTATGTATGGGATGTAATTTTTTTGTGGGAACAGATTGCCCTTTTTTTTTTCAGGTGAGAGTGGAAAGCGAGGTAAAGGAAGTAGGTATATTTGGGGAGGTAGGTTGTGGAGGTAAACAGACAAGACAAACAAGATGCATACAGCGACGGAATATGGCACATGGGGTGGGTGTACACAATTGACGGGTATGGATGTTTGGAAATCGCAAGCCCATGAGCCCACAGATGGTAACAGTGAAACTGAGATCCCCACCCATGGGCAGTCACCACTGCACCTTCACAGCCCCGAGGGTGGCTGTGCTGGGGGCTGTGTAGGAGGGGCAGGCTCACCCGTGAGTCATGCCACTCTCGCCTCGAGCTGGCGTAGGGGATGAGTGACTGAACGCTGGATCTCCCTACGCACCACAGCCCAGACCCTTTGGAAGGTGACAGGTGGCCCTTCTCTGCCCACGCTTGCACAGGGGTCAAGCCCCATTACCTGCAGTGCTTCCACCCAAAGGTAGCACAGGACTAATGGACGAGGGGAGCCTGGGCTGGGCACTGGACCTGCTGGTGCCAGGTGCAATCGCCAGCTGAGGAGGGACAGGTGGGTCCGCTGGGACCGGCCTTCCCATATGTTCTGTGTTTAGGTGTGTTTAATTACAACATAGACAACAGTATTCCAAATTAGTTGTAACAGCATGCAGTAATATTCCCATTAACCCAACACACCAGGGTTCCAACAGTTGAACAGCAAGCATAACACATGCATATATTGAACGACAGTGGACATTCCAACAGCATGCATGGATGATGGGAGGCAACAGGCCACCAAGACTGGGGTGTATGAACAGGGCACATGCATCAAAGTTCATGCAGATATTTATAGAACAATAGGACATATGTTCCAACAAATGTTGTCAGATTAGACATACCCATTGAGGTGTGGAATTGCATTGCTTATGCACATACAGTAGGGTGTAAAAAGATACCTCCATTAACATCTTATAACTACTTTTAGTCTACACTACATTCCTATTCACTGCAGGTGTATATCCCCTATATGTATTATTACACTTGGCAACGTGGATTAGGTTGTGTAATGGGTTTGGCTAGTTCATTATATACATGACCTATATCTGACATGCTAACTGTCCAAGATGCAGATGTTACTGCTGCATACTTATATATTTTATGTATATTTATATATCTACATATCTGGATGTTTTCACGTGACATTTTCTGTTACATTTCTACAGAAATTTACATTTCATGTAGCACACTCACATTTCTGGGGTACACATTAACAAGCTACTCATGTGCCAGATTTACCTATGCATGCCAGCCAATTACCAACTGTTGAGGACTGTATATATGCTTCACAACTACTGGCACTTCCTTCATCTACTTTATATGGGACTGCCCAACTGTGGGTTGACAGCACTTAATACAACAGTACTATTTATAAAATGCAAGGGTACAACAACATTTCAAAGTAAGTGACACAGACACACTCCAAGTATTATACCTTTATTAATTACATTACACACTTTTCTACAGGCTCTCTCTCATTTATTTGATATTACAGTGCATACAGAAGACTTATTCAAGATGTATTATACCTTTATTAATAGGGTACAACACTCTTTTTCAGGCTCACTTACTTATGTTATATAGCAGTACATGCAGACATATTATTCAGGACTTATTTTATCTTTATTTATGGGTTACTACACTCTTTTTCTGGCTCTCTGACTTATTTTATATAACAGTACATGCAGATAAATTATTCAGGGCATTTTATGGTTTTATTATTGGGCTACAACACTTTTTTTCAGGCTCTCTCAGCTATTTTATATAACAATACATGCAGAATAATTACTAACCTGCCCGGTGGCGCAGCCTATGCAGCCTACCTGCATAGGCTTGCTGATTCGCAGCACGAACACCTGCAGCTGTGAAGTAAATGAAGGGATATTGAGACATACCTATCCATTATATAGACTAAATTAGCATGTCTAACATACTTCATTCCATGGCTACCTACTCAGTAGTGGGGCATCTTGCATGTCACAGGCCTCCTGGATCCATTGGTTCAGTAGGTCCTGCTTCCATCTCTTCAGGTCTGCATGGTGGTGACGGACCTGCTCACCAGTCCGAGGGATGCCTGTGGCACTGGTGAGATCATGAGCTAACCGGTTCCAAGCCTCTGCTTTGTACTCCATCCCTTGGAACTGGCCCTGCAGGAGTCTTGACTCATGATGGTGGACAAGGAGCCAAACCATGTATTTTGACTCCTCGATGCCCCAGCGTTGTGCTCGAAAGCGACTACCCTCTCCAGCACCAGACATTCTGACTGCAAATGGGAGCTACAATCAGTTATGACGAGTATTCCCACCTATGGAGCTTAAATATGCCACATTTCCCGCACTTTTTTGTGATTGGTCATGTTTGAAATTTCTCGGCTGACTGCAGGCATGTTTAGCAATGGTTAATCTTCCATTTATAAGTATATGTATGTTAACACTGCATGCTTATTCTAAGCTGTCATGGCTTAGTGGTTCAGTACTTTGACTATGGTACACAGTGTCCTGGTTCGAAACCTGTCATTGCTTTTTATTTTACTACTGTCCAGACAGGCTAGGGGGTGTGGCTGTGTTTAGGCGACTTTGCTCTATGTTGCCCCACATTGCTCTACTGTGTGCTGGTTAGCGTGGTGCGCAGCTCCACGCAAACCTATTGCACTAGGTAAAGCGCTGCTTAGCTATGGGCAACTATATTGAGCTGGGTAAAGTGATACTTAGCTATGGGCAACCATATTGCGCAATCTAAAGCGCTGCTTAACTACGGGCAACTATATTGAACTGGGTAAAGCGCTGCTTAACTACAAGCAACTATATTGAGCTGGGTAAAGCGCTGCTTAGCTACGGGCAATTATATGTCAGGATCCTTCTTATATTTATATATATACATTTTGTTCACTGATACATAGGCCATTTCAATGCGTTTTAGTAAAATTTTTTCATATATGTCAGGAATTATTTCATATACTAATTTAAACATAAAATAGAATAGGGAGAGGTGGGACTCGAACCATGAATACCTCCGCTTTGTGCGAAGGCTCTACCACTACGCTATTGCTATTTGGCTTAATTTGCATAAACATTTCTTATTATGCTTTTCGATGTTGGAATTGTTAACTGTGGCTAAGCAATGGGCACACCCGAGCACACACGCACAAATACAGGCAGCTATATCGAGAATGATAAAAAAAAATAAAAGTTTTACATTTTATAACTGTACTAGGGATTTACAAATGTGAGGGAGTGTAGTGTTGGGTATGAAGACATTTGACCGGACTCGCTCATGTGTGTTGACATTTCACAATTCAGACACTTGCAGGGGTGTGGACCTTTGGACTGCTCAGCAGTCATACACGCCCCCTGCCTTCCTGCATGGTTCGTGTTAGACTTAGAGTAGAGTCAGTGTGCCCTCATGACTATGCATAGCACACTGATGTCATACCGTTCAACTGCAGTTTACGAGTAAAACTTATTTAGTCTTACACTGAGGATTCATTAATCTGGGTGAGTATCTTTTCACCAAGTATGGAGGTCATTTTCTAGAAGCTGGTAGAGCTCCATTCTTAGCATCCTCCTTAGCCTTTCCAGAATTCCTTCCTGACCTAGTCTGTCCCATGTCCCTCTTTGTCCTGCACACCTCCTTTCTTTTGATGACTTCCGTGACTTTGTCAGTAACCTTTCTTTAAGTACCTTATTTCTATAGCTTGCTTGGCCACATATCTGTTCTGTAGTCATTCCACATGCTGTTTGGAGGTGCTGCCACTCTTCTTCGACTAAGTCTGTTTCCTCCTCTATTTGTCTTGGGGTACATGAGCGCTGAGGACTTTCTTGTTCATTCTCCCTTTTTAATTGTCTTTCATTTATGGGTGAGTTTCAGATGGAAACATTCAGCATGATTTGGGGGAATGACCCCCAGAGAAGCACAAGTAGATAATGCAAAGGCCAGAGATAATGCATTGGCCGGAGGTCAGGATCGAACCTTGTACCTTGTGCATGGGAGGCGAATACCTTAACCGCTTCGCTATCTGTTCTCTCTCTCAGGGCAAAAAATGTATATACCTTCAATCTGTGAATCTCCTGCCTGTGGTGAGAATCAAACCTTGCACCTTGTGATTGAAAGGCATACAACTTAACCACTGCACCACTTGGCTTTGCAGATGGAAATGGCTTTAAAAAAAGGGGGTTTCAGCTTCATGATTCTCCTTGCATATCAGTCTAGTCAGACTTATGGGTCATTAGTTTACAGGATCTATTGATGGCCCACCTCTGTGCAAAGGGATGACTGTTGCTGTCCTCCACTCTACTGGAGCAAAGCCTGCCTAGAGACTGTTGTTAAATAGAGAACTGAATTGGTGTGCTAGGTCATGCTTCAGCTATTTACTAGGCACCCTGGGATTCCATAAGGGTTCATAGATGCTGTGTCTCTAGCTTTAGAGAGTGTAGTGACGACTTGTTCTTTTGTGATAGCAGGCAATGGAATCATAGGAGGAATTCATCAGAAGTGACCGGAGGTGATAAACAGGTGAAATTTTCAATGAATGTGAAGGCCAGCAAGTTTACAATGTCTTCTGCTTGAATATAAGCACTGTCTTCTTCAGGCAACTCAGCACAGTTGTGAGTGTTTCCCTTAAGATTTCTAACCTAACTAAAAAATACTTTACAGTTATCCTTTGCATAGAAGATTATTTTAGTCTCCTATTAAGCTTTTGCAGATTTGACTAGTTTCCGGATTTGTCTGTTGATACTAATGTGGGATTTTTTTTACGTTGAGCACTCTCCTGCTTAGTTTCAGACAGAAATGTCTGCCTTCTGTTGTATTGAGTGTTTATGACTGAGATCCTGTTAAATTGGCTATCTGTCCTGTGTTGGGCTGAATGCCCTCCCTGTCCCTTCAGGTATACTGAGTGTTTCTCTTCGTACTCAGTGGAGATCCTGTAACTAACAATGATATGGTGGGAGGCTTTGCCAACGGTCAGGCTGGACATGGAGTAGCTCAGTTTCCATGTTTTTCTTTTTCTATGTAGCTTGGAGGCTGGTGGGCCTGGTGAGCAGAAGTGTGTCTGACTTTATCTTTCTGTGTTTGTCTTAGCCGGATAGTATCTTTTCACCAAGTACAGAGGTCATTTTCTAGAAGCTGGTATAACTCCATTCTTAGCTTCCTCCTTAGCCATCCAGTATTCCTTCCTGGCCTAGTCTTTTTTTTCCATGTCCCTCTTTGTCCTGCACACCTCCTTTCTTTTGATGACTTCCGTGACTTTGTCAGTAACCTTTCTTTAAGTACCTTATTTCTATAGCTTGCTTGGCAATTCCTTTTTTCTTCTTTGGGGCTTTCTTCTTGAAATTTTTTTTTTCTCCCTTTTTTGGTTTGGGTGGGTTTTTTGATTCCATATTTGGGGAGGAAGGGAAAAAATTTGATAATTTAAGGAGAAGAGCATTAAGGGAGGTTTTAATTTTAAAGCGATTGAGGCGGATCCTTAACACTTGTACCCGTCCTGGGGGGAAAAACCAAATTTATCTTTCTCTTTCTCAGGGCCAAACAAACTATTTATAAAAACCTTTATCTAACCCGGCCCCTTTGGTTTGGGAAAATTCCCTTTTAAAAGGGTTTCCACTTCAATTTCTTGCAAATCTTTAGAGTTAGGGTCATTATTTCCCTCTATTGTGGGAACCCCTTTGGGTATTTGTTCCTCATTCTTGAGCAACCTGAAAAAGACTGTTGTTTGAACTAATTTGGAGGCATGCTTCAGCTTTTAATAGGAACCCCGGGGAAAAAGGGTTCTAGGTCTGTTCCTATTTAAGGCCCCGGGGGCCCGTTCTTTTGTGTTCAGCTTTTAATCTAGGAGGAATTTCTTTGGTGACCAGGGATAAAAGGGGAAAATTTTTAGAAGTACCGGAAGGGTTTTAAAAATTTTTCTTGAATATAAATGTTTAACAGCAAGTTTATGTTTCCTTAAGATTTCTCCCAAATAAATTTAAATTTTCCTTTTAAAAAATTTTAACCCCCATAACTTTAATTTACAGTTTCCTTTGCTGTGATCTAATTGGATTTTTTCGTTTGGGATTTCCTTTGTTTTGAAAAATGTTGTGTTTTTGTTGAGGTTTGCTTAGTTTTGAAAAATTTCCCTTTTGTTGTGTTGGTGAATGGTCCTGTTTTGGTATCTGGTGTTTGGCTAGGGTCCTGTCCCCCAAGGTATTGGAGGTTTCAAATCAGGTGGAATGGGGAACTAACCAAAGTTTGGGGGCTTGGAGGCGGTGGGCCCGGGAGCGTGTCTGCTTTTTCTTTTTTTTGTCTTAGGCCCGGTGGTTCAAAGGGCGATTATTTTCTGGTTTTTTTAAACCCATTTAGCTTCTCTTACCATCCCGACCTTTCCCGGAAACTTTTTTTCCATTCCCCCCCTTTTCCTTACCTCCTTTCCTTTTTGGCCTTCCTTTTCAGTCCTTTTTACCTTTTTCTTTGTTGCTTCCCTACTTTTCGTAACCTTTAATCTTTTTTAAGCTGCCACTTCTTGTTCTGTTTCCTCCCCATTTGTTTGGGGTCTTCTGGGCTTCTTGTTCTTCTCCCTTTTTTTTGTCTTTATGGTGAGTTTCGATTAACTTTAGCTTATTTTGGGTGACCCCGGCAATGGGAAAAACAAAGGCCCGATTGGGGACCCAGGAACAATTGTAATTGAAAAACGAATACCCTTCGGACTAATCCTTCCCCCTTTAGGGAAAAATTAAACCTTCATCTCTCCTCTCAGGGAAATTAAACCTTCATTTGTGAACCCTCTAGAACCCCTTTTTAATGGAATGGTTTAAAGGGGTCACTTCATGCCCCTTGCTTTCAGTTGGAGACTTAAGGGTTTAGTTTCAGGGTCTTTATTCCCCCCTCTGTGCAAAAGGGTATTTTTTCGGTTTCCCTTATGGGCCCAAAACCCGCCAAAAAGGGGTGTTTTTTGGCTTTTTCTAGGCACTTCCTAAACTTGGAAATGGGGCCTAAGGGGTTTTAGATGCTTGCTCTAGCTTTAAGGCCGGGACCATTGTTCTTGTGTGTTCAGGGTTTTAATCTAGGAGAATTTCTGAATACCGGAAGGAAAAAGGGGAAATTTCATAAGAAGGCCGGAAGGGTTTTAAAGGTTTTTAATTAAGATGTTTTCCCGCAATTACAATGTTTCTCTTTAAGATTTCTTCCTTACAAAAAATCACAGTTATTTTCTTAAAAATTTTTTAACCCCTATAATTTTCAGTTTATTTTCGGATTTTGTTTCCCAAATTGGGGTTTTTTTCATGAATCTTCTCTTGTTTTGAAAATGTGGGTTTTTTTATTGAGTTTTTGCTTAGTTTTGAAAAAAAATCTGCCTGTGTTGGGTGAATGCCCCCTGTTTGGTATCTGTGTTTCTTTCTCATGGGTCCTGTCTAAATATATTTGGGGGGTTTCCAGTCAGGTGGACTGGGGTACTAGTTCATGTTTTTTTTGGGGGCTTTGGGGGCTGGCTGGACAGAAATGTGTTTCTTTTTCTTTCTTTTTGCTTAGGCCCGGTGGTTCAAAGTCTGATTTTTTTTCTGGTTGTTTTTCCCATTCTTTTCCCCTAGATCCATTTTCCCCCTGGTTTTCCTTTTTTCCTTCCTCTTTCCTTCCCCCCTTTCTTTTTTTCCTGTCCCCCCTTTCTTAAACCTTTTTCTTATGCTTCCATCTGTTCGTAACCTTCCCAAGTTTTATTTTTACCCTTTTTGGGCAATTTTGTTTTCTCATTGCTTGGGTTTGAGGTGGCCCTTTTTTCTTCATTTCCTTTTATTTTTCTTTTTTGGGTGAGTTTCAGATCATTCCCCTTTTAATGCCCCAAGGGGATAATGGAAACCAGATAAAATTTTTGGGGAGCGAAACCGTAATTTGCAAAGGCCAAATTTAACTTCGCATCGGTCCTTCCTTCAGGGAATATTAACCCTTTAATTTTCTCCTTGGGAAAAATTATTATATTAAACCTTCACTAACCCTGCCTTGGTTTTAAATTGGGAAAAAGATTAAAAGGGTTTCACTTCATGACCCTTGCTTTCAGTATGGCTTAAAAAGTTTCAGTTCATTGATTCCCCCTTGTCAAAGGGGTTATGGTTTGTTTCCACTACTGGAGCCCAAAACCCGCCAAAAAGACTGTTGTTTAACTGAAAAGGTGCTAGGATGTTATATTTAAGGAACCCGGGATTCTAGGGTTTTAAAAGCTTGCCTATTTTTGGAGGGATAAATTTTTTTTGTGTTCAGGGTTTTAAATTTGGGGAATTTCTTTGGTACCGGATGGAAAAGGGGAAATTTCATAAGAAGGCCGAAGTTTACAATGTTTTCAATTAAAATGTTTAGGCCCAGCAAGTTTATGTTTCCCTTAAGATTTCTTCCTTTAAAAAAAACTTTTGATTTTCCTAAAGTTTTAACCCCCTAAAAACTTTTCAGTTTATTTTCGGGGTTTTGTCTATTATTTTTTAATTGACATTTCCGCTTGTTTTGAAAATGTGGGTTTTTTATTGGTTTTTGCTTAGTTTTAAAAAATTTTTTTCTGTTGTTTGGGTTTTTTTCCCCGGGCCCTTAAATTCTATGTTCTTTTGGCTAATGTCCTGTCCCAGTATATGGTGCTTTGCCAATTCAGTGGAAAAGAAAAGTAGGTGTTTTTTTTCAGGGGGCTTTGGGGGCTGGTTTCCTGGTCTTTTTCTATTTACTTTTGGGTGGTTTGGGGTGAGATGTTCATGTTTTTCTTAAACTGGTATAATCCTTTTAAACTTCCTTTTTAGATCGTACTTTCCCCCTTTGCTTTTTTTCCATTCCCTTTTCCTTCCTTTCCCTTTTTTTTATGCTTTTTGCCTCATTCCTTTCTTTTGTACCTTTTTACTTGCTCATACTTTCTTTAGTACCCCCCTTTTTAGTTTCTGCCATTTTCTTGACCCAATCTGTTTTCCCCCATTTTCTTTCTTGACTAAGGTTTCCTTCATTTCCCCTTTTTTTGTCTTTTTGGTTATTTCTTTAAAATTGCTTATTTGGGGAGCAGAAGGAAAATTTGATAATGCAAAGGCCAGAGATAATGCATTGGCCGGAGGTCAGAATTGAACCTTGTACCTTGTGCATGGGAGGCGAATACCTTAACCGCTTCGCTATCTGTTCTCTCTCCCTCACAGGGAGAAAAAAAATATATACCTTCACTTTGTGAATCTCATGCCTGTGGTGAGAATCAAACCTTGCACATTGTGATTGAAAGGCATACAACTTAACCACTGCACCACTTGGCTTTGCAGATGGAAATGGCTTTAAAAAAAGGGGGTTTCAGCTTCATGATTCTCCTTTCATATCAGTCTAGTCAGACTTATGGGTCATTAGTTTACAGGATCTATTGATGGCCCACCTCTGTGCAAAGGGATGACTGTTGCTGTCCTCCACTCTACTGGAGCAAAGCCTGCCTAGAGACTGTTGTTAAATAGAGAACTGAATTGGTGTGCTCGGTCATGCTTCATCTATTTACTAGGCACCCTGGGATTTCATAAGGGTTCATAGATGCTGTGTCTCTAGCTTTAGAAAGTGCAGTGACGACTTCTTCTTTTGAGATATCAGGCAATGTAATCATAGGGGGAATTTCATCAGAGGTGACCGGAGGTGATAAATGGGTGAAATTTTCATTGAATGTAAAGCCCAGCAAGTTTACAATGTCTTCTGCTTGAATATAAGCATTGTCTTCTTCAGCCAACTCAGCACTTTCCCTTAAGATTTCTAACCTAACTAAAAAATAATTTACAGTTATCCTTTGCATAGAAGGCTATTTTACTCTACTATTAAGCTTTTGCAGATTTGAGTAGTTCCCCGATTTGTCTGTTGATACTAATGTGGGATTTTTTTCTGTTGAGCAGTCTCCTGCTTAGTTTTAGACAGAAATGTCTGCCTTCTGTTGTATTGTGTGTTTATGACTGAGATCCTGTTAAATCGGACATCTGTCCTGTGTTGGGCTCAATGCCCTCCCTCTCCCTTCAGGTATACTGAATGTTTCTCACTCAGTGGGATCCTGTAACTAACAATGATATGGTGGGAGGCTTTGCCAGGTCAGGCTGGACATGAGATGTTTTTTTTTTC
>NC_056738.1:543603057-543691567 GCF_019279795.1 Protopterus annectens | reverse complement strand
TGTGTGTGTGTGTGTGTGTGTGTGTGTGTGTGTGTGTAAGTGTGTGTGTGTGCTTGCATGTGCGTGTGTGAGTGTGTGTATGTGTGTGTATATGTAGTCTGTATGTGTCTGTGCCTGTCTGTGTGTGAGTACTGTGTTTGAATAAAGCAATCAAATAGAAGTTTCTTGCATATTTACTGCTGCTTAAACTATATAGAAAGACAAATCCCAGCTGGAAGCATATTTACACATATACGTCAGTATCTGCATGCACAATAAATATATTTTGACAATAAGTGTTTAGTTCATCATAAATGGTATTTAAAACCATTTTAATACAGGATTAATTAAGCAGTTGACGGAAAAAAGTCATTTTTTATTCATCCCAGAAACTAAAACTGAAGTGAAAGACCTAGTCTGAAGAATGATATAAGTACTCCATTATTAAAGTATCCAATCACGTTTGCTCATTCAGACTTGAGCTTTCACAAGGCAAATAAATTATTTTTTGAGTGCTTGTTTATTGGGATATTTCTGAAAAAATGTGCTTATCTGCATAACTAACAATATAAATAACACTGGCAGTCTTTCGAGATATACAATTTATGTGTGAATATCATTTGCAGTTTTCTTCTGCACCATCTAAGATTTCATTTCTTGACATATAATAGTTTGTAAGTAATTTGGTTTTGGAAATATTAATGTGCACATGGAAATATTGCATGCATTCATAATTACTTTCAAACCTCTAGCAATCTCTCCATTATAATGTATTATACATGGATAGTTACAATGTATTTTTCTGTCTCCATAGTATTTAATGCCAAGCCACTTAATATCATGTAGCTCTCTCATTTCTGAAAATATGAATGTGAATATGAAAATTTTAATAACTATTTATAATTTGCATAATTTTTTTCACTTTCAGATTTTTTTTAATTTGTGTTTCTGAGAGGGGGATATCCTGCTGGAAATAGGAGTGATGTTATGAGGTACGCAAACTTTACACTGATTAGTTGGCCAGATTTTTTGCCAGCTTACCTACTTTTCAAGAGCTTTTGTCAAGATTTCAGTGTCTGCAGTTTGAGAGGTACACCCTATTGTGATCTAAACTGATCATTTTCTGCCCTCAACAGGAATAAATCTCTATAGTTTTTTCCTTGTGCTGAGCCATCTTCCATGTGATTAAATTTTTCTACTGTTGTGGACAAAAATTGTCGAAACTGACAATAATCGCTCAGGTATTTGCTTAAGATATAATTGACAATCTGTGTTACAACTTGCATTAGATTGCTAAATTTGACAACTTTACTGCAAAGAGTTTGCTGTTGAATTATGCAGAGAAATATCATTTTGGCACTAATGTTTCCTCCATAACTGCCCCTGGAGGTAAAATAGTAAGCTCAGTTTTGATTACACATATCCCTGGTGCTGTCATCAAATTAGTTAACTGTATCCATTTTAGTCACAACTCAAGAAGCATATCATGCATTTTTAAATGTTATCTCTAGTTATAGTGCCTTCAGTACTGACAAGATTGGCTAATTCTTTGCATACTAAAACATTTTTTATACCGTGGCTAATTATCAACACATGTCTGAGATATCATTACTTTTATTTGTCATGACTAAATAATAAGTGAAAGATTTTGCTTTGTCCTTTGGTTGTTCCAGGAAACTATTTCATTTACTGTTTGCCTTGCTGTCGCCCGAGCTGAAAAACAGATATCTTCAAATAAAGTCATCTTCTCAATTCAGATTTGAGAAACCACAGCTAACATGCATGTTTTTACAAGCACAGAATTGGTATAAGGCCATCTTCTTTCTGCAGTTACCTCAGCCACCTTGCAACATACATGAGCTACTGCATCATTTTGAGCACTTAATTTCTTGAATATGCTTTGATGGTCACAATAAAAGGTTTCAATGATTTAACTTTTTCAGCTCTCACTACATCACTAAGACATCCATAGTAATGTCTTTTTTTTTTTCAAAAGTGCACCATATTTAATCTGAAAACAGCAATGCACTTCCAATAAATTCGACAAAATGAATAACCCAGGACTTCAGTGAAGCAGTACTCTGTCCGTCTGTCATTAGCCACGTTAAGGTTAATTGAGTTGACACTAAAATTTACAGCACAAAAAATAAGGCTTAATACATGACTGCTGAAAGAAAGAGAGTACTGGCAGGGTATATTCCAAAGGCTTGCATGCTAGTAGCTTGCATCACACCTGCTCACTACCACTCTAAATGGCAAATGCCTTATCTCCCACTAGACTGATTCTTCTTTACCTAGCCTTCCCACCACCCAACCCTACTGAACTGCATTGCCCAAATACAGCCCTTTCCCTAACCTTAAAATTCCCATCTGGTCCCTAATCCTTACAGTAACAGTCCCCTCTCACTCCCTAAACCTAATCTAAAATCCCTAATCACTCCCTAAACCTAAACCTAAAACGCCACTCCCCCTCCTTAAACCTAAAGCCCCCAGTCACTGCCTATACCTAAAACTCCCTTTCCTGTCCCTAACCCTAAACTCCTCTCTCATTCCCTTAACCTAAAAAATCCTCCCACTCCCTGAATCTAAAGTCCCTGATCTCACTCATCCTAACCTTAAATTCCCCCAGCTGTTTCTGAAACCTAAATCCTGTTTCAGATCACTGCCTGAAACCCTAACCTACACTCTCCCCCACTCCCATTCATTTCCTGTGGCTGCAACATTTACCTTCCTTAAGCTTGGCTACTGTGTTTGAGTGATGTATGGCAGGTCTATTCTCTCAGTATGGCTCCAGTACCTCACCCAATATGTAGTTGAGTTCAAGCACGAGAAGAAGCCTATGGAAACAAAATGATGCTTGAGTCCCTGGCTTTGAGACAGTGCTTTTCAAGTGCCTGGAATTTGGGCAGTTGTAGTAGACCCTGCTGGAATACATAAAAACAAACACACCTCCTGCAGCTTTGATCACTTTAACAGCTATCATCCTCTGTATCAAAAAGAGGAATTCCATTAACGGGCAATTTGTACGGTTGACTAGAATAGTGTCTGATCTGGATCTGTTTTGTGAGGAGTCTTTGAAATTAAAGGATGTGTTTATGGAAAGGGATATCTCTTGAACTTAATTGATAATATTTTCAATGAGGTATATAAACAGAGGTGTGAAGGGATATGTACTCCATTACTAGGGAATAATATTGGGTTGACAAATATGGCACCTATTGATTGCGGTCATGCCATGGTATTACAGTACAATTCTTTAAGTGGGCCGTTGAGAGACATTATTACTAAATATTGGGTTATTTTTAAATATTTTTTTGAGATAGCTCAATGGTGGGACCTCATCCTAGGTTTACTTATATTAAACCTTGCATTAGTAAGAGCATTTTAATCTAATAAATTTTGTGTTAGAAAAATAATAAAACTGCATCGCTACTATGTATGTATGGGTCTTGCAACCTGTGTAAGTTCATTTTATCTGACAACCCTTGTTCTGTTAAAGGTTATGATGCTATTTATATCAATGGTAGATATAATTGTGATACTAGTGCCATTGTTTACTTAGCAGTATGTGCCTCTTGCTTGGCTTTTTACATTAGGAAAACTAACAATGTGCTAAGAAAACGTACTTATGAACACAACTACAATATTCATAGATGTGATGTCAATACTGCACTAAGTAAACACGCTATGTCATGTAATAATTTAATCATTTTTGCATGTTTTATTTTGTAGTATTGAAAATGTTGATCGTAATTCTAGAGGGGGGTTGTGGCAGGAGAGTTAGAATATTGCAAACTTGTGTGGCAACTACCACTGCTTGCCAGAAGAGAGCCTAGCATTAATGAGAAAATATACATTAGCAGTGAGCTCTTCTACAAGCTGCTAGATTGTATTTATTTTTTCTAGCATTTCCATTGTATTTATGAATTTTGTAGTGCATCATATGTAGTTATATCTGTTTTTTATAATATAATATTATTTATTCTAGATTTTTATATTACATATGTGTTTATTTGTTTCACTATCTATTTGTGTGCATCATGTGTTCTCATTTTTGATCAGTGATGATTGATAAGATATTATTTCAATTGGACCTATTTTGCTATTTAAATGTTTGTTTTCATTATATTACCAGATTCTGAAGAAGTCTTATTATAGATGGCGGTGCTACATCTGTTTTTTTTTTTTTTTCAGTTGTGATTAAAGTGTGGTTTAGTGAGTCAGACTATGTCATTCCTACTTTTTATCCCTGTATACTACTTTTATTATGGATTCTTGTTTTTTGAGTTCAGTGATTTCCTGCAAATTGTTTGGTTTAACTTTGTATTGCAAAGGCGTTCACGTGTATTAAATAAGCTTCCCCTGTCAGTTAAACTTAGCCTATCTACATATAACTTCAAGAAGAAATTGGATGCCTACACAGACAAATGCAAGTTTCAGCATATTATTCATACCATTAACCTCCTCAATGGCCAAAGGCCTTCAGCTCAATCATCAAGCCTAAGAAACTATGTGAATTTTATTAATTGACAACCATGTCATCAAGCTAAACCGTTAGCCATTATAAAGGGCTTTGGTTCTACAAAGATGTAACAATATGCAAGTGGTATCCAAAAGTAACAACAATCTGACTTACACAGACAATAATGTCTAAAAAGACATAATATGTAGATTAAAATAGTACTGTTAAAACAATACCAAATACATAAGCTGTGATCCCAGGTCAAGTGCAAAAGATATTACTGTGCGAATTAAACTAATCCTTTACTCTATACATTACATCTTTGACCCAGTGGCTTTCACTGAATAGCTAATACAGTCAAATGGCTCCAGGAGCAAAATAGACATGCACCATTTAACTGCCCCCCCCCCCCCAAACTGATAACTGACAGCTATGTTATTTAAAAATCTTTCAGGCAGTAAGTTACCATGCTAGCAAGACAAGCATCTGATACAAGTTAATGAATTGAACATGTACAAAAACCTACCAATATGAGAAAAAATGTACATGAATGCACAAATTGTGTAGGACTGTGGTAAATAATTTTTATTTATAAAAAGGCAAAATACGCTAGCCTGTGATTTTGGATTCAATGAAGACTTTTAACACTGAAATTCTGAGCACTTACAATAAAATGCCAACCTGTTTGTGCCCAGGAAAATTATATTTAAAAGCAATGGCACAGAGAGGTCAGCAAAAATTAATGCAAGTTATTAATCTTTTTTTAAATATACATTATTAATGTGAGAGTGACTGAAAAGGAAGAGATGATTCATTGTAAGACCTGGAAAGCACAGTATGCCAACAAATCCCAGGAAAAAAAACTTCTGCACTACATACAGATAAGAAATAAAACCAAGCACAATATAAGACTTGACAAAAAATTCCACTACTTTATCTTACAGCAGGCACAATAAAAATCCTATAAAAAAATCTGTTTTTTGGTCCAAAATCTACTAAATCCAGATCAAAGTCAACAACTCACTCTCTCAACAGAAGACACTTCATCAACATTAACAAATGCTTCCTTCAAGATGTAGCCTCACTTATCAAAGGCAATCTCACCATCAAACCAACCCCCACCAACAAAACTCCATGGAAGCTCACTTCTCACTCAAACTTGCCCCTACCGCCAACGTAAGAAAATATCTCCTAAAACTAAACACTACAAGCTGTGCTGCAGACAGCCTTTCTCCTGAATTCCTCAAAATTGCAGCTGAACTCTGTCATATCCAAAATCAATACGAAAAAACAGACCCATTCTGGAATCTCATGTCCCAGGCTAGCCATTTGGAAGAAGGCATACATACTTCCTCTTCATAAAGGAGGACTCTCCACTGACTACTCCAACTTCAGATCAATAACCATCCTGTTACCATTATTTAAAATATTAGAAAGGTGTATCCATTCCTAATTACTTCAATACCTGACCATAAACAATCTTCTCTCCCGACACAACATGGCTTTTATCCCAACCATAGCACCACTTCTGCCCTATTTCGTTTTGCTGATACCATTAATAAAAACAGAAATGCCTGAGATATAGTATTGTCCTTATTTCTAGACCTGTCCAAAGCATTCAACATCATCTCTTACCATAAACCTTTACTAAAACTCTCCTCCTTAGGTCTTCCCCCTCCTCCATCTCCTTGTTTAACAGCTACCTAACAGACAGATTCCAAGCAGTAAAATGGCAGCAGGAATACTCATCATTTCTACCCATTACTGTAGGAGTGCCATAAGGTTACACACTTAGACCTCTCATGTTTAACATATTTATAAATGATTTGCACATGGCTTCCAAGCATGACATTCTTGTACAATATGCAGATAACTCTGCACTCATATGCACAGCCTCAAACCTACAAAAATTTCAAGAAATTGCTTAAGAATTCTTTACATCCATAGAATCTTGGCTAGACAACTCACAACTCCTACTTAGCCCCCCCCCCCAAAATGAAATTACTACTGTTTACCCCAAAAACACTCTTTGAACATAAAATTCTTATAAAAAATCAAAAATTAAATAACACCCTGATTGAATAGGTCTTAACACGAAACTCTTAGGAGACACAATTGATGGCACCTTGAAATTTGACCTTTACTTCCAAACTGTTATCAAAAATAACCACCAAAAGCTTGGCCTCTTATATAGAACAAAACACTACCTAACAGACACAGTTAGAGAAACCATAGCTAAAGCCTACCTCCTACCTATCCTACTATATGCCTCCCCACAATTTACTAAACTATAAACATCCATACAAACAAAGCTAAAACAGTGCTACAATAAAATAACTAATTTTGTTGCAAATTGTCCCTTTAGAACTCATCACTGTTCTGCCCTAAACAACTAAATTGGACTGAACCCCCACATCACCCCCACTATAGTCAGCACATACTCTAATATACTACCCTGATAAGTATCTGGCATAAAAGGCATGCTTCATTGCTATTACCTTACCAAAGCTCTTTGCATTAAAGATAAACTCCTCCTGTCCGTCACTAAAGCCCTAAATACATCGGGAGCCTCCTTACACTCAGACTCTGTGGCTACCATCTGAAATGCCCACTCACATGCTCTCAAGCTTCATGAAAACCAACAGGCATTCAAAACTCATCTAAGATAACAGCTCTCAACATCCTGACTCTGTTGCTATACATCTCCAGGATACGTTTATCATCTTTGTTTCTTCCGCCTCTTCTATTATATCTCTGATCTCCTTTACTCTGTTACCAACTATCACTCTATCTTCACCCACCCCACTTTCTACCTATGCCTTTCTTAACTCTTTTACCACTCACTTCATTTATATCTCATAATTAAATCAACCTTTTGCCTTCAATCTTTGTAAGTAACTCAGTACTCTATATTGCGACATCTATCTTGCTGCATAGTTATTTAACTATATCTGTATAGAATATAATTATTATAAGAAGTCTTACCACGTTATGTACAGTTACTGTCATTCTGACATTGTAAAATTTATTTTAATTGTATTCTACATGATATTTTTGATACTGCATAGCTTAAAAGATTTTGTTTGTACTGCATGTACTGGAGCTTTTCTCCCTGGGCCTTGACGGAAAAGGGGCCTTTGTACCCAGCTGGACTTCCCCAGTCAAAAAATGTAAAAATAAATGGATAATAAATATATAAAGGAAAGGTATACCAGCATTGGTATGAAAACCACTGTGGTTACTTGCACTCACATGCCACAAATACAAAAATAAACAGTTCAAATTAATCAGAGACAACCTCATTTTCTGCAATGACATTATATCCGATAAAAATAGTACAGTTCACTAGAAGACACCTGACTGACTTAATCTACCAGAAACTTAATTTGAAAATCACTGGTGATAACCGGAATGCAGGGCAACTTCTCCATGTGCGCACACACACACACACACACACACACACACACACACACACACACACACACACACACACACACACACACACACACACACACATAAAACACTCAGTTGACTCAGTATGTAATAATGTATCTTTTTCGTGTTTTACATACATGTACGCCAGAACTCAGGAATGAGCCATGAACCATTGAGTTGACCTGTGATGCCACAGTACCACACTGCTGCTCTTTATAAGATCCAAGAAAGTCTTCATCCATCAAAACTAGCAGAACTAAAGAAAAAGAAAGATTTAGACATCTGGCTTAAGCTGATATCCTGACTGTGCACATTGGCATGCACAGATCCCACCCCATGATTGCAGGTCTCACACTACTAGAGAATTAATTAGTAATTTGAGTACCAACTATTTGGGTTCCAAAAGTTCACTGCCAATTGCTCAAAAATGTATATAAATTAGGTTAGCATCAAGTAGAAAAAATTTTTTTGCTGGAGAGCAGGCCCTCCTGCAACCCCCCCCCCCCCCCCACCACACACACACACATTGTGGGGCCTCTCCTCACCCTTGTTCTATAAATGTATTATTCCCAAGATCACACCAACTCAAAGAAAATATATTTAGAGATAAAGTATGTGTATTCAAGTCTGTTGCTCTGAAATACACACAGCATCAGAGCCAGCTCTCTGATATAGAGGAATATAGCCCTAGCCTTGGTCTAGGCAAACTGGGTTCAATTAGCAATTCATTCATCTGAGATGATGTTAGGGAGGGATCAGTGTGCCTACCCCAGGTGGGTGGCAATCATCCATATTCTCCCTCAAGGGAGATGTGGTCCATAGAGGGAACTTGCACTCGGACAGAATACACAAAGACAGGGGGGTGGGGGGTGGAGAGAAATGAGGGTAGGTCATTAAATTAAAAAAAATCCCTCCAAGTGGAAGCAGTCACTGGCATGACCCTCCAGGACAGCCTTAAGACCCATGCCACACCTAAGTATAAAGCAACAAGGAGGAAAATACACAAAGGAGCAGCTGAACCACGTGCAGCTAGAATGTGACCAAGTAACAGACAACCCATGGAAATATAGAAACAGGCAGGAAATCAGCTAAATACTCAATTGGATGAACCGCCTGGGATACCTGTGCTAGTTTATTATATGTTCAAAATGTAGCCAGCTGGTCATTACAATGCCTAGTCAGCACATTCTGTGTTTACATCATAAAGGATAAATGCAGCATTTATCAGCAGGATACACTGGCATCAGAGTCTGCTACTGTAACTGCAGAATTTGAAGATCTGGCTTTGCTAAGATTACTTTATTAACAAAACACTTTCACTGAATTATCACTTCTGACACATGCAAACATATTTATATAAAAGTAAACAAACAATATTAACAAGTTCACATTTACAAATATTATATATATCACATGGTCTTCTATACAATCTAATCAATCCACCATTACATACATTGTTCAATTCCTGCCATTTCTTAAACCTCATTTCTCTTCCAAAACATTTTCTGCATGTATTGTTCCCACAATTTTCATTTTTTCTGTGTAATTTGCTCCTTCCCTTTTCTAAAGATCCTACTTCCTGTTCTTTTAGCTATGTTACAATATTCACTACATCAAGTATGGTTGGTACAGACTTTGATTTTTATTTTCTAATAATTGCTTTTTTGGCAGCCACGAGAATTACATTTAATTACTATGTCTAGGCAATTCAGATTCTTTATTCCAGCTCAAAAACATCATTTGGTTAGTTATACTTATTTGCTCATCCGGTATGTCTGACAGAGTACTCTGTAGGGAATTAACTCATTACACTCCAAAAACATATACTCCCATGAACCTCTTTCTTCCCAATAACACCTTCAAAATTTGCCACCTACCTGAAGAAAAATTCTTTGGAGTCTGCTTGGAAGTATAAAAGTACCTATGCAAACACTCCCAAGCAAAAATCCTAAATCTTCTAGATTTTGTTGCATATTTGGGAGCTATACATATGTCCTCCCATTGTTTATTTGTGAATTGTTTATCTAGTCTCTCTTCCCGATCTTTTCTTATCTTCTCTGACTGATTCCTATAGTTAATGTGCAATATTTTATATGCCCTACTAATTATCACATTTTTAACAACAGCTTCTGTTCTATATTCAACTTCAAACTCAAGTCAAGTGCAGGTCTTTCACTTAGAATTTCCCTGTCCTATTCTCTTTGCCTACACTCTGATATCAATCCCTGATAAGGAAGCCAGTCTCTAACTGCAAATGTCTTTTTGACCTCTTTCCAATATATTACCTTTCCCTGTCTAATGATTTGTTACCTATACCTTGGCTCCATTGCCATCTTCCTCCAGTAAATTCCAGCCCTCTCTTGGCTATTGTCTGTATCCCTAATCACAGTCATCCCTGTCCACACAATCCCCGTTCTCCATTCCTGTGTTGGTATAGTTCTTAGTATAACCAAAGCAGAGCTGAGACCATAAAAGAAGGAACCACAAGCAAAAAACAAACGGTCCAGCCACACTGAGAATGGCTGAGAATAAATTTATTGTAATTAATCTTTATATACAAGCGCTTTCACCCTGCCCAAATGCAAGGCTTTTTCAAGTAATAAAAATAACTAAAATTCATTCATATACCCTTTGCCCCCTAAAAAGGCGCCAAGAATTTCCTAATGTTTTTAAAGGTACATACCCACCCCCTTAATTGCAAAAAAATACAGCAATTTAATACATTTCAGTTTATATTACCCATGTTTCATAATTTCCATGATTCAAAATACATCATTCAGTGTAAGCTAGTGTACAATACATGTAAACCTGAACAGAACTATAGTTTCTCTGCTTTTTTAACCAAGTATGGTTTTATAGATATGTGATCTGTGCAAAGGGATGATTGTTCATGTCCTCCACTCTACTGGAGCAAAGCCTGCCTAGAGACTGTTGTTAAATAGAGAGCTGAATTGGTGTGGATTCCATAAGGTCTCATAAATGCTGTGTCTCTAGGTTTAGAGAGTGCAGTGACAACTTCTTCTTTTGTGATATAAGGCAATGGAATCATAGGGGGAATTTCATCAGAAGTGACCAGAGGTGATAAACGCGTGAAATTTTCATTGAATGTAAAGGCCAGCAAGTTTACAATGTCTTCTGCTTGAATATAAGCACTGTCTTCTTCAGCCAACTCAGCACGTTTTTGAGTGTTTCCCTTAAGATTTCTAACCTAACTAAAAATACTGCACAGTTATCCTTTGCATAGAAGGCTATTTTAGTCTCCTATTAAGCTTTTGCAGATTTGACTAGTTTCCAGTTTTGTCTGTTGATACTAATGTGGGATTCTTTTTCCATTGAGCACTCTCCTGCTTAGTTTTAGACAGAAATGTCTGCCTTCTGTTGTATTGTGTGTTTATGACTGAGATCCTGTTAAATCGGCCATCTGTCCTGTGTTGGGCTAATGCCCTCACTGTCCCATCAGGTATACTGAGTGTTTCTCTTCGTACTAAGTGGGGATCCTGTAACTAACAATGATACGGTGGGAGGCTTTGCCAACGGTCAGGCTGGACATGGAATAGCTCAGTTTCCATGTTTTTCTCTTTCTATGTAGCTTGGAGGCTGGTGGGCTTGGTGAGCAGATTTGTGTCTGACTTTATCTTTCTGTGTTTTTCTTGTAGCCTGATAGTATCTTTTCACCAAGTACGGAGGTAATTTTCTAGAAGCTGGTAGAACTCCATTCTTAGGTTCCTCCTTAGCCATCCAGTATTCCTTCCTGGCCTAGTCTTTCTTTTCCATGTCCCACTTTGTCCTGCACTCCTCCTTTCTTTTGATGACTTCCATGACTTCCTCAGTAACCTTTCTTTAAGTACCTTATTTCTATCTTTTGCTTGGCCACATATCTGTTCTGTAGTCATCCCACATGCTGTTTGGAGGTGCTGCCATTCTTCTTCGACGAAGTCTGTTTCTACCTCTATTTGTCTTGGGGTACTTGAGCGCTGAGGACTTTCTTGTTCTTTCTCCCCTTTTAATTGTCTTCCATTTCTGGGTGAGTTTCAGATGGAAACATTCAGCATGATTTGGGGGAAAGACCCCCACAGAAGCACAAGTAGATAATGCAAAGGCCGGAGGTCAGGATTGAACCTTGTACCTTGTGCATGGGAGGCGAATACCTTAACCGCTTCGCTATCTGGTTTCTCTTCGCTATCTGGTTTCTCTTCCTCTCAGGGCAAACAAAATATATACCTTCAACTTGTAAAGCTCTTGCCAGTGGTGAGAATCAAACCTTGCACTTTGTGATTCAAAGGGATACACCTTAACCACTGTACCACTTAGCTTTTCAGGTGGAAGCACCTTTAAAAAAAGGGATTTTCAGCTTCATAATTCTCCTTGCATATCAGTCTAGTCAGACTTATGGGTCATTAGTTTCCAGGATCTATTGATGGCCCACCTCTGTGCAAAGGGATGACTGTTGCTGTCCTCCACTCTACTGGAGCAAAGCCTGCCTAGAGACTGTTGTTAAATAGAGAGCTGAATTGGTGTGCTAGGTCATGCTTCAACTATTTACTAGGCACCCTGGGATTCCATAAGGGCTCATAAATGCTGTGTCTCTAGGTTTAGAGAGTGCAGTGACAACTTCTTCTTTTGTGATATCAGGCAATGGAATCATAGGGGGAATTTCATCAGAAGTGACCAGAGGTGATAAACAGATGAAATTTTTCATTGAATGTAAAGGCCAGCAAGTTTACAATGTCTTCTGATTGAATATAAGCACTGTCTTCTTCAGCCAACTCAGCACATTTTTGAGTGTTTCCCTTAAGATTTCTAACCTAACTACAAAATACTTTACAGTTATCCTTTACGTAGAAGGCTATTTTAGTCTCCTATTAAGCTTTTGCAGATTTGACTTGTTTCCAGTTTTGTCTATTGATACTAATGTGGGATTCTTTTTCCATTGAGAACTCTCCTGCTTAGTTTTAGACAGAAATGTCTGCCTTCTTTTGTATTGTGTGTTTATGACTGAGATCGTGTTAAATCGGCCGTCTGTCATGTGTTGGGCTGAATGCCCTCCCTGTCCCTTCAGGTATACTGAGTGTTTCTGTTTGTACTCAGTGGGGATCCTGTAACTAACAATGATATGGTGGGAGGCTTTGCCAATGGTCAGGCTGGACATGGAGTAGCTCAGTTTCCATGTTTTTCTTTTTCTATGTTCATAGGTTCATAGGTTCATAGGTTCATAGGTTGGTACTAGGCTATCAGCCCTAGGGCCTATACAAGCCTAGCCATAACAATTCCCTGGCTATTTCTTCCCACATTATTTACTTTCCTGGACCCCTGTCTAGCAGGGCGACTGACGTGATCCCTGGGGTGAATTTCCTTTCTCCCATCCAGTCATCAAGGTTCCTCTTGAAGAGGTCCAAAGAGGCACTCTGATTGACATGTATGGGCAATCTATTCCAGAGTCTGGGGAGTCTCTGGGTCAGGAACCTATCCCTCCAGCATGTTTTGTTTATTGTGATGACAAGGTTTAGATCCCTGGAGCGTGTAGCTCTGAGGGACTGGGATTTCTTTAAGTGTAGCATGTCCAACAGCTCTGGGTTTGACATGGCCTTGTATGTTAAGCAGAGATCGCCTCTGAGTAGACGATATGCAACAGAGTATAGCTGGAGTTTTTTTAAGGTGGTCAGCATAAGGCATCTGCTTTAGGCCTGTGATTCTTTTAGTGAGGTATTTCTGAGGCCTTTCCAGTTGTTGCAGATGTCTTGAGAGGTACATACCAAATGGGGCGTTGTATTCTATAATGGGTCTAATGAGGGATGAGTACAGTGGGACAATGACCTTCTTTTTTCTGGATGAAAAGCCCTTCGTGATGAGGTGTGCCACATAGAAGGATTTCCTGACTGTTGTGGCGATGTGGTTATCGAAGGTGAGACCACTGTCCACCTGTGTCCCTAAGTCTCTTATCACACTTTCTATGTTTAGTGTACTGCCACCTATATGGTAATTCATGGATACATGTTTTTTCCCAAAGGAGATAACAATACATTTCTTGGCATTGAGCTTGAGCCCATGGCTCTGGCACCAAGCATCTGTTTCTGTAAGGCCCTTTTGTAGAGTATCCACATCATTTGGGGATTCAGTAATGGCTCCCAGTTTGCAGTCATCTGCAAACTTTGTTAGCCAGAGTCCCTTAGTGTTGACCTGTACTTCAGAGAAGTAGATGCCAAACAAGAGCGGCCCCAGGACTGAACCCTGAGGTACTCCACTTGTCACTTGTCTGGAGCTGGATTTGGAGTCGGCTACTTTTACAGTGTGGGTTGTATCAGTAAGCCATTTAGCAACCCATTGGGTGACATTGGGCATTAGCCCAACTTAGTAAGTTTATCTATGATTCCAGAGTGGGGGATGGTGTCAAAGGCCTTGGTAAGGTCTAGATAGGCTGTGTGGACCACCTTACCCTTGTCCATGGCTCTGGAGACTGATTCAAAGAAGTCAATCAGGTTCAGGAGACAAGATCGGCCCTTCACAAACCCAAACTGGGTGGGGTCCAGTGTTTGAAGGTTGCCAATGTCTTTGTTTATAAGTTCCATGATAATACGCTCAATGGCCTTGCAGATAAGGCTTGTCAGACTGATGGGATGGTAGTTTCCGGGATCCAAGGTGGATCCCCCCTTGTGGATTGGGATAACTGTAGCTCTAAGCCACTCAGTGGGCATGAAACCTGAGGTGAGGCTATGATTAAACATGACACTTAGGTGAGGTGCCAGTTCATATTGTAGTTCATGTAGTACACAGCCCGGGATGTCATCTGGTCCCATGGATGCTGTATTCTTGGCTTTAGAGAGTGCGTTTTGTACCTGTGTGGCTGTTATTACTGGAATTTGGCAATCTTCCGGTATTGAGATGGGCCATTTAGGGAGTGAGAGTGGGGTGAAGTTGGCACTGAATTGATCTGCCAGGATATTGGCAATATCCTTCGGATCAGTATATTTAATGCCATTCTGTTTTAGCTCAGAGCAGATCTAAGCATTGCCATTTAGATTCTTGACATAGTTATAGAATGCTTTGTGGTTGTCTTTGAAATCTTTGGCAATTTTATTTTCGTAACTAGCTTTGGAGGATTTTATGAGGCATCTCAGTTTCTTACTGAGGCTAGTAAGGGAGTTTTTTGCATCCTGGGATTTTCCTCTTTTCTGCAAAAGTTTCTTCCTTTTGTTGTAAAGTTTGTTTATGGCAGGGGACCTCCAGATTGGCTTCCTTTTTTTGGATGAGTGCATTTTGGTTCTATTTGGGATGGCACGATTCATGCATGAGTGGATGTGCTCGTACAGTGCCTTAGTGTAGGATTCAGCAGTTGAACTTTCAGTTCCCGTCTGCATGGGTGTCATGAAGCTTGCCACTTCTGACTTGAGTAGCATGAAGTTGGCTTTGGAGAAGTTTTTTTATGGTGGTTTCTTTACTGGGGGGTGGGGGTGGGATGTGAATGTTAAGGGTGATTAGCTTATGGTCAGACCTGACTAATGAGGGGGTGACCATAGGTATGGAGCATTGATTTCCCATGTTGGTAATGACCAGGTCTAGGATATTGGAGCCCCTGGTGGGACTATGGATTAGTTGATCCAGGGCGTTGGAATTTATGAATTCCAAGAACCGTAGCGCAAAGGTGTTGGGACATGAGTAGTTTTCCCAGTTAATGGCAGGGTAGTTAAAATCACCCAGTATTAGGGTGTTTGGTTCTATCTTAATATTTTCCAGTATGTTTAGAAAGGTGTAGTGAGAATCTTGGGGTATGGTGGGAGATCTGTAGCAAGCTACAATTTGGATTGCAGTCTTACCTAGTGTTAGTTGCACTTGGAGAATTTCAGACACATTGTGTTGGCCAACTTGCCTGGTGGTGTGAATATCCTTGGTGAATATTGACACTCCTCCACCTTTAGTGTTTCGGTCCTGGTTTGGTGGCGAAAAGTGTGGTAAGAGTTGTAGCCTGGTATTGCAGGGGTGCTCTCTGGAGCCTTGAACCAGGTCTCAGTTACTGCACAGATATCGATGTTCTCCATTTTTAGGAGTGCCTCGAGAGAGTGCATTTTGAGGTTTAGACTTCTAGCATTGAGTAGCATTACCTTCAGATTTTGCATGCTTGTACCTGTTACGGTGGTGGTTTTGTCCTTTGAGGTTTGCCTAAAAAAAGGCACTATAGGGGTGGCAAGAGCCTTAGCCAGTAACCTGAATCCCAGGGGCGACAGGTGCAGACCATCTCTGGCAAAGCATCGTGGTCTGTCAATCATGTCATCCCAGGCAGACAGATACTGGATCCCCTTTGAATGACACCATAAGCTTAGCCAATTGTTGAAGTCAATCATTTTATCCTTATATTGTGGTATCATTCTGGGCGAAGGCAGGATGCTACTCAGGGCTAGGGTCATACCTGCCTGGGCCACATGATCCGAGAGCTCTTCCATGTCTCTTTTCATGGAGTCCAGGGAGGTACGTCTCAAGTCATTCACTCCAACATGGACAATGACAGAGTCATATTTGTACTTGTTGTGGAGTGACTTGAGTGCATGTGTTATGTGGCGGATCCCGGCACCCGACAGGCAGCTGACTGTAATTTTCTCCTTGCTCAGCCTGGTGAGTGGGACATGAGTGTGCCGGACTATAGAGTCACCTATGACTAAAGTGTTAGGTACATTGTCTTGCCTTAGGGGCTTTTGCTGGGTGGCACACTGGTGTTGTGAACTATGTGACACATTGGTTGTGATTGGTGTTTGTTTGCGTTTCAACTTCAGAGGTCTTTGTTGCTTGGGCAGGTTACAGTTAAGGGCCTCTGCATATGTGGATTTAGTGTTGCTATATGTGGGTGTTGGTGATGCGGGTTTAGAAGGGCTATGTGTTGCTTGAGGTGTAGTGTGGGTGTTAACCTTCTCCTTTTGACTGTTTAGCACAATCTTGGGTGGAGAGAGCTTTGTTACCATTTTGGCTATGTAAGTGCATCTCTCACAGGTTGTAGTGCTGGGGTGGTAGGAGAAGAGGGTTGTCTGTGTACATGAGGCAATTGCTGCATTGCCCCAGTATGCCCAGATTCACCAGGTGGACAGGAGAAATCACCGGAAGCTGACCCTTGGACATGCCTGGTTTGGGGCTTTTTTTTTTCTTTGTAAAGTATAGGAGCTGTTTCCTTAGCAAGGTACTTTGCAATTATAGGCTGTTTAGTGCCTACTATTAATTTCTCCTTGTTAACAAGGAGAGTTCAGTGTTTGTATGAGTTTAAGGCTTCCTAGTGCTTTCCAGCAGGTATTAGAGAAAGTGCTAGTCACAGGGATGCTTAAAGGTAAGATTGAAAAGAATGCACTCTGCAGTGTGCACTAGAGAAGTTAGATGTGAAAGTAGGTAACTTGAGTTTTACCTGTTTAAAAAGTTAAGGTTTAGTGGAGAGTTACTATTTTTAAAACAGCAAGATGGATTGAAAGGGTGGTCACTTTTGTATTTTGGTACTATGAAATACTGTAGGATGGCCAATAAATTTAAATAATTGAAGGGTGGGATTTCAAAATGATGATTTTGTGATTACTCACATAAGCCAGTGTAAGTAGAGAGAAATGAGATATATGGTCAGATTAACATAAGAGGCGGGCAACTAGAAAGACAGTGGTATTTAACAAGACAACTTAAATGGGTGGAAGGGCGGGAAAAAATTCTGCCTGACTCAGAACAGAGAGAGCTGTGGTCTCTTTTGAAGTTTTAATATGCTGTTAAAACAGAATGCAAGCAAAACACAAGGTAAAGAAAACAAACTACAGTATTCAAAATATAGAAAGGCAATACAGTAACACAAAAAATAAAAGCAAACTAACCTTTCCTTCACAGCAAAGTGTAGCAGAGTCTGGATGAGGCTTTCATGGTAAAGCTTGGAGACTGGTGGGCCTGGTGAGCAGAACTGTGTCTGACTTTATCTTTCTGTGTTTGTCTTGTAGCCTGATATTATCTTTTCGCCAAGTACGGAGGTAATTTTTTGGAAGCTGGTAGAACTCCATTCTTAGATTCCTCCTTAGCCATCCAGTATTCCTTCCTGGCCTTGTCTTTCTTTTCCATGTCCCACTTTGTCCTGCACTCCTCCTTTCTTTTGATGACTTCCATGACTTCCTCAGTAACCTTTCTTTAAGTACCTTATTTCTATCTTTTGTTTGGCCACATATCTGTTCTGTAGTCATCCCACATGCTGTTTGGAGGTGCTGCCATTCTTCTTCGACTAAGTCTGTTTCTACCTCTATTTGTCTTGGGGTACTTGAGCGCTGAGGACTTTCTTGTTCATTCTCCCCTTTTAATTGTCTTCCATTTATGGGTGAGTTTCAGATGGAAACATTCAGCATGATTTGGGGGAAAGACCCCCACAGAAGCACAAGTAGATAATGCAAAGGCCAGAGATAATGCATTGGCTGGAGGTCAGGATCGAACCTTGTACTTTGTGCATGGGAGGCGAATACCTTAACCGCTTCGCTATCTGGTCTCTCTCCCTCTCAGGGCAAAAAAAAAAAAAAAAAAGAAGAATTATACCTTCAACCTGTAAAGCTCTTGCCAGTAGTGACAATCAAACCTTGCATTTTGTGATTGAAAGGCATACACCTTAACCACTATACCATTTGGCTTTTCAGGTGGAAACAACTTTAAAAAAAGGGGTTTTCAGCGTCATGATTCTCCTTGCATATCAGTCATGGGTCATTAGTTTCTAGGATCTATTGATGGCCCACCTCTGTGCAAAGGGATAACTGTTGCTGTCCTCCACTCTACTGGAACAAAGCCTGCCTAGAGACTGTTGTTAAATAGAGAGCTGAATTGGTGTGCTAGGTCATGCTTCAGCTATTTACTAGGCACCCTGGGATTCCATAAGGGCTCATAAATGCTGTGTCTCTAGGTTTAGAGAGTACAGTGACAACTTCTTCTTTTGTGATATCAGGCAATGGAATCATAGGGGGAATTTCATCAGAAGTGACCAGAGGTGATAAACGGATGAAATTTTCATTGAATGTAAAGGCCAGCAGGTTTACAATGTCTTCTGATTGAATATAAGCAGTCTTCTTCAGCCAACTCAACACATTTTTGAGTGTTTCCCTTAAGATTTCTAACCTAACTAAAAATACTTTACAGTTATCCTTTGTGTAGAAGGCTATTTTAGTCTCCTATTAAGCTTTTGCAGATTTGACTAGTTTCCAGTTTTGTCTATTGATACTAATGTGGGACTCTTTTTCCGTTGAGCACTCTCCTGCTTAGTTTTAGACAGAAATGTCTGCCTTCTGTTGTATTGTGTGTTTATGACTGAGATCTTGTTTAATCGGCCATCTGTCCTGTGTTGGGCTGAATGCCCTCCCTGTCCCTTCAGGTATACTGAGTGTTTCTGTTCGTAGTCAGTGGGGTCATGTAAGTAACAATGATATGGTGGGAGGCTTTGCCAATGGTCAGGCTGGACATGGAGTAGCTCAATTTCCATGTGTTTCTTTTTCTATGTAGCTTGGAGACTGGTGGACCTGGTGAGGAGAATTGTGTCTGACTTTATCTTTCTGTGTTTGTCTTGTAGCCTGAAAGTATCTTTTCGCCAAGTACGGAGGTAGTTTTCTAGAAGCTGGTAGGACTCCATTCTTAGGTTCCTCCTTAGCCATCCAGTATTCCTTCCTGGCCTAGTCTTTCTTTTCCATGTCCCACTTTGTCCTGCACTCCTCTTTTCTTTTGTTGACTTCCATGACTTCCTCAGTAACCTTTGTTTAAGTACCTTATTTCTATCTTTTGCATGGCCACATATCTGTTCTGTAGTCAACCCACATGCTGTTTGGAGGTGCTGCCATTCTTCTTCGACTAAGTCTGTTTCTACCTCTATTTGTCTTGAGGTACTTGAGCTCTGAGGACTTTCTTGTTCATTCTCCCCTTTTAATTGTCTTCTATTTATGGGTGAGTTTCAGATGGAAACATTCAGCATGATTTGGGGGAAGGACCCCCACAGAAGCACAAGTAGATAATGCAAAGGCCGGAGATAATGCATTGGCCGGAGGTCAGGATCGAACCTTGTACCTTGTGCATTGGAGGCGAATACCTTAACCGCTTCGCTATCTATTCTCTCTCCCTCTCAGGGCCAAAAAAAATATACCTTCAACTTGTAAAGCTCTTGCCAGTGGTGAGAATCAAACCTTGCACCTTGTGATTGAAAGGCATACACCTTAACCACTATACCACTTGGCTGGTCAGGTTAAAACAATTTTAAAAAAAGGGTTTTCAGCTTCATGATTCTCCTTGCATATCAGTCTAGTCAGACTTATGGGTCATTAGTTTCCAGGATCTATTGATGGCCCACCTCTGTGCAAAGGGATGACTGTTGCTGTCCTCCACTCTACTGGAGCAAAGCTTGCCTAGAGACTGTTGTTAAATAGAGAGCTGAATTGGTGGGCTAGGTCATGCTTCAGCTATTTACTAGGGCACCCTGGGATTCCATAAGGGCTCATAAATGCTGTGACTCTAGGTTTAGAGAGTGCAGTGACAACTTCTTTTGTGATATCAGGCAATGGAATCATAGGGGGAATTTCATCAGAAGTGACCAGAGGTGATAAACAGATGAAATTTTCATTGAATGTAAAGGCCAGCAAGTTTACAATGTCTTCTGATTGAATATAAGCACTGTCTTCTTCACCAACTCAACACATTTTTGAGTGTTTCCCTTAAGATTTCTAACCTAACTAAAAATACTTTACAGTTATCCTTTGTGTAGAAGGCTAT
Organism: Protopterus annectens; assembly: GCF_019279795.1. Taxonomy (NCBI): domain Eukaryota; kingdom Metazoa; phylum Chordata; order Ceratodontiformes; family Protopteridae; genus Protopterus; species Protopterus annectens. The sequence goes on along the minus strand of NC_056738.1, from coordinate 543,670,959 downwards.
TTTAGTCTCCTATTAAGCTTTTGCAGATTTGACTAGTTTCCAGTTTTGTCTATTGATACCAATGTGGGACTCTTTTTCCGTTGAGCACTCTCCTGCTTAGTTTTAGACAGAAATGTCTGCCTTCTGTTGTATTGTGTGTTTATGACTGAGATATTGTTTAATCGGCCATCTGTCCTGTGTTGGGCTGAATGCCCTCCCTGTCCCTTCAGATATACTGAGTCTTTCTGTTCGTACTCAGTGGGGATCCTGTAACTAACAATGATATGGTGGGAGGCTTTGCCAATGGTCAGGCTGGACATGGAGTAGCTCAATTTCCATGTGTTTCTTTTTCTATGTAGCTTGGAGACTGGTGGACCTGGTGAGGAGAAATGTGTCTGACTTTATCTTTCTGTGTTTGTCTTGTAGCCTGATAGTATCTTTTCTCCAAGTACGGAGGTTGTTTTCTAGAAGCTGGTAGGACTCCATTCTTAGGTTCCTCCTTAGCCATCCAGTATTCCTTCCTGGAATAGTCTTTCTTTTCCATGTCCCACTTTGTCCTGCACTCCTCCTTTCTTTTGATGACTTCCATGACTTCCTCAGTAACCTTTCTTTAAGTACCTTATTTCTATCTTTTGCTTGGCCACATATCTGTTCTGTAGTCATCCCACATGCTGTTTGGAGGTGCTGCCATTCTTCTTCGACTAAGTCTGTTTCTACCTCTATTTGTCTTGGGGTACTTGAGCGCTGAGGACTTTCTTGTTCATTCTCCCCTTTTAATTGTCTTCCATTTCTGGGTGAGTTTCAGATGGAAACATTCAGCATGATTTGGGGGAAAGACCCCCCCACAGAAGCACAAGTAGATAATGCAAAGGCCGGAGATAATGCATTGGCCGGAGGTCAGGATCGAACCTTGCACCTTGTGCATGGGAGGCGAATACCTTAACCGCTTCGCTATCTGGTCTCGCTCCCTCTCAGGGCCAAAAAAAATATACCTTCAACTTGTAAAGCTCTTGCCAGTGGTGAGAATCAAACCTTGTGCCTTGTGATTGAAAGGCATACACCTTAACCACTATACCACTTGACTTTTCAGGTGAAAACAGTTTTAAAAAAAGGTGTTTTCAGCTTCATGATTCTTCTTGCATATCAGTCTAGTCAGAATTATGGGTCATGAGAATTCAGGATCTATTGATGGCCCACCTCTGTGCAAAGGGATGACTGTTGCTGTCCTCCACTCCACTGGAGCAAAGCTTGCCCAGAGACTGTTGTTAAATAGAGAGCTGAATTGGTGTGCTAGGTCATTCTTCAGCTATTTACTAGGCACCCTGGGATTCCATAAGGGCTCATAAATGCTGTGTCCCTAGGTTTAGAGAGTGCAGTGACAACTTCTTCTTTTGTGATATCAGGCAATGGAACCATAGGGGATTTCATCAGAAGAGACCAGAGGTGATAAACGGATGAAATTTTCATTGAAAGTAAAGGCCAGCAAGTTTACAATGTCTTCTGACTGATTATAAGCACTGTCTTCTTCACCAACTCAACACATTTTTAAGTGTTTCCTTTAAGATTTCTAACCTAACTAAAAATACTTTACAGTTATCCTTTGTGTAGAAGGCTATTTTAGTCTCCTATTAAGCTTTTGCAGATTTGACTAGTTTCCAGTTTTGTCTATTGATACTAATGTGGGACTCTTTTTCCGTTGAGCACTCTCCTGCTTAGTTTTAGACAGAAATGTCTGCCTTCTGTTGTATTGTGTGTTTATGACTGAGATATTGTTTAATCGGCCATCTGTCCTGTGTTGGGCTGAATGCCCTCCCTGTCCCTTCAGGTATACTGAGTCTTTCTGTTCGTACTCAGTGGGGATCCTGTAACTAACAGTGATATGGTGGGAGGCTTTGCCAATGGTCAGGCTGGACATGGAGTAGCTCAATTTCCATGTGATGTTCTTCATTCCACATTGCTGCAGTCCTAACTATTGGGTAGTCCGCTGTCCAGTCGGCCCGAATACCAGAGTATATGGCTGACATCGGTCAGGGCGCATTAGACTGACGTCAGTACGTCAGGGTACTAATGCGCATGACCGACGTCATATCCTCAGTCTTTTTTGCCGCATGGTCCGATGCAGAAGCAGTTTTGCGAGTGCAGGTTGGCGTTCTGAAATTTTCTGAAGTCGGAGTTTCAGACCGAATCAGAGTTGGCTAAGTACCCGTTGGGAACATTTTGGTTTTTCTTGCCTCAGTATTTAACCGGATGTCAGAAAAGTGAATAACTGTATTTCTTGTGGGAAACAGATACCTCATAGGGATTACCATACCTTGTGTATACCTTGTTTAGGGCCTGAGCACGACGTTGTTGGATGCCGCTCTTGTGCTAGGTTTAACAAACGCACTATTAAGAGGAGGTTAGACTGTGCCAGGTTAGTGTTTGGGAAGCGTTGCAATTATAAAATGCCGCCGGATGCTCCGGCGCCCGCTTCGCCCAAGAAGCGCAAGGACAAAACAGCGAAGCCTAGGGTTGATGAACCGGCAGGCCCGGACGCCGGTTCTTTAGAAGGCTCAGTGGAGCCAGAGGTTTTGCCAGGAGTTTCTTTGGAGTCTCAGGCAGAGACTTTACTGTTACAGGATGTGCCTTCTCAGGAGGTAGGCCAGGCTGAGGGGCTTCTCAGGTAACTGCTCTTCCCTCTCTTCCCAAGGTAGTTAGAGCCTCTCCTTCTGTTTCCAAAACTTCTTTGAGAGGTAGGCCAAGTTTAGCTTCAGTGGGGGCTTCTCCTAGCACTTCAGGTTCTGTGCCTAAGAAACATATGCTTAAAATGGCAGAAGATTTGATTACTATGATTAGAGGTTCTATGCCCCTCCTGATAAGAGGCCTAGGGTGGAACCTGAGTTTGATAGTTTTGAACAGTGTTCAGAGGCTTCTGAGTCTTCTGCGGAAGATTTGCAGGAGTTTCCTCCTTATTCTGATTCTGATGTGGATGATTCCACTCCTACAGCTTCTCCTCCTGAGGATTTCTCATTTTCAGAGACTCTGCATTCCATGAGGGAGCACTTTAAATGGGAAGGCCAGGATTACTCTGATTCCAGGAAAAGGCTTAGGGAATTCTTGTTTTACCCCAGCATAGGCCCTTAGCTATACCTCCTGTGTTGAATGTGGTGGAAGATGTTTTGCAGAGGCTTCCCTGAACCCTGATTCTTTGCCTCCTGCTCCTGTTAAACCTGATAGGTATTATAGGGTGCCTGAAGCTCATAAGTATCTTTTAAGAGTCCTAGGGCAGACCCGAAACTATTTCTCAGGGACCTAAAGGTGTTAAGGCCTCTGTGGTTAAAAAACCCTGTTCCCACTGATAAAGAGGCAAGGGCTTTGGATAGATGGGGAAAGAAAGTGTATACTTCTTCCACTTTAGCCATGAGGGCGTTGAATTGTCAGTTTCACATGCTAAAATATCAAAATTATCTCCTTTCACAACTGAAATCTAAGGTGGATGCTTTGGCGGAAGGTATTGAGTGTAAAGAGTTGCTGGATTTAGTTCATGTGTCTGAACAAGTGGGTAAGCATTCTTTGCAATGTGGTTTTGATGCTGTACAGGCCTCCTCGAGGGTGGCTGCCACTAGTTCTGTTCTTCGCAGGCATGCCTGGTTGAGGGATCAGAATTTAGCTGAGCATGTTAAGACAAGGATTTTGGATGCTCCTTTACAGTCTGATGTGTTGTTTGGTTCGCCTGTCGAAGCAGTTTTAAAGAAAATGGAGGACAAAGCTAAGTCTATGCAAACTGTTAAAGATTTTTGCAGGTGCAGCCACCAAGTTTAGTAGAAATTGGCCTACTAAGGGATGGACATATCCTGCTTATGATTCCCAGTCTAGGGGTAGGTCTAGACGTGGTAGGGGCAGAGCTCAAGGTTCTTTTAGGCCTAGAACAGAGAGTTCACCTGCTCAGACTTCTGGTGAGGGCAGGGGTCAGTCCTTTCGTAAACAGACCCAATGACCTGCCTTTTCAGCTGCCAGTAGATTCTCGTCTGGCAGCTCCTTTGGGAGGAAGACTGTCTCTTTTCAAAGAAAATTGGGATTTAATTACTCAAGACAGATGGGTGTTGGATATCATTCACCACGGTTACAGGTTTTATTTCCATACATTGCCCCCTTTCAAAGGCATGCCAGACGTTCCTCCTCCACAAAGGAAAGAGGCTCACAAGCAAATTTCTCTGTTACTCCAAATAGGGGCCATTCAGCCAGTCCCTGTATCAGAAAGGGGCCTAGGATTTTATTCTCGCCTGTTCCTAGTACCAAAGAAGGGGAACACGTGGAGACCAATTTTGGATTTATCTATCCTCAACACTTATCTGGACATTCCCAAGTTCAAGATGTTGACGTTACAACAGCTTTTTCCTCTGCTGGGCAAAGATCACTGGATGGTAACTTTAGATCTCAAGGAAGCTTACCTTCATGTGCCTATAAGACTAAGTTGCAGGAAGTATCTGCTCGAGCTGGAAATTCTCATTATCAGTTCTCTGCATTGCCCTTTGGCTTATCTACTGCGCCCAGAGTATTCACAAAGGTTCTGGCTCCAGTGATAGCTTACTTCAGGCTAAAAGGAATTCAAATCTATCCTTACTTGGACGACTGCCTGATTCTGGCTCAAGAAAAGGAAGACCTTCTACAGCTTCTGGAATATGTTATAGCAGTGCTAAGATGCCTAGGGTATTCTGTGAACGAAATAAAGTCCAGTCTAGTACCCTCTCAAGACATGTGCTTTCTGGGTGTGAGACTGAATACAGCAGCCCAGATGGCCTTTTAACCCCGGACAAACAAAAGAGTCTATCCCTTTACTTCCATCAACTATCTCATCAGTCCGTGCTGACTGCAAGGACAGTCCTTCAAGCATTAGGGTTCATGGCATCTTGTATTCTGGTGCTTCCCAATGCCAAACTGCATATGAGGAAGCTGCAATGGTATCTCAAAATGTATGGACACAGCACTGCCAGGATTTGGACACTGTCATTCAAATAATACCTTGCCTTCAAAAAGAATTTTGTGGTGGGCTCAGGAATGTCACCTAAACAAGGGACTCTCTGTGACCCGCCAGAGGCGAGTCAGATTTTAACGACAGATGCCTCGGACATTGCTTGGGGAGCTCATCTAAATGGAAAGTGGATACAAGACAAGTGGCCTGCCAGACTACAGCATCTGCATATCAACATGAAGGAGATGTTAGCAGTCCAGTTTGCATTAATGGCTTTCAAGGAGTTACTTCTTCCAGGGCAGGTGTTGATTCTAACAGACAACACAACTGTCATGTGGTACATCAACAAACAAGGGGAACACATTCTTATCCTCTATGCAGGCAAGCAATGATTTTATGGGAGACTGCGCTCAGCTTGCAACTAACTCTTCAGGCAAGGTTTCTGCCGAGCACAGAACTCCTTAGCAGATGTGTTAAGCAGACAAATCATGGATCCCCACGAGTGGAAACTGGATCTTCATGTATTTCAGAAATTGACAGTGTCATGGGGAACTCCAGACATAGATCTGTTCGCTTCTCCACTAAACCACCAGCTGCCAAAGTTTTGCACAAAGGGGTTTCATCACACAGCTTGGAAAGTGGATGCTCTTTCTTTCAGTTGGAAAAATCTTCATGTGTATGCCTTTCCACCTCTGCCTCTTCTTCCAAAGGTGCTCGTAAAGGTCAGACAAGACAAGCCAAGGATGATTTTAATAGCTCCAGATTGGCCTCGGCAACACTGGTACCCACTACTAAGGAGTCTGGTAAGGAAGCCTCCATGGCCTTTACCTTTGATTCCACATCTGTTATCTCAGAAGGACGGTCATCTGCTCAATGTCAAGCTTCACTCTCTTCATCTAACAGCCTGGCATATTCTGTGTTGAAACACAGCAGGTCTCAACTTCCTCAACAAGTTTTAAATGTGATTATGGAAGCTAGAAGACCTAGTACAAGGAAAGTGTACGCAGATAAATGGAAGAGGTTTTTATTTTGGAGTACAGCAAAGAATTTGGAGATTTCTGAGCCTAATTTGAGTGTGGCTCTTCAATATCTTACTGAGTTATTGGACAAAGGTTTGTCCTTCTCTTCCATTAAGATTCATGCTGCAGCAATTTCAGCTCACTATGATTGTGACCCACCATTGTTTTCGCATCCTTTGTTCAAGCAGTTTCTTAGAGGGGCAAAGAATATAAGACCCCCACGTAGAGCTCCTACTCCTGCTTGGGATCTCAATTTTGTGTTGGAAAAACTTACTCTACAACCTTTTGAGCCCAGGCTACTGCTGAATTGAAATACTTGTCATGGAAGACAGCTTTTCAGTTGGCTATTACTTCTGCAAGAAGGGTGTCTGAGTTGCAGGCCCTTATGGCAGTAGAGCCCTTTTGATTTTCCATAAGGATAGGGTATCATTACGTACTAATCCTTCCTTTATGCCTAAGGTGGTTTCTAGTGTGGCTTTAAACCAAACTATTCATTTGCCTACTTTTTATGCAGACCCCAAAATAAAGGGAAAAGATTTTGCACACTTTAGATGTACACAGGCAATTGCTATTATTTAAGCAGGACTAAGGATTTTAGGCAGTCTCAGCAGTTGTTTGTTTCTTTTGCTTTGAGTTCGCAGGGCAAGCCTGTGTCAAAACAAACTATTTCTAGGTGGATTGGGTTTTGCATTGCATTTTGTTATTCCCATCATGGCAAGGAGATTCCAGCTGGGATTAGGCCTCATTCCACTAGGGCTACTGCCACTTCAACAGCATTTCTAAGGGGTGGCAACTAAGGATATTTTGGAGGCAGCTACTTGGAGTTCAGTGCATACTTTCTCTAAGCATTATCACCTTCCTCTCTACTCTAAGTCTAGGGCTGGTTTTGCCACTGCTATTTTGCAAGGCATGTTGTCAGCTCCTGCTTCTTTATGATTTGCCAGCCTCCCTTACCTCTGCTTTGGGATTCTACCCAATAGTTAGGACTGCAGCAATGTGGAATGAAGAACATAGTACAGTTTTGTACCTACCATAAATGTAGATGTTCGAGGATCCACATTGCTGCAGTCCAATTTACTCCCTCCTTCCCTCTGTGTTTAGGGGTGGTTGTGTAGGTGAGGTTATATGCTGATATTTTTGTACATATTTTTGGTGCAGGTATATTGGGCCTTGTCTTTTTAGGGTCTTCTGACATCTGGGGCAAGAAAAGACTGAGGATATGACGTCGGTCATGCGCATTAGTACCCTGACGTACTGACGTCAGTCTAATGCGCCCTGACCGACGTCAGCCATATACTCTGGTATTCGGGCCGACTGGACAGCGGACTACCCAATAGTTAGGACTGCAGCAATGTGGATCCTCGAACATCTACATTTATGGTAGGTACAAAACTGTACTTTTCTTTTTCTATGTAGCTTGGAGACTGGTGGACCTGGTGAGGAGAATTGTGTCTGACTTTATCTTTCTGTGTTTGTCTTGTAGCCTGATAGTATCTTTTCGCCAAGTATGGAGTTAGTTTCTAGAAGCTGGTAGGACTCCATTCTTAGGTTCCTCCTTAGCCATCCAGTATTCCTTCCTGGCCTAGTCTTTCTTTTCCATGTCCCACTTTGTCCTGCACTCCTCCTTTCTTTTGATGACTTCCATGACTCCTCAGTAACCTTTCTTTAAGTACCTTATTTCTATCTTTTGCTTGGCCACATATCTGTTCTGTAGTCATCCCACATGCTGTTTGGAGGTGCTGCCATTCTTCTTCGACGAAGTCTGTTTCTACCTCTATTTGTCTTGGGGTACTTGAGCGCTGAGGACTTTCTTGTTCTTTCTCCCCTTTTAATTGTCTTCCATTTCTGGGTGAGTTTCAGATGGAAACATTCAGCATGATTTGGGGGAAAGACCCCCACAGAAGCACAAGTAGATAATGCAAAGGCCGGAGATAATGCATTGGCCGGAGGTCAGGATTGAACCTTGTACCTTGTGAATGGGAGGCGAATACCTTACCCGCTTCGCTATCTGGTCTCTCTCCCTCTCAGGGCAAAAAATAAATAAATATATACCTTCAACCTGTAAAGCTCTTGCCAGTAGAGAGAATCAAACCTTGCACCTTGTGATTGAAAGGCATACACCTTAACCACTATACCATTTGGCTTTTCAGGTAGAAGCAGCTTTAAAAAAGGGGTTTTCAGCTTCATGAATCTCCTTGCATATCAGTCTAGTCAGATTTATGGGTCATTACTTTACAGGATCTATTGATGGCCCATCTCTGTGCAAAGGGATGACTGTTGCTGTCCTCCACTCCACTGGAGCAAAGCTTGCCTAGAGACTGTTGTTAAATAGAGAGCTGAATTGGTGTGCTAGGTCATGCTTCAGCTATTTACTAGGCACCCTGGGATTCCATAAGGGCTCATAAATGCTGTGTCCCTAGGTTTAGGGAGTGCAGTGACAACTTCTTCTTTTGTGATATCAGGCAATGGAATCATAGGGGATTTCATCAGAAGAGACCAGAGGTGATAAACGGATGAAATTTTCATTGAATGTTAAGGCCAGCAAGTTTACAATGTCTTCTGATTGATTATAAGCACTGTCTTGTTCACCAACTCAACACATAAGCTTTCTAACCTAACTAAAAATACTTTACAGTTATCCTTTGTGTAGAAGGCTATTTTAGTCTCCTATTAAGCTTTTGCAGATTTGACTAGTTTCCAGTTTTGTCTATTGATAATAATGTGGGACTCTTTTTCCGTTGAGCACTCTCCTGCTTAGTTTTAGACAGAAATGTCTGCCTTCTGTTGTATTGTGTGTTTATGACTGAGATCTTGTTTAATCGGCCATCTGTCCTGTGTTGGGCTCAATGCCCTCCCTGTCCCTTCAGGTATACTAAGTGTTTCTGTTCGTACTCAGTGGGGATCCTGTAACTAACAATGATATGGTGGGAGGCTTTGCCAATGGTCAGGCTGGACATGGAGTAGCTCAATGTCCATGTGTTTCTTTTTCTATGTAGCTTGGAGACTGGTGGACCTGGTGAGGAGAATTGTGTCTGACTTTATCTTTCTGTGTTTGTCTTGTAGCCTGGTAGTATCTTTTCGCCAAGTACGGAGGTAGTTTTCTAGAAGCTGGTAGGACTCCATTCTTAGGTTTCTCCTTAGCCATCCAGTATTCCTTCCTGGCCTAGTCTTTCTTTTCCATGTCCCACTTTGCCCTGCACTCCTCTTTTCTTTTGTTGACTTCCATGACTTCTTCAGTAACCTTTCTTTAAGTACCTTATTTCTATCTTTTGCTTGGCCACATATCTGTTTTGTAGTCATCCCACATGCTGTTTGGAGGTGCTGCCATTCTTCTTCGACTAAGTCTGTTTCTACCTCTATTTGTCTTGGGGTACTTGAGTGCTGAAGACTTTCTTGTTCATTCTCCCCTTTTAATTGTCTTCAATTTATGGGTGAGTTTCAGATGGAAACATTCAGCATGATTTGTTGGAAAGACCCCCACAGACGCACAAGTAGATAATGCAAAGGCCGGAGATAATGCATTGGCCAGAGGTCAGGATCGAACCTTGTACCTTGTGCATGGGAGGCAAATACCTTAACTGCTTCGCTATCTGGTCTCTCTCCCTCTCAGGGCAAAAAAAATACATACCTTCAACCTGTAAAGCTCTTGCCAGTGGTGAGAATCAAACCTTGCGCCTTGTGACTGAAAGGCATACACCTTAACCACTATACCACTTAAATTTTCAGTTGGAAACAGTTTTAAAAAAAGAGGTTTTCAGCTTCATGATTCTTCTTGCATATCAGTCTAGTCAGAATTATGGGTCATTAGAATCCAGGATCTATTGATGGCCCACCTCTGTACAAAGGGATGACTGTTGCTGTCCTCCACTCCACTGGAGCAAAGCTTGCCCAGAGACTGTTGTTAAATAGAGAGCTGAATTGGTGTGCTAGGTCATTCTTCAGCTATTTACTAGGCACCCTGGGATTCCATAAGGGCTCATAAATGCTGTGTCCCTAGGTTTAGAGAGTGCAGTGACAACTTCTTCTTTTGTGATATCAGGCAATGGAACCATAGGGGATTTCATCAGAAGAGACCAGAGGTGATAAACGGATGAAATTTTCATTGAAAGTAAAGGCCAGCAAGTTTACAATGTCTTCTGACTGATTATAAGCACTGTCTTCTTCACCAACTCAACACATTCTTGAGTGTTTCCTTTAAGATTTCTAACCCAACTAAAAATACTTTACAGTTATCCTTTGTGTAGAAGGCTATTTTAGTCTCCTATTAAGCTTTTGCAGATTTGACTAGTTTCCAGTTTTGTCTATTGATACTAATGTGGGACTCTTTTTCCGTTGAGCACTCTCCTGCTTAGTTTTAGACAGAAATGTCTGCCTTCTGTTGTATTGTGTGTTTATGACTGAGATCTTGTTTAATCGGCCATCTGTCCTGTGTTGGGCTGAATGCCCTCCCTGTCCCTTCAGGTATACTGAGTCTTTCTGTTCGTACTCAGTGGGGATCCTGTAACTAACAATGATATGGTGGGAGGCTTTGCCAATGGTCAGGCTGGACATGGAGAAGCTCAATTTCCATGTGTTTCTTTTTCTATGTAGCTTGGAGACTGGTGGACCTGGTGAGGAGAATTGTGTCTGACTTTATCTTTCTGTGTTTGTCTTGTAGCCTGATAGTATCTTTTCGCCAAGTATGGAGTTAGTTTCTAGAAGCTGGTAGGACTCCATTCTTAGGTTCCTCCTTAGCCATCCAGTATTCCTTCCTGGCCTAGTCTTTCTTTTCCATGTCCCACTTTGTCCTGCACTCCTCCTTTCTTTTGATGACTTCCATGACTTCTTCAGTAACCTTTCTTTAAGTACCTTATTTCTATCTTTTGCTTGGCCACATATCTGTTCTGTAGTCATCCCACATGCTGTTTGGAGGTGCTGCCATTCTTCTTCGACGAAGTCTGTTTCTACCTCTATTTGTCTTGGGGTACTTGAGCGCTGAGGACTTTCTTGTTCTTTCTCCCCTTTTAATTGTCTTCCATTTCTGGGTGAGTTTCAGATGGAAACATTCAGCATGATTTGGGGGAAAGACCCCCACAGAAGCACAAGTAGATAATGCAAAGGCCGGAGATAATGCAATGGCCGGAGGTCAGGATCGAACCTTGCACCTTGTGCATGAGAGGCGAATACCTTAATCGCTTCGCTATCTGGTCTCTCTCCCTCTCAGGGCAAAAAAATATATATACCTTCAACCTATAAAGCTCTTGCCAGTGGTGAGAATCAAACTTTGCACCTTGTGAGTGAAAGGCATACACCTTAACCACTATACCACTTGGCTTTTCAGGTGAAAGCAACTTTAAAAAAAGGGGTTTTCAGCTTCATGATTCTCCTTGCATATCAGTCTACTCAGACTTATGGGTCATTAGTTTCCAGGATCTATTGATGGCCCACCTCTGTGCAAAGGGATGACTGTTGCTGTCCTCCACACTACTGGAGCAAAGCTTGCCTACAGACTGTTGTTAAATAGAGAGCTGAATTGGTGTGCTAGGTCATGCTTCAGCTATTTACTAGGCACCCTGGGATTCCATGAGGGCTCATAAATGCTGTGTCTCTAGGTTTAGAGAGTGCAGTGACAACTTCTTCTTTTGTTTTATCAGGCAATGGAATCATAGGGGGAATTTCATCAGAAGTGACCAGAGGTGATAAACGGATTACATTTTCATTGAATGTAAAGGCCAGCAAGTTTACAATGTCTTCTGATTGAATATAAGCACTGTCTTCTTCACCAACTCAACACATTTTTGAGTGTTTCCCTTAAGATTTCTAACCTAACTAAAAATACTTTACAGTTATCCTTTGTGTAGAAGGCTATTTTAGTCTCCTATTAAGCTTTTGCAGATTTGACTAGTTTCCAGTTTTGTCTATTGATACTAATGTGGGACTCTTTTTCCGTTGAGCACTCTCCTGCTTAGTTTTAGACAGAAATGTCTGCCTTCTGTTGTATTGTGTGTTTATGACTGAGATCTTGTTTAATCGGCCATCTGTCCTGTGTTGGGCTGAATGCCCTCCCTGTCCCTTCAGGTATACTGAGTGTTTCTGTTCGTACTCAGTGGGGATCCTGTAACTAACAATGATATGGTGGAAGGCTTTGCCAATGGTCAGGCTGGACATGGAGTAGCTCAATTTCCATGTGTTTCTTTTTCTATGTAGCTTGGAGACTGGTGGACGTGGTGAGGAGAATTGTGTCTGACTTTATCTTTCTGTGTTTGTCTTGTAGCCTGATAATATCTTTTCGCCAAGTACGGAGGTAGTTTTCTGGAAGCTGGTAGGACTCCATTCTTAGGTTCCTCCTTAGCCATCCAGTATTCCTTTCTGGCCTAGTCTTTCTTTTCCATGTCCTACTTTGTCCTGCACTCCTCCTTTCTTTTGATGACTTCCATAGTAACCTTTCCTTAAGTACCTTATTTCAATCTTTTGCTTGGCCACATATCTGTTCTGTAGTCATCCCACATGCTGTTTGGAGGTGCTGCCATTCTTCTTCGACTAAGTCTGTTTCTACCTCTATTTGTCTTGGGGTACTTGAGCGCTGAGGACTTTCTTGTTCATTCTCCCCTTTTAATTGTCTTCAATTTATGGGTGAGTTTCAGATGGAAACATTCAGCATGATTTGGGGGAAAGACCCCCACAGAAGCACAAGTAGATAATGCAAAGGCTGGAGATAATGCAATGGCCGGAGGTCAGGATCTAACCTTGTACCTTGTGCATGAGAGGCGAATACCGTAACCGCTTCGCTATCTGGTCTCTCTTCCTCTCAGGGGCAAAAAAAAAAAAAATATATATATATACCGTCAACCTGTAAAGCTCTTGCCAGTGGTGAGAATCAAACATTGCACCTTGTGATTGAAAGGAATACACCTTAACCACTATACCACTTGGCTTTTCAGATTAAAGAAATTTAAAAAAAAGGGGTTTTCAGCTTCATGATTCTCCTTGCATATCAGTCTAGTCAGACTTATGGGTCATTAGTTTCCAGGATCTATTGATGGCCCACCTCTGTGCAAAGGGATGACTGTTGCTGTCCTCCACTCCACTGGAGCAAAGCTTGCCTAGAGACTGTTGTTAAATAGAGAGCTGAATTGGTGTGCTAGGTCATGCTTCAGCTATTTACTAGGCACCCTGGGATTCCATAAGGGCTCATAAATGCTGTGTCTCTAGGTTTAGAGAGTGCAGTGACAACTTCTTCTTTTGTGTATCAGGCAATGGAATCACATTTCATCAGAAGTGACCAGAGGTGATAAACGGATGAAATTTTCATTGAATGCAAAGGCCAGCAAGTTTACAATGTCTTCTGATTGAATATAAGCACTGTCTTCTTCAGCCAACTCAACACATTTTTGAGTGTTTCCATTAAGATTTCTAACCTAACTAAAAATACTTTACAGTTGTCCTTTGTGTAGAAGGCTAATTTAGTCTCCTATTAAGCTTTTGCAGATTTGACTAGTTTCCAGTTTTGTCTATTGATACTAATGTGGGACTCTTTTTCCGTTGAGCACTCTCCTGCTTAGTTTTAGACAGAAATGTCTGCCTTCTGTTGTATTGCGTGTTTATGACTGAGATCTTTAATCGGCCATCTGTCTTGTGTTGGGCTGAATGCCCTCCCTGTCTTTTCAGGTATACTGAGTGTTTCTGTTCGTACTCAGTGGGGATCCTGTAACTAACAATGATATGGTGGGAGGCTTTGTCAATGGTCAGGCTGGACATGGAGTAGCTCAATTTCCATGTGTTTCTTTTTCTATGTAGCTTGGAGGCTGGTGGACCTGGTGAGGAGAATTGTGTCTGACTTTATCTTTCTGTGTTTGTCTTGTAGCCTGATAGTATCTTTTCGCCAAGTACGGAGGTAGTTTTCTAGAAGCTGGTAGGACTCCATTCTTAGGATCCTTCTTAGCCATCCAGTATTCCTTCCTGGCCTAGTCTTTCTTTTCCATGTCCCACTTTGTCCTGCACTCCTCCTTTCTTTTGATGACTTCCATGACATCCTCAGTAACCTTTCTTTATGTACCTTATTTCTATCTTTTGCTTGGCCACATATCTGTTCTGTAGTCTTCCCACATGCTGTTTGGAGGTGCTGCCATTCTTCTTTGACTAAGTCTGTTTCTACCTCTATTTGTCTTGGGGTACTTGAGCGCTGAGGACTTTCTTGTTCATTCTCCCCTTTTAATTGTCTTCAATTTATGGGTGAGTTTCAGATGGAAACATTCAAAATGATTTGGAGGAAAGACCCCCACAGAAGCACAAGTAGATAATGCAAAGGCTGGAGATAATGCATTGGTCGGTGGTCAGGATCGAACCTTGTACCTTGTGCATGGGAGGCGAATACCTTAACCGCTTCGCTATCTGGTCTCTCTCCCTCTCAGGGCAAAAAAAATATATACCTTCAACCTGTAAAGCTCTTGCCATTGGTGAGAATCAAACCTTGCACCTTGTGATTGAAAGGCATACACCTTAACCACTATACCACTTGGCTTTTCAGGTGGAAGCAACTTTAAAAAAAGGGGGTTTCAGCTTCATGATTCTCCTTGCATATCAGTCTAGTCAGACTTATGGGTCATTAGTTTCCAGGATCTATTGATGGCCCACCTCTGTGCAAAGGGATAACTGTTGCTGTCCTCCACTCCACTGGAGCAAAGCTTGCCTAGAGACTGTTGTTAAATAGAGAGCTGAACTGGTGTGCTAGGTCATGCTTCAGCTATTTACTAGGCACCCTGGGATTCCATAAGGGCTCATAAATGCTGTGTCTCTAGGTTTAGAGAGTGCAGTGACAACTTCTTCTTTTGTGATATCAGGCAATGGAATCATAGGGGGAATTTCATCAGAAGTGACCAGAGGTGATAAACGGATGAAATTTTCATTGAATGTAAAGGCCAGCAAGTTTACAATGTCTTCTGATTGAATATAAGCACTGTCTTCTTCAGCCAACTCAACACATTTTTGAGTGTTTCCCTTAAGATTTCTAACCTAACTAAAAATACTTTACAGTTATCCTTTGTGTAGAAGGCTATTTTAGTCTCCTATTAAGCTTTTGCAGATTTGACTAGTTTCCAGTTTTGTCTATTGATACTAATGTGGGGCTCTTTTTCCGTTGAGCACTCTCCTGCTTAGTTTTAGACAGAAATGTCTGCCTTCTGTTGTATTGTGTGTTTATGACTGAGATCTTGTTTAATCGGCCATCTGTCCAGTGTTGGGCTGAATGCCCTCCCTGTCCCTTCAGGTATACTGAGTGTTTCTGTTCGTACTCAGTGGGGATCCTGTAACTAACAATGATATGGTGGGAGGCTTTGCCAATGGTCAGGCTGGACATGGAGTAGCTTAATTTCCATGTGTTTCTTTTTCTATGTAGCTTGGAGACTGGTGGACCTGGTGAGGAGAATTGTGTCTGACTTTATCTTTCTGTGTTTGTCTTGTAGCCTGATAGTATCTTTTCGCCAAGTACGAAGGTAGTTTTCTAGAAGCTGGTACGACTCCATTCTTAGGTTCCTCCTTAGCCATCCAGTATTCCTTTCTGGCCTAGTATTTCTGTTCCATGTCCCACGTTGTCCTGCACTCCTCCTTTCTTTTGATGACTTCCATGACTTCCTCAGTAACGTTTCTTTAAGTACCTTATTTCTATCTTTTGCTTGGCCACATATCTGTTCTGTAGTCATCCCACATGCTCTTTGGAGGTGCTGCCATTCTTCTTCGACTGAGGACCGGATTCACGAAGGCTTGCATGAAGTCTAATAGTAGAGTAAGACTCCATGCAGCCAACATGTCCGCCGAGCGATCCAGGAACAGCCGGTAGGGGCATGCAACAGAGCTCTCAAAACTAGTCCTACACGGACAGTGTTTGGTTATGCAAGTTACCTCAATTGCAGGTGAAAGCTATGTAAATGAGGTAATTTTGTGATCCAGGAAACCCGAACCTGTCCGAGTAGGAGTAGTTTTATTTGCAGAAATGTACTCAGTTGACAACTGAGTACGGTTCTGCAAATAGCAAAATGGAGCCATGACAGCTCCAAAAAAAGGATGCATTTACTGGAGGAAGCATGCCAATGGCCAAAAATACAGCCATTGGCAATGGGAAGTAATGCAAAATATAAATAAAATAACTTTTTTTTATCCCGATCTCCGGGGTTTAACCGTAATGCAGCACCACGCAAATGCCCTGCGCCCTAAAAACCAGAAAATTAATAATTAAGATCCACAAATGTGGATTTTATAGCTAATATGAATTTACAATGCAAGTGAATGGCAGGCTGAAGACAACATGGCCACCGAGCAGAGGTTGCTAAGGGGGGAAGCTCAGTCTAAGAGATGTAACCAAGCATTAGTAGGCAATCCTATGCAAGTGAGAGTTAGGATAGTGAATCACAAGTTTACATAGCAAATGAGCACAGTCAGTGGAGTGTAGGAGTAGGATAAGGCGAGTAACAGAGTAGACGATAGGTGACATCACGAGGGCGGGTATGTATGAAATAAGTGAAGCTCATTGGAGCAGAGTGTCATGTGTCAGTTGACATTTACATATTATTGAAAGAGGTGTGTCAACAGGTAGGCTAGGTAAAGTCAAGAAATTGAAGGTGTATGCTGTGGATAACACCAAAGTTTCTTGCTGAGCGTGCATGCGCATGTGTGCACGCCTGTAAACCCGAGTAAGACAGTGTGTGTGAGTGTAAACGTGTGTGCGCGCGTGTAAGCTTGGGTAAGCATATGTAAGGCTGTGTAAACAGTTGTAAGCGCGTTTGCCCCGGTGTGCGCATGTTTTAAGAAGAATAAGCAAGTTTTAGTCCATGTAAGCATGTGTGTGCATGTGTTAGCTGCTGTGCGCGGCGCTCCCCCCCCCCAAGGAAATAGAAAGGCAAAAGGAAGCACACCAAATAGTAGGAAGTTACCAGGGAGTACTAGCAGAGCTAGCAGGTAAAACAATCAGAATCAGGCAATTACACTGGCAGTACACTAGCCCAGCCCAGCACAGCACTTAAAACTCTGCAAACAACAGTCCATTATGTTTCTCTCAAGAGACACTGCAACACTGCAGTAAGCTAATAGAAGTGAAAACTGAAAAAGCTTTACTGAGACAAAAAAATGTTAGGGGCTGCCATTGCTGTTATAAGGTGACATATGCAACATGTTGAGGGCGATGATAATGCAAATGCTGCTGGACAAGCCACAGTGAGGAGACAGAGAAGAGTGTACAGGCCCAGGGTAACCTACCAGGGGCTACATGAGCTGGAGATAGTGGAGTGCTATAGAGTGGACAGAGACCTCTTGCAGCAAATTGTTGAGCTGTGCAGGCCATGCCTCACACACAGAACCAACAGAGGGGAACCCATCCCAGTGGAAACCAAGGTATGTGTTGGCCTAAGAATATTAGCAACAGGTTCCTTCCAGGGACCAACTAGTGATATGATGTGGATATCACAGGCATCAGCATCCAGGGTACTGCACCAGTTCCTGGAAGCCATGTCAGCACATGTCGGTGATCATGTATATTTCCTCAATTCCCATGAGGTATTGGCCAGCAATATGCGTCTCTTCCAGCAAATAGCGGAATACCCTGAGGTAGTGGGTGCAATAGACTGCACGCACATATGCATGAAAGCACCAGTGAGTGGGGTAGGGTCTACTTCAACCACAAGGGTTTCCCCTCCATCAATTGCCAGGTCGTGTGTGATGCCCAGGGCATAATACTGAATGTGTGTGCTGGCTGTCCTGGAAGCTACCATGATTCCCATATCTGGCATCTGAAGCAGCTGTACCAGACATTTGCCAATGGGGACATCCCACATGGTCACCTTGTGGGGGATGCTGGCTATGCACTGGAGCCATGGCTAATGACACCCATCAGAAATGCACACACACCTGAACAGGAACACTATAATGAGGCACACGCACAAACACGAAATGTATTCGAGCGTGTGTTTGGGCTACTCAAGTCATGGTTCCGGTGCCTGAACACATCTGATGAAGCCTTGCAGTACTCACCAAATACATGTACCCAAATTGTCATGGTATGTGCTATGCTACATAATATGACCCTGCAAAAACAGCTGCAGTAGGACCAGCATAGGCCTGGGCCAAACAGCCCCCCCACCATTGCCAAGGTCATCACAGGCAGAGCGTGACTCGGAGGAGGAGCAACCTGAGCCTGCCCCAGTAGGCAGAAGGAGGCATGCCCAGTATGCTTTGGCCTTGGCAAAGAGGCAACACATAGCACATATACAGGCTCAGTAGGAGTTCTGGAAATTATACTTCTCTCTGACCCGCACATATAGTAAAAGGGATGCCTAAGTTGACACTACCTGCTTTCAAACATGTATAGGGAGTGTAGTATGTGCATCCGACATAGGCAGCCCTGCAGCACCACCTGAGGCATGATTGCCATGTGTTAAGCAATATAAAGCAGTGCTAAACAGCATTTACCACCATGTAGTATATGTAAACAAAATCGCACACACGGTCAATGTTGAGTAATATTGGCCAACGTCCAGCAATGTTGGTTAATACTGAGCAATGTTGGACAAGCTGGGTCTAAGTAGGGCATAGCTGAACAAAAGCCAACATGCTCATAGTTGCTCTACTGGCTCTTAAGCAGTCTGGTCTGCTCAGTATGAAAATATAAGCAGTGATGAGCCTTGAACCCAAGATACTGTGCAACTGTGCACTATTGTCATAATACTGAACCACTAAACCATGTCAGTATTGCAGTGGTTATCTTGTATGAAGAAATGTTGATAAGTCTATGCAAAGTATTCCATGGAAATCCTAAAGGCACAGCATAATTCCTGTCGAGTTATGACACAAAGGTGAGTCCTGCAGTAAGAATAGAACCTGACTTTCAACACACACAGTAGAAATGTTAATATTGGACATGTACACATACATCAACAAATGTAGTGGACCTCAGACAACAACATACTGAAAGGTCACACTGGGCATGCTCAGACACTTTAATAAATGAGACAAATGTCAGGCAACAGAACACTGACAGTCTGAAATGGGCATGCTCACACACTTAGGCCATGTCGGAGTACAGCAATGGGCCACACATATCAGGCAGTTGCATGTGTTAACCCAGGAACCTCTCACTATCCAGCAATCTGCCCTGTGCACACAGTTATATGACAACAGACACATATATAATATAGTGGAACCCTGTCATAATCAAATATGTTCTGCAGATACCTAAGCGGTTCATAGAAAGTGGGAAAGGAAAGACAATAAAAACCTGCAAACAGTATCAGCAATAAATATTGTGCATCCTGAACATTATCATACGTTCAGAGGTTGATACTAGGCTATCTGCCCTAGGGCATGTACAAGCATTGCCAGAGTGTGTTTGGCTTTTGCACCTTTTCAAATCAGAACACTGTGCCTGTGAATAGTAGGTCACACAAGATAGCCCATTTACATTTAGTGTATTGTGCCTCTGTCTAGCAGGGACCTAGAAGATATCCCATGGCTAAACATACGATCACCCATCCACTTGTCAAGATGTCACCTGTAGGTGGCCAGTGGGTGGCTCTGCCTATGCGAAACTGGGATTATACTCTGGAGTGAGTGGAGCCTTTGGGATAAGAATCTGTCCCTCCAGCATGTCCTATTAACATCTGTGCTGAGGTATATGTCCCTGGAGTGTGTAGCTCCAAGGGAGTCAGATATCCTGAGGTGGAGCATGTCCATTAATTCTGGGTTGGATATTTCCTTAAACTACAGGCACACAACACATCCGTGTAGGTGGTAAGCGACTGAGTAGAGCTGGAGTTACTGTATCTGAACTGTGCAGGGCATCCATGTGAGTCCCTGCATCTGCTTGTTGAGTAACATTTGTGGCCATTACAGTTGCTGCAGGTGTCGGATAAGGTACATCCAAAATGTGGCATAGTAACCAAGCATGGTCGTGATGAGTATAGGGGCACAATGACCACACTTGATCAACATGTGAAACCATATGGGATATGGTGGGCTATATAGAAGTACTGTCTAACCACTTTGGCAATGTGATTGTCAAAGGCGAGAGTACGAACAAGTCATGTCCCCAAACCCCTAACAACTACTACCGTATGTAATGGATTACTACCTATGTGGTAATGTGTGGGCATGTTGTCATTCCCAAAGGGGATGACTATGCAACTAATGGCATTTAGCCGTAGGCCATGGCTCAGGCACCAGTCATCCTATCTCTGTGAGACCCTGTTTGAGTATGCATGGGCCAGCTGGAGAGTTGATTATGGCACCCAGTTTGCAGTAATCTGCGAACATGGTCAGCCATATTCCTCCTGTGTTAGCCTGTACGTCACACAAATATATACTGAACAAGAGAGGTCCCAGGACTGAGCCTTGTGGGATGCCATGTGTAACTGGTGTATAGTCAGACATGGCACCTGCAACACTGAGCATGTGGGTGCTATCCCTGATCCAGGTAGCAATCCATCGTGTGAGATATGTGTCGATATTGATGCCGGTGAGCCTATGCATAATGGCTGAGTGGGGTATTGTGTTGAAGGGTTGTGCAAGGTCCAGGCAGGCTGTGTGGACAACCTTCCCAACACCGATGGACCTGGTAACTGTTTAAAGAATACAAACAGGTCCAAGAAGCAAGATCTGCCCACAACAATGCTGAAATGTGTAGGACCCAGTGTATGTAGGTTCCCCATGTCTATGTGCATGATTCCCATTGCAATACACTCCATAGCTTTGCAGAACAGGCTAGTTAGCCTTATAGGCCGATATTGTCTGTGGTCTGTTGTGGCAGCAACTCTGTGGAGCGGGACCACTATCACTGTATGCCATTCCATGGGTACATATCCTGCAGTAACTCTGATATCGAACAGTGACATAATGTGAGGGTTGCGTCTGTCATGAAGGCCGTGTACAACGCAGGCCGGGACACCGTCTGGTCCCATTGATGTTGTGTTGTCTGCTGTGGGGAGGGCAGCACTCACCTGTTTATTTGTGATGTCAGGGAGGTTACACTCTGTTGGGATGGACAGTAGCTCCTTAGGGGGGATGGGGGGGAGACATCTGCACTGAACCTGTTTGCCAGGATGTTGGCAATGTCTGTGGGTTCAGGGTATGTTTAGTCAGTATGCAGTAACTCACAGCATATCAGTGAGTGTCCAGCCAGGTACCTGAATTAATTGAAGAAGGCCTTCTGAGTGTCCTACGTGTCTGGTGCAATTGTCCGTTAGAAGCGGACCTGACATAAATACATGAGTGAATGTAGCTGTCTGCTAGTACAGATCACAGATGCCTTCCCTGTCTGGGATTGTGCTCTATCATGTAGTAGCTTCCTCCTTTTGTTGTATAGCGTATTAATGGCCAGGGTCTACCAGACAGGTCCCCTGCCATTGGAGGAGTGAGTCCAGTTGTTATTTGGGATAGCACGACCCATGCAGTCCACTAGGTGTCCATAGAATGTG
This sequence comes from Protopterus annectens, assembly GCF_019279795.1. Lineage (NCBI taxonomy): Eukaryota > Metazoa > Chordata > Ceratodontiformes > Protopteridae > Protopterus > Protopterus annectens. The sequence goes on along the minus strand of NC_056738.1, from coordinate 543,649,576 downwards.
TATGTAAAGGATTCAGAAGTCTGAGCCATACTTACCACTGTCCCAGAGTCTCTGAAGGATACCACCTTGGTTTGGAGAAGTGTGACATTTGCTTTTGAGAAGTTCACCAAGACTACCCAGGATGGTTGTGGGGACAGGATATGGATGTCCAGTGAGATAAATGTATGTTCTGACCTTACCAATGAGGGGTATATCGCAGGTGTGGAACATAGAGTCCCCATGTTGGTGATGATCGTGTCCAATATGTTGTCCCCTCTTGTGGGTGTGGTGACCGGTTGTGCCATAGCATATGAGTTTACAAATAGTAGCAACTGTTGGGCGAGGGTGTTGGGGCCTGAGTACTATCCCCAGTCAATGTGTGGGTATTTGACATCACCCAATATAATGGTGTTTGGGGAGACCTTCATATTGTCCAGTGTTCCCATGAAAGCTGAGTGTGGTTGCTGAGTTTGGGAGTGTGGTCTGTAGCAGGCAACAAACCAAACAGCCGATTTGCACAATGTTAGGTGTATATGTATGGTCTGTGATGCTAGTGCAGTGCTACCAACCCTGAGGTATGTGTATCTGTGATGTATATGGATACCCCCCCCGATTTGTGTTGGCCATTCCGAGTTTTGTGGTCAGAAAGCATGGTATGAAATATAACCTGGTATTGCTGGTGTGCATGTGGGAGCCTGAACCAGGTGTCTGTTAGTGCACAGATATCACTATTCTCCATACTGAGGAGATTCCTGAATTGGGCGCAATTTGAGGGTAACACATCTGGTGTTGAGCAGCATTATCCTCAGTGTCATGTACTCTGTAATGTCTATGGAGGTGGGTTTGTCTTTTGAGCCCTGCTTAAAAAAGACAGTATGGTGGTAGCAAGTGCCTTAGCCAGTATTCAAAAGTCCAAGGGTGACAGGTGCAAGCTGTCCATAGGGAAGCATAGGCATGTCGAGCATGTCACCCCAGGCTGACAGACACTGTACCCCCTTTGAATGACACCATTATGTTAGCCAACTGTTAAACGTGATCAGTTTGTTGGTATACTGTGACATCATACTTGGTGAGTGTAAGATGCCAGACAAGGTCAGGGTCATACTGGCCTGGGCTACATGATCAGAGAGTTCCTCTATGTATCATGTCATGTGGTCCAGGGGGGAACGTCTGAGGTTGTATGCACCAGCATGGACAATGATGGAGCCAGTCCTGGACTTGCTTTGGAGGGACCTGAGTGCATGTGTTATGTGGCGGATCCTGGCACCCGAGAGACAGCTCAAAGTGACTATTCCCTTGTTTGGCCTGGTGAGTGGGACATCAGTGTGTCTGACATTAAGTATCACCTATTACAAGTGTATTAGGTGTGTTGTTTAGCCCAAAGGGCAGTGACTGTGTGGCACACTGACATTGGAACTATGTGATATGTGGGTATTGTAGTGTGGTAGCAGTTGTTTGTGTGTCTGCTTTGGAGGTCTCTGCTGCTTAGGCAGAATGTATGTAGAGCCTCCGAGTATGTGTATTTGTGATAATGTGGTTTGATTGCTGTCGCTATAGGTGTATGTGAGACTGATATATGGTGTGTGTGGTTACCTTCACCACCTGATAGACTATGCCAGTCATGGTCGAGAGAGCTCAGCATCCTGTATGTCAATATTGTTGCATCTCTCACATATATCTGAGTGTGCTGGGAGGAGGAGAGGGTTGTCTGTGTACATGAGGCAGATGTGACATTGTGTCAAAACCACAATATTCACTAGCTGGAATGGAGAGTACACACGAAATCGACCCCTGGACATGCATGTATATTATGATGACATACTCTGTAGCCTGATCACGAAGGATCAGTAGGGTGGTAAGTTTGTAAAAGAGTATAACCGGGATTAGTGCTCAGGTTTGTTGGTGTTTTGTAAAGAGTAGCTGAGAAGGAGTCCAGACTGAGAATCATGACATGTCCTTCAGCTATGTCATAAATAGTAATGTACACTCATATATGTCCTGAGTCAGGGCTAACTGTACCTTACTGACAATGCCAACATCCTGTCAGACAGGCCCATATATACATATGCACCTCCCACTGATGATAGTCCCTGTCATCATACCAGGAGATATCAAGTGTAGAATGGCTGAACAGCTCCCCCCAAAGCCAAAAGCATGGCAGCAATTGGATTACATTGTTTCCCAATATGTGTCATGTATGAACTTCAGAACAAACAGACCCTGCACCTGAACAGTCTGTTGAGCCTCACCTTCTCCACAGGATCTGGAACCGTCGAATGTGTTACAGCAACATATGGCATTCCCCACAAGTGTGGGTGCACAACACACTATTGGAAGTATAGTCCCATAAGCCTATGAAGTCTGATCTGCAAGGCCATGGAGTCCATCATGGTTGAAGTCATAAACAGAGCTATTGGAAGCTGACAAACACACAACCCTACCAACTGCAGTATGTTCATGTGCAGATGATGGTTCCCAAACATGCTAGACTGTTTCCAAGGCAGCCACCCAGGACATACATCACTGAACAAAGCTACACATGTCCCACATAGACTTTGAATAGCTCTTCATCAACATCACAGACACATGTCGTATCCACAAAACCAACAATATGTGCATAGATATGTGTTGACATATGAAGGAATGTCAATGTGTCCACAGGTAGATCACACAAGGTGAGAATCATGGGGTCCTGTTCAAGCTGTTGATACCAGCCGACCCACATGGCTCATTCCTGGGATTGCATAAAACAAAGTGTACACACATTACCATGTCCAGTCTGATGATGTCAGCATCCTACAAATATAGCAGGAGAACAGAAACCCCCAAGTAAAGCATATAGCGCGCCATGTTAATGCGTATTGCTCTAGTATCATAACATAATTAGGTAGGGGTTTGAATCCTGCAAACGCTGATAGTCTGTGTTTGTGGGGGGACAGGGGTGTATGTGATTTCCTTTGAAAGGAGTGGCCTTTTTGGAGACTGGGACAACACATTAAAAGAGGTACATTCCTCTTTGGAATGTCTGATGATGTCAGCATCCTACAAATATAGCAGGAGAACAAAAAACACCCAGTAAAGCATATAGCGCGCCGTGTTAATACGTATCTCTCTAGTATCATAACATAGTTAAGTAGGGGTTTAAATCCTGCAAACACTGACAGTGTGTGTTTGCGTGTGTGTGGGGGGGATGATTTCCTTTGAGAGAAGTGGCCTTTTTGGAGACTGGGAAAACACATTAAAAGAGGTAAATTCCTCTTTGGAATGTCTGATGATGTCAGCATCCTACAAATATTGCAAGAGAAGAGAAACCACCCAGTAAAGCATATAGTGCATCATGTTAATGCGTATCTCTCTAGTAGCATAACATAGTTAGCTAGGAGTTTGAATCCTGCAATTGCTGTGTGTGGGTGTGTGCCACAGTTGATCAATGCAGTGTGGGTTTTGCTTTTACTACGGTATGACATATGATTAAAACAGTATGTGCATTGCACACATCAGGTATCTACATGGCAAATAAATATGTGTACATGTGACCTCAATCAGTACATAGGTGTGAAGCCTGCATACTACATGAATAGATTTGTTTCCTTTGACAGATTGTGCTGCTGCTTCTCAGATCGTAGGCCACATATGTATGTATGCGACAAGCCCGGCCACTGTAGTGATCTGTGGCCAAGGTCATCTGTGCCACACACACCCATGACACTTACTATAGAGTACTGTGAGTGAGGGTAATTGTCTGGGGTATATGTCAGACATGTTCATACACAACAACAACTGGCAATAATGGACAGTCATTATAGGTGTACAACAGCCCTGTGGATATGCATTCAGGCCCCTAATGTGTTATGTGAAACACCGAGGGACCCCACAATACCTATGGATATGTGGATACCAATGGACAGATGACATAACACGTGTCTGTATGTACACAATGGTGCCCAACATACATGTTGAGGGCTACCACCTGTGTGGTACTGTCGGGATAGTATGTATAGTAAATGTGGATGACTATGCCATAGTCAACTTACTGCTATACAGCATGTGTTGGACAACAGGTATCTGTCTGTATAATACCCTTGTGTAGGATATGCGTCCCATCCAGGGAATGCAGTGTAGGCCAATGCATGCATTTCCAGATGTGGATGGACATATCCCTAGTGTGTTTGCATGTACCTAAGAGGGCTCTATGCCACACAGGTGTGGTTCCAGGAATGGGTGGCGGTCAATACCACTGGTTACAGTTATAGTATAGCACTGGAAGGATCCAACTGTTACTGAGTTCCCTACAACTGTGTGTCATTTGTCAGGACATCATCTAATGATTGGTTATAGTCATGCTGTTGAGGTGGTGTATACTACCAGACTGCAAATCATTGACAGATATCAAAAGTATCACCCACAGCATAGTGTCAACCCATGTCATACACACATGTGTACCCATGTTAGTACATATCTGTAGTAGAATGCATACTGGCCATCGAAAGATACCATGAGATGTTAACAATGTGTACAACAGGGTATGTCACATGTCCCACATGTCCACTATGCACATACATGCAGACAGTGCGCACCCACCATGTTCACAGATGTACATTTGCTAATTTGTAATGCACACATCACACACGTACTGTCCACTCACTAACACATGCTTGCAACACTGTACACTTCAGCCAAGTGGCACATGGTTGGACAATACATACTCAGACCTAACACTGGTGTAAACAATGCTACATTGACAATCAGAGCTGTGATGCATAATGCCTGCTCAGATATACCTACAAGGATATCATTACACTTTCCTGTTGACAACTTGCTAATATTGCTACACTGCTATAATGTCACCCTGTGCATCAGAACCATGTTAGCCTGCTCCTGCATCAATGTTACAGATGACATGAGGTGGCACAGGTGTCATCATATGCACAGGGTGTGTTGTTGGTTTGCCAGAGCCCGACATTGATCCATCCAATCGACGTGTGTGTGTGTGTGTGTGTGTGTGTGTGTGTGTGTGTGTGTGTGTGTGTGTGTGTGTGAGGGACAACAGTACAGCATGGGCCAGTGTTGATGTAATGTGTGTGTGTATGTGTGAGCCCTAGTTGTTTGGTTAATGTATGTGTGTCTGCATGCACACAGCTCCACCATGTGGCTACCATACATGGGTGGTTGTGGGACAGCTACAGACTGTACCTGCTAGGCTGTACAGATCACTGTCTCCGGCAACGGACACAGTACCTGTGCCTGGCAGGGGTGCTACGGGCAGTATCGGGTACCAACCCTGACTGGGGACTATCATCAGAGGCAGAGGTATGATGACTGGACCCATGTCCCTGCTGGGACTGGCCAGTGCCATGTGCACGTGGTCTAGTAGGACAGTCAATGGTAGCCTGATAGTATCTTTTTGCCAAGTACGGAGGTCATTTTCTAGAAGTTGGTAGAACTCCATTCTTAGCTTCCTCCTTAGCCATCCAGTATTCCTTCCTGGCCTAGTATTTCTTTTCCATGTCCTACTTTGTCCTGCACTCCTCCTTTCTTTTGATGACTTCCGTGACTTCCTCAGTAACCTTTCTTTAAGTACCTTATTTCTATCGCTTGCTTGGCCACATGTCTGTTCTGTAGTCATCCCACATGCTGTTTGGAGGTGCTGCCATTCTTCTTCGACTAAGTCTGTTTCCTCATCTGTTTGTCTTGGGGTTCTTGAGTGCTGAGGAATTTCTTGTTCATGCTCCCCTTTTAACTGTCTTCCATTTATGGGTGAGCTTCAGATGGAAAAATTCAGCATGATTTGGGGGAAAGACCCCCCACAAAAGCACAAGTAGATAATGCAAAGGCCGGAAGTCAGGATCGAACCTTGTACCTTGTGCATGGGAGGCAAATACTTCAACTGCTTTGCTATCTGGTCTCTCACCCTCTCAGGGCAAAAAAAATATATACCTTCAACCTGTAAAGCTCTTCTCAGTGGTGAAAATCAAACCTTGCATCTACACCTTAACCACTGCACCACTTGGCTTTTCAGATAGAAGTGACTTTAAAAAAAAGGGGTTTACAGCTTCATGATTCTCCTTGCATATCAATCTAGTCAGACTTATGGGTCATTAGTTTCCAGGATCTATTGATGGCCCGCCTCTGTACAAAGGGATGACTGTTGCTGTCCTCCACTCTAGTGGAGCAAAGCCTGCCTAGAGACTGTTGTTAAAATAGAGAGCTGAATTGTTGTGCTAGGTCATGCTTCAGCTATTAACTAGGCACCCTGGGATTCCATAAAGGTTCATAGATGCTGTGTCTTTAGCTTTAGAGAGTGCAGTGATATCAGGTAATGGAATCATAGGGGGAATTTCATCAGAAGTGACCAGAGGTGATAAATGGGTGAAATTTTCATTGAATGTAAAGGCCAGCAAGTTTACAATGTCTTCTGCTTGAATATAAGCACTGTCTTCTTCAGCCAACTCAGCAGGTTTTTGAGTGTTTCCCTTAAGATTTCTAACCTAACTAAAAATACTTTACAGTTATCCTTTGCATAGAAGGCTATTTTAGTCTCCTATTAAGCTTTTGCAGATTTGACTAGTTTCCAGTTTTGTCTGTTGATACTAATGTGGGATTCTTTTTCCGTTGAGCACTCTCCTGCTTAGTTTCAGACATAAATGTCTTCCTTCTGTTGTATTGTGTGTTTATGACTGAGATCCTGTTAAACTGGCCATCTGTCCTGTGTTGGGCTGAATGCCCTCCCTGTCCCTTCAGGTATACTGAGTGTTTCTCATCGTACTCAGTGGGGATCTGTCCTGTGTTGGGCTCTCCCTATTTCTTGAATTTCCCCATTTCATCATCATCCATTTCCAATTTGAATTATAGCTTTCTGCTTGTGTTATGTAAAAGAGCCTTAACTGTCTAGCTCTAAAATATCCATTCAAATCAGGTAATCCTAAATGTCTTTGTTCTGTTTGGAAGGATCAATTTATCCCATTTGACTCTTGCCCTATTCCCCTCCTAGATAATCTTTATTAATTATTATCCACAACTTCTCTTCTGGTTGATAAAAATATGCCTGACCTGTGTATAAAACTAAAGGAACTAAAAACATTTTACTGCTTATATCTCGCTATCAGTATCCATAGGCAAGAGCTTCCAGTTTCTAAGTTTTTGTATTACCTTTTGTTTAGCCTCCTCCCACATATCCTTAGCTGTTATAACAGAATCATTTAACCGATACGCCTAAATACTTCATTTTTTCATGTCACCACCCTTATTACTGAACTATTTCATGTAGGTACATAGTTTACAGCTACAGCCTTTGTTTTATCTTCATCCATTTTATATTCTAAAAAAAAATTGGAACTGTCTCAGTATGTTCCACAACACTCAGATGTCCTTTTCTGGTTTTATCAGGTACAAAATAATGTCATTTGCAAATAAAGCTAACTTCTTGTTTACCATACCAATTACACCCTTGAATTTCTGTGTCCTTTATTTTCTCTGTCAGTGGTCCTAAATATAATGCAAATAATAAAGGAGAAAGAGGCCACCCTTGCCTTATTCCTTTGCTGAGATGCAACGTATCAGAGAGGGATCCTTCCACTTAGATTTTTGTTCCTGATCCCTCATATATCCTCCTAATTAACATTATCGTGTCAGGGAATGCACATGAAGTATTATAGCAAACTTACTTTGTGGAATGCTTTCTCTGCATCAAGATCCATTAACAACAGCAGTAGTTTTTTACATTCTGCTTCCCTCTGGATCATTATTGTTCTATTAATGTTGCCAAATGTTTGTCTCTCCTCCACATAACCACATTGATCCATATCTATCAATTTGGCAACACCTTTGCTGTTTTTTTAGCCATTATACACATAAACACTCTATAATCATGGTTTAAAATTTAACTAGACCTATATGAAACTAGATCTCATGGGTCTTTACCATCTTTAGGTATTAAAGTCACCGCAATTTTTTTCCAGGATGCTGGTGCTTCCCATCCTTTTAAAATACTGTTAAACCCTTCCTGATCTTTATCACTTTCCTCCCTCCTAGCTCCCAAGCTTCCACTGGAATGCCATCCATCTCTGAAAACTCTCCTGCAGATTGTTTCTACATCATTGTTTTCATTTCGTCTCCTCCTACCTTAAATGTTTACTGTTGAGCCTCATCTTCCTCTAACTTTGGCATACTTAAGTCTTCCATAAATATTTCTGCCTGTACTTTTTCTTGATTTCCACATTCCTCTGCTTTATACAAATTTACATAACATTTCTGAAATATATCTAATATCTCTACAGGATCTCTGGTTATTTTTCTTGTTATACACTACCTAAGTCGGGCAATGACAATTTCAACTTTCTGTTGCCTAAGTCATTATTCTAAAAGTTTTTGTGCTCTGAAATTATTATTAAAAAAAAAACTGTTGCTTAACAGCAGTCACTCTAACCTTGTGCATTTTATCCAGGTACTCCCTCATTTAAGATTAAGATTATTGTATTCTTATAAATGGTTTCTCAGTTTTTGTTTATGCCACCTCAGATTTCATATATCATAACATATTCAGTTAATATCACATCTGTTCACTAATGATATGACTGCACTGTTAGCTAAATGTTCAGTACAAGCACGGCAGCATTACACTTTTCACCTGAAGCATCCACTGTTACACAAGAGGTGACACAAGTCACAAAAGTTTTTGTGAATTCTCCAGATTAGAAAAAAATATATTAATACATGTTGAAAATAAGCAGTAGCTTTTTTATTTAGACCATTATGAATAGGAATTTTAAAAAGCTAGTAGAAGCAGTTGTTTAATTTAGTGGATTTACAGAGTATGAAGCATCAGGGTATTCAACTAGCCACAGTGTTTGCAAAGAAATAAAACTGGTAATTATTCAGTTCTGTATTACAGCAACTTTTTCAGAGTATCACTAGGTGGTTCTTTTACATTAACGTCAAATATGTGGAATCCCTTCAAAATAACAAATTACCATAATGTTGACTCGCATAACAGCAAAACAACTTTGGTGAAAATTTAAATGAATGAACTCCCGGAATGGAGTATTTTACCTCCGGTAAACTAACCACCTGGCCACCATGGAGAACTTTGCCATTTTCTCCACTGTAGTATGATCTTGGAGTTGGTATATTAAGTTGAGGGGGTGTGGTGGGTAAAGCCCCCCACCCTGGTGGGTATAATTTGTTTTGTGCTTTACTTATTGGTGGCCAAGTGCTTAGTTTCCTGGAGGTGAAATCCGCCGTTCCGGAAGTTCGTTCATTTAAATTTTCAGTGACATCCTCTCGCTGTCATCCGAGTCAGTGTTATGGTAATTCATTGTTTTGACATGGATCCATACACACACACACACACATATATATATATATATATATATATATATATATATACATATATATATATATATATATACATATATATATATATATATATATATATATATATATATATATATATATATATATATATACACATATCTGTATATGTGTGTGTGTGTGTGTGTGTGTGTATGGAAAGAGATTTGTTTTTAATCATTTTCATCTGGTTGTTGTATCTTTCGGCTTTTCCCAGTTAGGGGTCGCCACAGCGGAACTCCGGTCCGCTAATGATTGGCAGTAGATTTTTATGTACCGACTTGCCAGGTCTGACGCACAACCTTCAACGAAAGTAAGCCCATTCACGCATGTCTTCACACAGAAGATGCTTTAGCTGAGAATCGAACAGGACAACGTCTTACTGTGAGGCGACAATGCTACCGCAGCACCACCACCGCAGCCAATCATTTTCATCTGGTAAGAATGCCAAATGCTTCTTCCTTTTAGAATACAGAGCAATGTGGAAGGGTAATCACATTTCATATTGAATATTCTGTGAAGCCATGAGGCAGTGCCTAGCCCTTAAAGGCAAATGAAATCAAACAGCCCATGTATGGCAGCAAAAGAAACCTCAGTACCTCTGCCAGAGCTGCAGTTACATTCACTGTAGGTGATCTGTAAAATTATCCATACTCCAGATATATATTAAAAATGTAATAAAAACTGGGCTGTATTTTTTAATTATGTTTGCTGCCCCACCAAAGCTGACCATCAGCTGCCCCCAAGAACCTCTCCTCATTTACTAGGTCTACAAAACCTGATAAGGCTCTTTCAGATATACTCTGACTCATGTTTGGGGCTGTTGAGAAGGTTAAGGCAGCCCAGGGACAATGTCATATTGCTGCTGAGGAGGACTTTTTGTTATGTAGTAAGATTCCCTTCCACATGCACAGTTGGACAGATGTGCAACAGACATTCTGGCATACTGTTCCATCTCTACAACTACTCAGCCAGACTCCCTAAGGACAACAGCCTTATGTACATTCCTGACCTTCGTCAGAGATCAGCCATGTGGTACACCTGAACTCATGGCCTACCCTCCAAGATGGGCATGTTCATCCTCACTTGCCAGTGTTTCAGTTGCCCAAGCTGCTAATCTCATTGTCAGGGCTTTATCCCTCTATGCCATGTCAGTGGCATTAACTGGCTTATGAAAGTGCTGAAACTGGAGACTTCATTTATTTAAATCCAATATTTTGAACTTTGGAGGCAGGCAAACTTAAATGTTAGAGCAGCTATTCCAGAAAGCAAAAAAAGTGTAGTGCTTTCCCATGCATGTGTGTTTAGTATCTTGTGGGCCACATAGTAAAAGACAAAGGAAAAGAAAAGGGGCCACATAACAGATGATCAGGGCCTGCTTTTGGCCTGTAGGCTGTGGGTTGCTAACCCCTGAAATAATGGGCAGATTCAGAAAATGCAGTTCTGTAAGAACTTAATGCAGTAAAACTGGCTACTGGGCCTTAATGTCGAATCCAACTTCCATAGATTGGCACCCTTCTCACGCGGGGGGGGGGGGGGGGTGGACACTGGCTGTTAATATAAATCCAGCATCTGTCCATATGTTCTTTACATCTTTCTTGTCCAGTATAACAGCAGGATGTCAAACCTGGACATGGTCCAAAAGATCCTAACCATGAAGGAACAGTAGTGGACATTCTCTGGACTAGAGACTTAGACAAATTGGGTTCTCCAAGTTTTTCCAAACATGAGCAGGCCTAAGGCACAGACAGAAGAAAAATAGATAAATATATAGGAAACATAGTATTGTACCCCAGTCACAGGATGCCCAAGGAAGATAATATAATCTAGCCCCCAACTATTTTACTATTCCTAATTATTTTACTGCTATATCTTATATGTAAAGAAAAAATCATATAGTATGTTATAATAGTAACAAGCTATACTATAAACTACCTTTCCCCTTTTTCAAATTTTCCATAATTGAAACTGCCCCTTCTTTTCATTACTTCACTAGTTAGAAATTGTAGGTACAATTACAGTATCTATTACACTGTTATACCTCTCTCTACTACATACAAGCCTGTGTCTTACTTACTTGAATGATTGCGTACTATATATACCCATGTAATGTAAGCTATGTAAATAATCTTTTGTTAATGAATGTATGTTTATTTAAATTATATAACTTCTCTATTTCTCAAATGTGTGTGCACTGTAATGAGCATATTAACTTTCACTCTCTACCTGTATTTTTAAATTACTTATATTTTATATATGGGTGCATGTGTGTCTGTATGTACATACAGTGAATATAAAAAGTTTATTCACCCCTGTTAAAATGCCAGGTTTTTGTGATATAAAAAAATGAAATTACAATAAATCATTTCAAAACTTTTCCCACCTTTAATGTGACCTATAACCTGTGCAATTCAATTGAAAAACAAACAAATCTTTTAGGGGAAAAATATAAAAAATAAAAAATGTACAATAAGCTGGTTGCATAAGTGTGCACACTCTTAAACTAATACTTTGTTGAAGCGCCTTTTTATTTAATTACAACATTCAGTCTTCTTGGGTAAGAATCTATCAGAATGACACATCTTGACTTGGCAATATTTGCCCACTCTTCCTTGCAAAAGCGCTCCAAATCTCTCAGATTGCAAGGACATCTCTTGTGAATAGCCCTCTTCAGGTCACCCCACAGATATTCTATTGGATTTAGGTTTGGGATCTGGCTGGGCCATTCCAAAACTTTAATTTTCTTCTGGTGATGCCATTCTTTTGTTGATTTGGATGTATGCTTGGGGTCATTGTCGTGTTGAAAGGTGAAATTCCTCTTCATCTTCAGCTTTCTAGCAGATGCCTGAAGGTTTTGGGCCAAAAGTGACTGGTATTTGGAACTGTTCATAATTCCCTCCACTTTGACTAAAGCCTCAGTTCCAGTTGAAGAAAAGCAACCCCAAAGCATGATACTGCCACCACCATGCTTCACCATGGGGATGGTGTTCTTTTGGTGATGTGAAGTGTTGTTTTTGCGCCAAAAGTACCTTTTGGAATTGTGGCCAGAAAGCTGAACTTTGGTCTCATCAGACCATAACACATTTTCCAACATGCTTTAGGGAGACTTGATGTATTGCTCAGCAAATTTTAGCTGGGCCAGGATGTTTTTCTGTGTAAAAAAAATGCTTTCGTCTTGCAACCCTACCCCATAGCCCAGATATATGGAGAGTACGGGGGATTGTTGTCACATGTAGTACACAACCAGTGCTTGCCAGAAATTCCTACAGCTCCTTCAGTGTTGCTGTAGGTCTCTTGGCAGCCTCCCTGACCTGCTTTCATCTTGTCTTTTCGTCAATCTTGGAGGGACATCCAGTTCTTTGCAATGTCACTGCTGTCCCATATTTTCTCCACTTTTTGATGACTGTCTTTACTGTGTTCCATGGTATATCCAATGCTGTGGAAATTTTTTTTAACCCTTCTCCTGACTGATACCACTCAACAATGAAATCCTTTTGATGCTTTGTAAGCTTTCTGCGAACCATGACTTTTGCTGTAGCAGGCAACTGAGTAAATGTCAAGAAAATCCTACTAGGACAACTGAACTTTATTTGTGGTTAACCAGAGTCTCTTTAATTGATGGCAGGTGTGTACCCAAAAAGACAGAATGTTGTAATTAAATCAAAAGGTGCTTCAACAAAGTATTAGTTTGATGGTGTGCACACTTATGCAACCAGCTCATCGTACGTTTTTTATTTTTTATATTTTTCCCCCCTAACAGATTTGTTTGTTTTTACATTGAATTGTACAGGTTATAGGTCACATTAAGTTTTGAAATGATTTATTGTGGTGTCATTTTTTTTTTATATCACAAAAACCTGGCATTTAACAGGGGTGTGTAAACTTTTTATATCCACTGTCTATATATATTATAACTTGTGCTAAATGTGGAGCTTTCCCCCAGGCCTCTCCTGAAAAAGGGTTTCATCCTAGTCAGATTTTCCCAGTCAACAAAAATTAATTAAATAAATAAGTTGTACTGTGTTCCTGGTATAGATCACTGTTGCAGGAGTACTGACTAGTAGTGGGAGGTGATAGAATTGGTTGAGGTAGTTTTTAACAAGTGATGCAGAAAAGAAACAAACCAAATCCTTGACCTGGAAAAACATCTAGCCTCTAGGGCATTTGATACCTATTATCATAAGAAAAGCAGACAAAATCTAAAGTATGTACATTCATGTATAATCGTGTAGTGTATGTGTACTTTGCTATAACATAAAAATGACCAAAAATATTATTTTTGCATAAAAAATACTGTTAGTTTTGGTTCTTATTTCGCATGAGCACATTAGTGATATGACTGAAATACATAATGACAAAATATGTAACATGTATATTTTTGTGGAACAAATAGTAAACCCAGAGCATCCAAATGACTATATGAGACTACTGGTGGTACAAAGCAATATAGGACCATTTCTCTGTAGCCACACAAAGTATCATAGCAATTTCTTCAGAATACTATATCATGACTTTCAGCTATAAAATGCACTTAGATGGTTTTGACAGTTGTAAAGACATATATAAAGTTGTCTTCTTACAATGCAATTTACTGCAAATGAATCTAAATTGTGTGGCATACAAATCCAGTGACAGAAAGCAATGAAATGGTGCCTCAACAAAGAAGAATTTTAGGCCATTATTGTACTCAGTGTACTGAGGAAGTGTTTACTATAACACCTACAATGAAAACACGGAATAATGCAAAATGTCAGATTGTGGCACAGTCTGGGGCACTGAGTGCTCATGAACTAAAACTACTGGGATGTGACTTTGAAAGGATATGCCTCTGTTTACATTTGAAACTTCATTATGGAACTTTCAGATGATAACAGAGTTTTCAATTAAGAAACACATCTAAATCTTAGTTTTAACCTCAGAGCTTTTTAGTGCAGCACACCTCTATATTTCACTTCATAGCTTTAGCTACTTGAAAGCATAGCATTGTAGCCATATCATACAACCAATATATATTTTTTGATGAAATACAGAGGAGTTTTACTTGATATATACTGACAACCCAGTAAGGAAGTATCTTAGACCATTATTTTAAATAGTGTACTGAGCAGAAGTTAACCACAGCACCCACAATGAAAACAAGGTATAATGCAAAATTTCAGACTGGCAGTAAAGGCAAAAGAACTCAAGCCAAAGACTATGGGCAGGATTCACGAAGCCTCCGTGTAAGAGTTATAACTCATACACGGAGGCTGCAGTTAAACGGAGTGATGTCAGCATGCTTTGCATATTCATGAGAGCATGCTGAATCACACCTAAAGCTAACACGGTCTGTGTAAGACAGTAGGGTGTGTGTCCGTAGGCCGAGCCCTGTAAGCGGACACGCCCCCAGAAGAGGAAAAGTGCTCAAAGTAAACACCCACGACAGAGTCCATGGAAATGTGAATAAACACAACACAACACATGCCCCCACAGACTATGAACAGAAAACATATAAATAAACATGTTATATAATTTTTTTAAATTGTAAAAAAGTTTAACCGTGAGTGTGCTCGTTTGCGCGGGCGTGCCCGTAGCGCAGCTACAGTTAGCAGTCAGTGGGAAAGCATATAAGAACTAAATATGCAAAGTAAGCCAGAAAGCAATAGCGTAGTGGTAGAGATGTTGGCTGAAGAGCAGGCAGTCATGGTTCGAGCCCCCACAACAACAAATTTTATTTTTAGCAAAATAAGCACGAAACAAGTCCCTGACAAATATGTACACATAAAACCACATTTTATGTAAAATGTAATGAAATAGCCCATTTATATTGAAAAATGTGAGGTCACAGAAGAATAAAAAATGCCAGATATGCCCATAGCTGAGCTACAGTTTAACAGGGTGAGTGCATCTGCCCGTACGTGAGCAGTGGTTTAACTGGTGCAAAATGAGTGCCTGTAGCTGAGCAGTGGTTTAACACGCTGAATTTAAGTGCCTCTAGCTCATCTGAGTGCAATATGCGTGCCGATAGCCAAATGAGGCTTAAACCAGCGTACCCCATTTGCGCGGAGCTGCGCACCTCGCAAACAAGCTAACCGACGAGCAATGTTGAGGAAGCCGTATCAAAACTGCCTTTACACAGACACACCCCTCAGCATGTCTAGACAGTCATGAAAAATAAAAAGCAGTGGCCAGGTTCGAACCCAGGATACTATATACCATAGTCAAGGTACCAAACCACTAAGCCATGACAGCAGTACCTAGAAATGCAATAATAGCTAATATATAGGAATGAATACAAACTGGAGCATGACAATGCAGGTTTACTGAAGTTGATACAATTCCAAAATGGTCAATCACAGATATGTGCGGGAAAAACGGACTATATAAGCCCCATAGGCGGGAATACACAGCATAAGTGATTGTAGAACTGAACTGCAGGCAGAATGACAGGAGTAGGAGAGGGTAGTTGCTTTCGAGCACAGAGGTGGGGCATTGAGGAGTCCAGGTACATGGTCTGGCTCCTAGTCCACAATCATGAGGCCCAACTCATGCAGGGCCAGGTCCTCTGGGGAGCATACAGGGCTGAGGCGTGGGACCGGTTGGCTCATGATCTCACCAGTGCCACAGGGATTCCAAGGACTGGTGAGCAGGTCCGTCACCACCATGCGGACCTGAAGAGATGCAAGAAGGACCAACTGAACCTTTGGATCCAGGAGGCCCGGCAAATGCCCAACGCCCCACTACTGAGTAAGTTACATTTAATTATGTATGTAAGAAATTAAACTAGCTGATATTATGGAGATGTGTATTCCAATATTACTTCATTTATATTACAGCTGCAGGTGTCCGTTCTGCGAACCGCAGAGCCTATGGCGATAGGCTGGTGCGGTTGTGCCACCAGGCAGGTCAGTAATCCACTACCAGTAACTGTAAAGAAATATAAAAGTATGACAGTCAGCAAAAGAGTGCAGTGTAGTCACTAAGGAATAAAATGTGCAAGTAACAGTGTGAAAGTGTCTGCAAGTATTGCTTGATTACAAAAGTGTGTTTCAGCCTGTAAGTTAAACCGAAAAATGAAAATGTCTGACATAAATTCTGAAATAAAAATGCCCCACCTGTAAGAAAATAGTACACAACCTGCAGCAGGCTGAAAAGTATAGCTGCAGAAGATGATGAAATCACATGTGTGAAATATATCCCTGTTGAAATACTGAAGCATGACAGAAGTGAGACTGCTGGAAAGGATTGTAATAACTACAGGTAAAACATTTCAATAAAGCCTAGAAGTAAGTACCATCCTGAATAGTAAAATGAAAGCAAATGAGAGAGTGTGAGAAAGTGTCATGAATCCAGCAATACAGTAGTAATAACCCCTGAATAAAGTATACTGCAGTCAAGACAGAATGAAATGCATGTGAGAATCAAAATCAAACAGCGAAATCTGTTCAAAGTGTTGCTGCATCTGGAATGTGTATCCCAAAATCTGGATATGTTGCTCTCAGTCTGCAATATGCAGATAGGATGATTGTCTGATATACCAAACATCCACACTTGTCTACAGCTATATAAAGCAAATGTAGCAGGATGATGTAGCTGAACAAAGCTAGATATGAATGTGTATGAAGAACAATAAAATGTATATTGATGTTGCAGTAACAGTCCTATCACCAAGTTGAAATATTTATCATATAGGAAACTGTAGTTAGAACAGTAGTGTGTATATATCTGTAGCTATTAGAAATGTACAGCATATGTATTGGTATTTGAAGGTGTTAATATTATTTTCTTCACCCCACCCTATAACCACATATAACCCATTCCACATGAAAATGGTATGTGCAATCACAATTAACACCCCTGGACATTTGTCCTGTTGGGTCATATATATTTGCATGTCCGTTGATGCATCTGCCCTGTTCATACATCCAAACCTGATGGCCTGTTGCCATCAATTAACCCTGCATGTTGTTGGACTGTGTATTGCTGTTCAAATTATGCATGTGTTATGCACGCTGTTCAATGGTGTGAATAGCTGGGTGTTTGGTTAATGGGAATACTAATGCATGCTGTTACAACTAATTGTGAATGGTATTATATGTCACTAACCCAAACTGTCATGACATAATGCAAAACATAGGACGACAGGGAAGGCGGGTTCCAGCGGACCCACCTCTCCCACCTCAGCTGGCGAGTGCACCTGGCACTAGTGCCGAGTCTGGACCCTCCTCCGGTGGCCCTGTGCCACCTGCGGGTGGAAGCGCCGCAGGATGGGGCTCGCCCCCCCTCTGCAAGTGTGGCCGGAGGAGAACCACCACTCACCCTCCGTAGTGTCCGGACTGTGGTGCGTAGGGAGATTCGGGACTCTGTTCTCGAGCCCCTACGCCAGCTTGAGGCACGGGTGGCACAACTAACGGGCATGCCTGTTGCCCGGCCTACACAGCCCCCAGCACAGCCCCGTCCTGGGCAGTGAAGGAACAATGGCAACTGCCTATGGGTGGGGATATCAGTTCCACTGTTGCCATCTGTGGGCTCATGGGCTCTGGATATCCAAACCTCCATCCCCGTCAATTGTGTAACCACCCCACATGTGTCATACACCGCCCCTGTATGCGTCTTGTTTGTCTTGTCTGTTTACCTACCCAACCTACCTCCCCAGCTGTACCGACTTCCTTCACCTGACATACCACTCTCACCTGAAAAAAAAAAAAAAAGGGCACTCTGTACCCACAAAAAAATTACGCCTCATACATAGCTGCCCATTCCGCACACATGTCTGCTGGACATGGAATCTATCAATTACAATTGGCTGTACAACAAGTATTATTGTTGCCCTGACACCTCTCTCAGGGGTGGAAGGTTTCAAATGTCACACCAAATTACATACATATGCACAGCTGTTGCTGATGAAGAAATGGGCAGCTATGGGCCTTACCTACATCCCTCCTGCAAATCCCAAGCTTGTTTCCCTACTGTCTTACCCTCTTTGTGACCCCTTTTTCACCACTTTCCTGTCTTCCCATTTTCATTTCTTTCAAAGAAAATAGCGCGGGTGTGCACCAGAGTAAGCACTGTTAAGTGGTTGTAAGCGTGTGTGTGCGGAGCTAACCGCCAGTGCGCATGCGTGAGCTCCGCGCAAACCAGCGCTAACCCGGTTAGAACTGCTTAAAAGTGCCTTAGTCACTTTGATTGACAGGTCCTGTACTCAGTTCAAAAGCAAAATAAAATCCCACTGTCAGTCCTGAACCCAGGACCTTGGAAACGCTAGTCTGTATGACCTACCACTAAGCCATGACTCTTATACAAGAACATTGTGCTAAAATAAATATAACATGTAATAGTAGGGATGAATGTAAAGGGAATTTAGGATGTGTAGTACCCAAAGCATGTCATGTAGAATTACTGTCAAAACTACTGGATTCCCATAATAGTAGTGTGTGAACACAAACAGCCATGCTAGTTGGTAGCTTGTAGGTAATAATGTCAGTTAAAGTACATATATAAATGTATGTATATGTACATATATATATATATATATAAATATATATCTATATATAGTTGTAGGAATCATTGTGCATACACACTTACTACAGGGAACATGAGAGAGGAATGGAGAAATGTGAATCTACAACACAGCCTGAATCATGAGAGAGATACTAACCTTTACACTCACAGAACACTGTCCACAGCATACCAGCATGGTCCCCGCCCTTACAATCTGAAAGGGCAATGCCTATCCCACATACCCTTTTATAGCACTGACCTGAAATCACAGTGAGAACTGCAATCAGTACACAACTGGCTGTATGCAATTAGCAAATGCTGGCTTACAATTGGTGCCGAGGCCATCACATGGACCTATGCAGATACCTACAAAAACATCCAGTACTAACACTCCACACATGCAATACATTCATTGCACTGTCTGGAAGCAGACAGAGGGAGAGAGAAAAGTGAGAGAGAGAGAGAGAACAAAAAAAAAAATTATACACTGTGACTCTGTGACCCTAAGCTGTCAGCAGTGACAGTAGCAGCAGCAAGCAGAAGCAGTGGTAACGCAACCAGCTGCAACAAACACAGGTAATGCAAAGTAGCAGGTTAATAGTGTGCATACTGTGAACCCTCCAAATGTGTCATAGGTCTGTATCTATAGGTATGACCATGTGATATGTTGTGTGTACGTAGTTCCACCAAAAGGGGATGACCATACATTACATGTCAATCAGTCTTAGGCCATGATCCTGGCAGCAGTTGTCTGTGCATTGCCCTCAGCAATGGCTGTAGTGACTGCTTTGAAAGGTCAGCCAGGTTCAAAAGGCAGGATCAGCCCATCACAAAGGCACACTGGCTGGGAACAAGTGTCTGCAGGTACCTGATATCACTGCATATGCATCCCATACTGCATAATTCCATAGCGTAGCAGACCAGGCCGGTTATGCATATGATGTGGTAGTTCCCAGGGTCTGTCGAGGTGCCTCCTTAGTGGTGTGGGACCACTGTCGCTGTATGCCACTGTCCAGGTACATATCCTGTAGTACGGCCAAGATAAATTATCAGTGTTATATGCGGTTATATGTCCTCTCGGAGTGCAGGTAGCACACATCCAGGGATACCATGAGGTCACAGTGATGCTGTGTGTTCTGCTCTGCTGAGGGCGGCCCTCACCTGGACATGTGAGATGATAGGGAGGTTACATACAGCTGTGATAAATATTTCAACTGGTGGGGGAGAAGGAGGGGGGATACATGCACCGAACCTGTCTGCAAGACTGTTGCCAATATCCGTGTGTTTGGTGAATGTTAAGTAGGTGTGTATTAACACAGAGCATATCTGAGGAATGTGGTCCATATGTGTAACATAAATGAAGAAGGCCTTGTGGTCATCCATAGTGTTTGTGGCCATTTCCCTCCCAGAGTAGGCCGTGGCCGTTGTTATGACGGACCGTAGCATAGTACCAGTGCTGACCACATTTGCCTTCCCTTAATGTGAATGTGCTCTGTCCTGCAGTAGCCTCCTGCTATTGTTATACAATCTGCCTCTGTCTGGGGTCCAACGGACAGGATGCCTAACCTTTGTGCATAGGGTCTGGGTTAGAAATGTGTGTGCAAGTTCCATGCAATCTGTGGCATGTCCGTGGTAAGCATTTGCAAAGGGGTCAGCAGTGTGGGTTGTGGCTTCCACTGGCCCAGTGTGCTGCATGGATACCATCTCAGTCCCAGCAAGTGAATAACTGTCTAATCACATACATATCAAAGTAGTCTACTGTGCTGGTGGTGGTGGTGGGATATGTATATCCAGGCCGAGTAACTTCTGTCCACATCACAGTAGTGGATGGCGTCCCACATACAGTACCTTGGGATGAACCCCCAGAGTGAGGTTGTGCATTGGACCTGTCAGTGTGTGCTGACCGATGGGGCATGCTACTATGTTGTGTGGAATGTGGCAGGTATTGTTGCACAGGTGTTGGCTGAGCACTGATATCTGGCCATGTACCTGTGTATCCACCACGACACACACACATGCAACATACGGGAGTAGTAGTATATCACTACACATGAGTATCATGTATAGTATGTGTGCCATATATTGCTGACATAGTCTGCTGATATCCTGTTTGTGTTTTCTTCCAGGGAGATGGCGCGTCAGCGTAATCCCGCCTACTCTGTAGCGGAAGACGAGGAGATCCACCAGAGCCTGGTGCGGGAGTATGACATCCTGTTTTCCCACACCAGTCAGAATCAGCAGGAGGGGGCTGCACTGTGGCAAGACCTTGTCCGTAGGGTAAATGATATTGGCACGCATAACAGGACATATGAGCAGGTACGACATCACTGCAGTGATTTAATCCGGTGTCCGTCAGCGTGCATCAGATATCCACAGGCAACAGGTTGCCACAGGAGGTGGGGTGGCCACACATCCCCCCCTCACCAGACTGGAGGGGCTACTCCTAAGTGTTGTGGCTCCAGCCCCAGAACAGCAACAGCAGTACACCTGCATTATGATGGAGGCTGGTTCCACACAGCAGCACGACATGGAGCGTGCAGATAATTTTTATTTTATTTATTTTATTTTATTTTACATTTGTTAACCGGGGGTGTCTGACTGAGCCGAAAAGGCCCTTTTCAGCAGAGGCCCGGGGAGAAAAGCTCCACAAAGAAAAATTACAGACACATTTAGTTATTTAGACATAATCAGTATACACACAAATTACAAGAGACATGTTTTTACAGTGGTATGCGGCACAAACAGTTACAGTGGAGAGAACAATCAAAAAAGATATTAATTTTAAAAATAAGGATAAGTAATAGATTTGTGGTGTACAGCTGAACTTTGGAATGTAGGTAGAATACATACATAGTACACAGGTACAGTACATACATTGTAGATTAGCCAGTGTTTGTGAGTAAGATTGAAAAACTATTATAAATTGCTCTAGATTTAGTATTTCACTAGCCTGGGGAGCAATCATGGCACTGCCAACTTTGCTTGAGATGTTGCCTGATGAGGTCTTTAAAGGAGGCTTTGGATGATGTGTTTTGAATGCTAGTAGGGACAGAGTTCCATTTTTTAGCCACCGAACAACTATATAGTGCATCTCCAAAGCTATTGTAGCTGTTGGTGACTTCTAGTAGTAGTTTGCTTGATGATCTAAGAGGCCTTTTGGCTGAGTGATGTTGTACTAGGTTTTTGAGGGCAGGACACTTATTGGGGAGGTAATAGATAGAATGACAGAGGCAGAGCTGATTGTAGGTTAGGAGGTTGGGCAGTTCAAGCCAGTGGAGCTGTCTCAAAGCAGTACAGTGATGAGTTCTATATGAGCAATTTGCAGCAAAACGGGCAATTCTGTTATAGCAAGCTTCCATTTTGCTTAGTTCAGTTTTGTTGAGATTAGTCAGAATGGGAGATGCATAGAGTAGGGTGGATAGAAGTTGGGAGCGAGCAATGGCTGATCTTGTGTTGTTGGTAAGAAATGGTTTGATACGGTAGAGTGACCCCAGTTTGGCATGTACTTTTTTAATAGTTAAGTTCAGATGACTATCAAATTTTAGGTGGGAGTCTATGGTTATTCCCAATAGCTTAGCCTGTGCCACTGGAGCAATTGGAGTAGCATTTGTGGAGTAGATAGTGAATTGACTGTTAGTGTTTTTGTTAGAACTGGTTATAATCATAAGCTGAGTTTTCTTTGGATTGAGGATAAGTTGGGCTTTGGTAAGGTAGCTTTCAACGTCAGAGAATGCTAGTTGAGTTGTTTGCAGGAGGGTGGGAATGTTTTGTGCAGCACAGATTAAGGTAGTGTCATCTGCATACTGAATTATAGATGCATGCTGTGTGGAGGTGTGGAGGTCATTTGTGAAGACTGTGAATAGTAGTGGTCCTAAGATAGAACCCTGTGGGACTCCTATAGTTATGGGCAGCTGAGGAGAGAGAATTTTCCCATTTCACAGCTTGGTACCTGTCAGTTAAGTAGCTTTGGAACCAGGTAAGAGTGGAATTAGATAGATGATATTGGTTTAGTTTGTTTAGCAGGATTTGGTGTGAGACTGTGTCAAAGGCTTTGGACATATCCAAAAAGAGTTGACACTTGCAGGCCTTCATTTTGAGACGGTTTACTGTGTCTGTGAAGCAGAGGAGAGCTGTAGTGGTACTATGGGCAGGTCTGAAACCATGCTGAGTAGGTGACAGGATGTTGCAGTCTAGGAGATAGTTTAGCATCTGGGTATGGATGCATTTTTCTAGGATTTTGGCCAGGGGGGAGAGTAAAGCAATGGGTCTGTAGTTATTAAGTTCAGTGGAGGTCCAGCCTTTATGTATGGGTGTAACATAGGATATTTTCCAGAGTTTGGGCACATAGTTTTCAACAATTGATCTGTTTATGAGAGTGGAGACTGGGATAGCAATAGCATCTGCTGTAAGTTTCAAGAAATAGCTGGGGAGTAGGTTGGCTGCTGTTGATGAGGTTTGTAGTTTGGAGAGCATGCTTTTGATTGAAGTGGTGGAAACTGTTTTGAGGGTAAAGCTTGTATTAGTGTTATTTGTGTTGGGGGATAGTGAGGAAGGAACTGTCCTGTGATACTAAGGATAGAATTGAGTTCACAAAGTGGGAGTTGAATTGTGTTTCAATGAGAACTTTAGTGTCAGGGGTGGTTGGTTTGGGGGTAGCCTTTTGGGTGGATTTTAGTAGCTGGTTTACATTTTGCCAAAATTTTTGCGGGTTATGTTGGTATTTAGTTTGTAATGTTGTGTAGTAGGATTTTTTGTCCAGCCTAATGCATTTTTTTGCACGGTTGCGCAGTTCTTGGTACTTAGTTAGGCTTTGTGTTTCTTTGTTTTTTTGATAGTAACGCCAGGCAGTGTCTCTGGACTTGAGGATTTGTTTGGTTTCTTTAATGAGCCAGGGGTTTGTAGAGGTTCTAACCTTGATTTTGCGCAATGGAGCGACAGTGTCTAGATGTTGTAGAAATGTTTTGTTGAAATATGCTACAGCCTGGTCAAGTGGGAGGGTTTTTAGGGGGGTCCAGTCACAGTTACACAGTAAAGTGTTGAGTACCTCAGGAGAGAATTTTTTTGTGTTTCTAGTGGATATATATTTAGTGGTTTTGCATATGCTTGTTCTACTACGTATAAAGTATATTATGTTGTGGTCACTTAAGGTGTCTGGGAGACTGCCTGTGTAAGGGTACAATGTGGGGTTGCTAGTTAGGACCCAGCCAAGGATGGATTCCCTTTTAGATTTTTTATCACACCTAGTTGGAATTTGGACTAGCTGCTGGTAGCCATGGAGATTTATTAGATTACTTGGTGGTTCTGATATACAGGTGAACCAATCTAGGTTGAAGTCCCCCAGAATAAGGGTTTATTGTGAGTATGTGGAAGAACACCAGGATAAGAAGTCTTCAAGGCTAGCAGGTGTATTACCAGGTGTAATATAGATCACAATTGTGGTGATGACCTTTTTAGGGTGAAGTTGAAGTTGTGAGATAAGTATGTCCCAATTATTGGGGGAGGGGTAGGAGTTTGGTAATTGACGGACAGTTAAGTTGGACTTGTAGAGTAAGGCAGTTCCACCCCCTTTACAAAGTGGTCTGTCTTGTCTAATGATATTGTAGCCGGTAGGGAGAACTTCTGAGTTAGCTATGTTTTTATTTAGCCAGGTTTCTGTTAAAGCAACTATGTCTGGGGAGTAGTGTGCTATTGTGGCCTGGAGTTCAGGTATTTTATTTTTGATACTTCTAATATTAATATTTAGCATTAAAAGAGGGTTGGTTTTGCTGCTGTTGTTGATTTGCCCAGGGATGAAGAAAGTGGGAGTGTTATGTTCTGACGTTTGTGTTTGAGCAGTTTGTGTTGGACAGGATGGATTTGGGCCTGGGTTGGGGTGGATATCCCCACTTATGGTGAGCCTGGAGTTAAAATGGTTATACAGATGTTGGAGTTTGGTGAGGAGTGTGAGAAAGTATTGTGTTTTTTTGGAGTAGGAATGAGAGCATATGTGTTTAGTTCTGAATTGGTCCGTTATGTAGTTCTTGAATAAGTGTGGGCAGATATAATTATAATGTGTGGTGTCTGTGTATGAGAGTGCATAATGCAGTGTTGTGCTACTAAGTTTAGGGATATTGCTAGAGTGATAACTTGTGGTGTTGTAAAGAATTATGAGAAGACAGACTAGATTTAGTTGTGTGATAGTCATGGTTATAAAGTTTATGTTGTTTCTAGGTGGGGGGTCTGAATAGGAATTATAGGGTTGCACTATATGTGGATGGGGAAGTAGTGTGGGTGATGCAAAAAATGCCTAGTGGGAATGAGAGTGATTGGGAGTATTTTGTGTGGAGCAAGTTGGTGTGGTTTAATGTGATATGACTTGAGGAGCTGCGATTGGTGGAGGTGATGTGAGGGTGAGCTGTGGGTGTGGCTATGATTACTATAAATGTAGAGGTAGTGAGGGCGGGAGGGAATAGGGGGCAGGGCAGGGGAGCGGAGAGAGCCCGAGCATTAGCGAGGGCGAAAGGAGCGGGGCAGAGCCAGAGCCAACCAAGGCAAGAGAAATAAGTAAGTATTACTTTACAAATCTGAACACTTTTAAAACAAATTCCTGAGGTCTAATGGCTTACCGGCTAGCAGAATGTAATTGCTGAAAGCACTTGTGTCCTGGTGGGAGACTAGAAATTTAAAGATGGCTCCATGCTCAACAGGATTCTAATATAGACTTTGTATTGGGGGAGGGAGATAGCACAAGGGGTGTAAACCAGGTGGAATGCAAAGAAACCAGAGAGGCAATCAGTGGAAATCAGCGGGGCAGAGCCAGAGCCAACCAAGGCAAGAGAAAAAAGTAAGTATTACTTTACAAATCTGAACACTTTTAAAACAAATTCCTGAGGTCTAATGGCTTACCGGCTAGCAGAATGTAATTGCTGAAAGCACTTGTGTCCTGGTGGGAGACTAGAAATTTAAAGATGGCTCCATGCTCAGCAGGATTCTAATATAGACTTTGTATTGGGGGAGGGAGATAGCACAAGGGGTGTAAACCAGGTGGAATGCAAAGAAACCAGAGAGGCAATCAGTGGAAATCAGTGAAGGCCTCAGAGAGGGTAAGTAATAATTCAAACTACCTGTAAAGTGAAGGAGAGAAGAGACAGCAAAGTTTATTAAGGTTGGGAGTGTGTCTTTACATTGACTTGCTGATTAGTAACCAGCTTGTGCACAGATTAGAGTAGGGAGATACATTAGCAATGATAGAGATGCAAATAAGCAGGTGATCCTCCAAGTGATACAAACTAAGGCAGAAAGAACTGAGAGGGCTGCTTGATGGTTAATTTAATTTAGTCACAGGGATGTGAATTAAATATATACTGTCTATTGGACAGTTAGGATTACTGTACTATCGGGGGGGGGACACAAGGCTACAACAGTCAGTTTTATTAGCAAGCTGAGAACTACTAAGAAATACTGCTAATGTAATAGCTTCACTCTCATAAAACATACAAGTAGAATGCCTGGGTGGACTGACCCTGCTCTTGAGGCTCAAAATGTATATCCTTGTTTAGTTTGCAATACTGATTCCTTCTTACACTGTATAGATGGAGTGGTAGCCGCAGACTGCAGATTTGCTTGAGTGTGCTCCTGCTCTTGAGGCTCAAAATGTATATCCTTGTTTAGTTTGCAATACTGATTCCTTCTTACACTGTATAGATGGAGTGGTAGCCGCAGACTGCAGATTTGCTTGAGTGTGCTCCTGCTCTTGAGGCTCAAAATGTATATCCTTGTTTAGTTTGCAATACTGATTCCTTCTTACACTGTATAGATGGAGTGGTAGCCGCAGACTGCAGATTTTCTTGAGTGTGCTCCTGCTCTTGAGGCTCAAAATGTATATCCTTGTTTAGTTTGCAATACTGATTCCTTCTTACACTGTATAGATGGAGTGGTAGCCGCAGACTGCAGATTTGCTTGAGTGTGCTACTGTATAGACGGAGTGGTAGCCGCAGACTGCAGATTTGCTTGAGTGTGCTCCTGCTCTTGAGGCTCAAAATGTATATCCTTGTTTAGTTTGCAATACTAATTCCTTCTTACACTGTATAGATGGAGTGGTAGCCGCAGACTGCAGATTTGCTTGAGTGTGCTCCAGCTCTTGAGGCTCAAAATGTATATCCTTGTTTAGTTTACAATACTGATTCCTTCTTACACTGTATAGATGGAGTGGTAGCCGCAGACTGCAGATTTGCTTGAGTGTGCTACTGTATAGATGGAGTGGTAGCCGCAGACTGCAGATTTGCTTGAGTGTGCTCCTGCTCTTGAGGCTCAAAATGTATATCCTTGTTTAGTTTGCAATACTGATTCCTTCTTACACTGTATAGATGGAGTGGTAGCCGCAGACTGCAGATTTGCTTG
Source organism: Protopterus annectens (assembly GCF_019279795.1). Classification (NCBI taxonomy): domain Eukaryota; kingdom Metazoa; phylum Chordata; order Ceratodontiformes; family Protopteridae; genus Protopterus; species Protopterus annectens. Next base: position 543,622,390 of record NC_056738.1, on the reverse strand, counting down.
AGTGTGCTCCTGCTCTTGAGGCTCAAAATGTATATCCTTGTTTAGTTTGCAATACTGATTCCTTCTTACACTGTATAGATGGAGTGGTAGCCGCAGACTGCAGATTTGCTTGAGTGTGCTCGGCTAGCAGAATGTAATTGCTGAAAGCACTTGTGTCCTGGTGGGAGACTAGAAATTTAAAGCATAGTCATACATATACATATGCCATATGTACACTTGACTGTTCTGTACACTGTATCATATGCAATATCAATGGCACAGTTGTGCCCACTGACATTAATCTCATCATTTCTGCAGGTCCCTCTGAGGTTACAGCAAGGCAGGCCATCCATGCTGGTGAGTGTGTTTAACATAACCTATAATAGTCCTGATAATGCTAGTAATAGTAGTGTAACTCAGTAGTGCTCTGTGTGTATACTGCGGGGTGTGCATGTGTGCAGGTGTGCCTGTGCCCATGTGTGCATGTGTGCATGTGTGCAGGTGTGCCTGTGTCCACGTGTGCATGTGTGCCTGTGTCCACGTGTGCATGTGTGCATGTGTGCATGTGTCCATGTGTGCATGTGACCACGTGTACATGTGTGCATGTGTGCATGTGTCTACGTGTGCATGTGTGCATGTGTGCATGTCTGCATGTGTGCATGTGTGCCTGTGAGCATGTGTGCATGTGTGCCTGTGTGCATGTGTCCACGTGTGCATGTCTGCATGTGTGCCTGTGTCCATGTGTGCATGTGTGCCTGTGTCCATGTGTGCATGTGTGCATGTGTCCATGTGTGCATGTGTGCATGTGTGCATGTGTGCAGAAGTGCATCACTGGTAACAATGTCTGGAGACTGTAAACTGTGTTTCCTGTCTTCCTCCCACAGGTTGTGGTGCTGCTCTGGTGACCTGCAGCAGGGAACCTGAATCTTGTGCCACGGGTACTGGTAATGATGATATTTGTGTAATGGTACAGGAAGGTGTGTCAGGGTCCGCCATTGGTCAGCCAATTGACAGTACACAGCTGTCAACCCCATCATTGCGCACAGCATCCTGCCAGTACATCCTTTGTCACCATTGTCCCTAGGTGATGGACAGGATACAGTGGGCATAGACCAGGGTAATGTGGTACCTGTGGCACATGCGTCCCCACACAGCAGCCATGGGCAGGGTCCTCCGATGGTACCACACAGACAGTTGCCCATGGGTTCTCGTGGGAGCATCCGTGGGCGTACTGCCTCTGGCCGACATGCCCAAAGAGGTCTGTCAACCTCAGCTATGTTTCGGACTGTCATGCAGGCACAGTCGCATATGGAAAGGTACACCAGACAGGGTCTGAGGGAGCTGAGAGCATGTCGCACAGCCATGACAGACAGTATGCGTGACATTGCGGATGCTATCCGTAATTTCACCGATGTCATAGACAGACATTGTGGGGACATATTACAGCAGTTCCACAACCAAATGTCCATGAGCCAGGGCAATGGTGGGCATTTGCGGCGTCGACATGGCCGTATGCCGGCAACAGCAGCAGCTGGCAGTTGGCGCGGACAACAGACTCGCACACGCCCCGATAGTGCCAGCAGCAGCCCCAGCAATGCTGGGTCTGTGCTGTCATCGGAACGCCCCAGGAGACCACGTGCACGTGGCTCTGGACAGTCCCAACAGGGACCTGTGTCCAGTCAACACACTCCCACTTCTGATGACAGTACCCAGTCTGGCTTAGTACTGGATACGGCCCGTAGCACCCCTGCCAGGCACAGGTACCGTGTCAGTGCCCACAGACACTGATCTGTATGACCTGCCAGGTGCAGTCTGTGGCTGTCCACAAACCCCTATATATGGCAGCCATGAGGTGGAACTGTGTGCGTGCATACACACATGCGAAATGTTAACACCTAGGGCGACCGCATACACACACACACTGCACCAATACTGCCCCACCCTGTACTGCTGCCCCTCACCAGCACACATACACACACATGTCAATTGGTGGTATCAGTGGCTGACTCAGGCATACCTAATCCACACCCTGTGCATATGATGACACTGTGCCACCTCCTGCAATCTCCAACATCATTGCGGGAACAGGTAAACACATTGCTGATGCACAGGGTGACTACATAGAAGTGTATTAGTAGTATCATGTTGGTAACAGTACAGTGTGCTGCTATGACTGTGTGTATATCCCAGCATGCCTGCTGCAGTAACTGTATGAATGTCCTGAATTGTTATCTGCACCCATAATACATACCAAAGTGTAACAGCTGCACATAATTGCATGCCGGTGGTAAGGTTGTCAACAGATAGCTGCATACATGGGTAGCACAGGGGGAAAGCTAACGCAAGTAGTGATATGCAATGGTGGACATGTACAGTAATGGTGTCAAGTTGCCCACAACGACTATGCAATGTGGATGTTTGCGCATGTAGATATGTGTGCAGTACCAATGTAATCCAAATCACAAATAACTATTACATAATATCAATTCTACCATGGGCATCTGTGCTGTGTATTCCTGGGTACATGTTGATAGTGCCTACATATTTGCATTGTTACTTACTGTTATTGTTACCCCTTCTTTGTTGTACTATGCACTACTTCCAGCCCTGTTTACTGTAGCTTTGTTTGCATGCATGTTCGCTTGGGGTTCCCTGGAACACTGCTTACACCTGCAATGCAGAGTTACTGTGCTTCTGTAGACTCCTAGTGACATCTGCATAGCGTACAATACGTATGTCAACTTTACACATGACAGAACGTCACTGTCTGTCCTGTACGCATGTACGTTGTCTGTGACACATTGCACATGTCTTACCTGGCATTTACCCACGTGTGCAGTCATATATGCCAGTGCTATGAAACAGTAGCGGTACACCCACACATACACACCTTCAGTATGTTGTTCCCCATTGGCCCTATGTGTTGGTACTCACCATGGCAATCACACTACTAGGGTAGCATGTGCAAAGGTAACCTGTGAATCACCTCTATGGTCCAGTTGTGGTTTATGTGAGTCATGTGGCAATGTCACAGCTGCCACATGTATGCAGTCAGCCATCACCCTTGGCCAGGAACGTACAACACATGTGTGGGATGCCACCACACAGCCAATCTGGGGACTGGGCTCTCTGAACCCAGTAATGCCATACCCTGTCAGGTGGCATGTCATATATACTACATCCTGGACAAACTTCAACCCCAATCCCTGCTGCTACTATTGATAAAACCCCTGAAGATGTTTCTGATAGTTTTGACCAATTCTTTACTGAGACACTTCAAGCCCTAGCTAGGCATCTACCTCCTAGCTCCCCTGGTCCTGAAAGTAGCACCCCTAGAAACCTACTTGCGTTCAGCTGCCAACCAGTCACCACTTCACTTCTCCGTACCTTGATTGAAACAGTGAAACTCACAACACTTTCTGCTGATCAACTCCCTGCCGAGTACCTATCAAAATCAGATGATGCTATTGCTTACCCCATCTCAAAACTAATCAAATGAACCATGGTAGAATCTAAATTTCCCACCATCTGGAAAATATCCTATGTAATCCCACTTCACAAAGGAGGCAGCTCTACTGAATTCTCCAATTATAGGCCAATAGCTATACTCTCTCCACTTGCAAAGATTATGGAAACTTTATTCATAGACAATTCATGCACCACCTAATCCAAAATCGCCTTATGGCAGACACTCAGCATGGCTTCCGTCCTCATTACAGCACTACTTCAGGCCTCCTAGCCTTTACTAACACCATAAACCATACTTGCAACACTAATTATATATCCTCAGCCCTGTTTTTGGATCTTTCTAAGGCATACGATATGGTTGATCACCAACTTGTAGTCCACACCCTGCAAACATTCTGTCTAGATACTGGAGCCTTCCAATGGTTTCAATCCTACCTGCATGGTCGACAGCAGGCTGGCCTCTGGCAGAACAAACTCTCTAACCTTCTACCTAACACCCTCAGAGTACCACAAGGCTCTATACTAGGGCCCTTGCTGTTCTCCATCTTCATTAATGACCTTTATACTGTCATCCCAAAAGTCAGCTGTATCCAATATGTTGAAGACTCTACTCTGATCTGCTCTGTCACATCTCCAGTAGAGTTATGGTCAGCTACCCAGACCACCTTTAATACAATAGAAAACTGGCTTTCTGAACATCGTCTGATCCTAAATCCCAAATAAACTAAACTGCTGTTATTTCACCAACACGTAGGTCTACCGCTTTCACCTGTACCATAACATCAACTGATGGCACAATAATCTCCCCTGACCCATCTAATAAACTATTAGGTGTCATCATAGACAATAATCTCAAATGTGACCTACATGTTAACCAAATTATCAAAGCCATCAATAAAAAACTAGGGTCACTTTACAGAATAAAAGCCTTCCTAACCCCTGCAGCTAAAGGTGCCATAGCTCGCTCACACCTTCTTTCAACACTTCTGTATGCATCCCCGCTACTCTCGAATATGAACAAGACTGTCCTTAACAAACACTCAATGTGCTACAACCACATTGCCAGGTTTGCCACTGGGCTGCCTTTTAGGACACATCATTGCATCAATCTAAATCAGCTTGGTTGGCTTGAAATACCTAGCCTAATACAGTATAACCAACTGATTATGGCCTATAAAATCCTCTATAATCCGGACAATACTCCTGCACTTCAAATATTATCACCCCCTATAACAATCCTAGACCGCTTCGATCCTCTAACAAACTACTAATTCAGACTAGCAAATTTAATAACACAGCCGGTGATTATCTCTTTGCAAACTCTGTAAGTAGATCCTGGAACTCACTTCCAGCTGATATTACCTTACTTTCCACCTTAGGTCAATTTAACACTAGACTCAAACAACATTTGTCACTTAACTGGCATCTCAATGTATCAAGCCTGGCTAACTCGAATGTGTAAAATCTGTTAACCAGTTTACTGTGTAATTTAATTTAATCCTGACTTGTGCTCAGGACTAACATTAACCTGTGGAACATGTTTAACTTGCCTACTTATGTAATCTCTGTAAATAATATGTTTGTAATATGTAATGCTGGTATTATGTAATGCTGTATCTGCTTACCCTTGTAGCTTTTCTCCCCGGGCCTCCCCTGGAAATGGACATGCATCCAGTCGGACTATCCTGGTCAACAAATGTAGGATAAATAAATAAATAAATAAATAAAATATATTACAGTGACTACAATACAAGTCAGACATTGACACGCACTGACAGCATGCTGAACACACTGGGGCATACGTGGGGACTCAGAATAGCATCCTGCCTGAGCATCACACACCTCCGCAGCTGGCACATAGGCATATGTTCCATCAGAACAGAGCACATGCCACACATGGCACACACATCCCCTGTGCCATACACTCACAGCCTGTAGGGCTACACAACACACCTGCTACAGACGTGTGAGGTACCTGTCGTGGGTGCTGCACTGGGGTCCCGCTCAACAGGCTGTATCTGGTGAAGGTCACAGTGATATGCCTCAGGGGCACTATGGTCCACCACAGAACACATGCATACAGGTCAGTCAGAGGCATGGACACATATGACTCACTCATTGACCATGCCAGTATGGCTGACCTGAGACATACCTCCCTGGACTACATGATAGGGAACATAGAATGGATCTCTCAGCATGTGGCACAGGCCAGTATGAGCCTGATCTTGGTTGCCAACATACCCTCACCAGGCATGCTACCACTATATGTGGGAAGGGTGTTGTATGTCTACATTATGCTCAGTCTCCACTGTCATTCATAGGGTATCCGCTGGCTGTCAATGTGTGCTTACATGCTAGGGAAGCCACAATGATGTGCAAGGGTCATCTTGCACGTGACACCCATGGCCCGATGTATAATGGCAAAGCTCCTTGGTACACACATACTGCCTTATGCTGCAGGACATGGTTTACATAGCCACCTCCATGGGTATCACACAGGTTAGGACACTAACTGTGCTGCTACACAACAACAGCAGTGCACACCAGAAGATGCATGCACCGGACACTGTCCTCAGCATGGTGAACTGCAATGTCTGTGCAGTACCAGATTCCTGATTCATGGCTCACAGGTGTTACCCATCACTGACAGGTTATGCCCCATACCATGCCTGTCGTCCCCTACACATGTAACACACATGGACAGGGGGTGGTATCCCAAGGTACCACAGATACACACACCTCCAGGTTGTTGGCACAGCACAAAGCATCAGGGCCTAATCATGTGCAGCTAACAGTGTGTCGGACTGCCATCTGGTTCATAGCCTGGCACACACAACCCTCCCATACACAGGAAGACCACCTATCCTCCATAACAACACTGGCAATATGACAGTCTCAAGAACTGTGTTTATATGGCTGGACTGCATCCAGCCAAACATTGTGCGTGAGCATTACTGTAGCTACAACACACTAGTTGAAGGGTTCACAGCATGTGGTCACTGAATTGCAGTGGAATGACATGTTACCACTACCACAACAGGTGGGAACATGCAGCACCTGTACATCGACTTCATGTACACTATGTGGCCCAGACCAGATGTGTATCCCCTGCTGTAGGTATTTTACCATATACACCCACACTGTATAGACACATACCGCGTGCGGACCCTGCACAGTAAGACACAGTCATATTGGTATACATTGCAAATACCATTTATCCACTCAAGGCATGTGTCAGACATGGTAACTACTGCAGGTCACAGGTATTTATGTGTATGTGTCACACACATACATCATGTGTGCAATGTCATTGCTGGTTTAGGCAATGGCATGCATTGTTGTGTACAAAGACCCACACAAGGTCATACTGTGTGACACAAACACATATGGCAGTTGTGGGTTGCCAAAACATACCTATCTGTACTCTGACAATGGTAATAGACACAGTAGCAGAGCGCACTATTGGCATTACTAGCCAACTAGCCCTGTTTGGCTGTGCTGATAGTGTGGTGACATCCCCTGTGTTTACTGGGGGAATATGCAGCATCTGGTGTATTGTAGTATTTGCCAAAAGGATCTGTTCTCTCACACTTGCATTTACACACACCCTACTACCCCACACACACACACGCACACTTGCCATTTGCAGGATTCATTCCCCTACCTAACTAAGTCACGACACGTGAGAGAGACGCATTAGCGAAGTGCACTATTCAGATTACTAGATAGTTCTTCTTCTCTGGCTGTACTTATAGGGTGCTGACAACATCAGTATTTTGAAAGGGTAATGTGCATCAGGTAGTGTGATCTCCTGATTGCCAAAACTAACATGTATTTCATACGGAAATGCACACACAAACTCCCACATCCACACACACACTTGCAGGTTTCAAACCCCTACCTAAATATGTTATGGCACTTGAGAGTGACGCTGTAGCAGGTTGCGCTATTCTGAGTACTGGCAGATGTCTCTTCTCAAGCTGTATGTATAGGGTGCTGTCATCATCACTGTTTGGAAAGGGTAATGTGCATCATGTAGTGTGATCCCCTGATTTCAAAAAAGCCCATGTTTTTCATACAGAATTGCACACACACAGAGTCCCCACATCCAAACACACACACATGCCGTTTACAGATTTCAAAATCCTACCTAACTATATTATGACACTCGGGAGAGACTCATTAGCAGAGTGCGCTATTCGCATTACTGGGAGGCTTCCCTTCTCCTGCTGTACTTATAGGGTGCTGACATCATCTGAGTTTAGAAAGGGGAGTGTGCATCCTGTAGTGTGTTCTCCCAGTTGCCAAAAGGGACATTTCTCTCACACAAAATTGCACACACACTAACCCCCCTCATCCAAACACACACACTTGCAGGATTCAAACCACTACCTAACTATGTTATGACACTCGAGACGGACGCATTAGCAGAGCGCGCTATTCACATTACAAGGAGGCTTCCTTTCTCCTGCTGTACTTATAGGGTGCTGACATCATCTGTGTTTAGAAAGGGGAATGTGCATCCTGTAGTGTGTTCTCCCAGTTGCCAAAAGGGACATTTCCCTCACACAAAATTGCACACACACTAACCCCCCTCATCCAAACACACACACTTACCATTTGCAGGACTCAAACCACTACCTAACTATGTTATGACACTCAAAACAGACACATTAGCAGAGCGCACTATTCGCATTACTGGGAGGTTTTCCTTCTCCTGCTGTACTTATAGGGTGCTGACATCATCTGTGTTTAGAAAGGGGAATGTGCATCCTGTAGTGTGTTCTCCCAGTTGCCAAAAGGGACATTTCCCTCACACAATATTGCACACAAACTAACCCCCCTCATCCAAACACACACACTTGCCATTTGCAAGATTCAAACCACTATCTAACTATGTTATGACACTCGAGATGGACGCATTAGCAGAGCACGCTATTCACATTACTGGGAGGCTTCCCTTCTCCTGCTGTACTTATAGGGTGCTGACATCATCAGTGTTTAGAAAGGGGAATGTGCATCCTGTAGTGTGTTTCCCAGTTGCCAAAAGGGACATTTCCCTCTCACAGCCTTTCACACACGCACACACACACTGAGCATTTGCAGGATTCAAACCCCTACCTAACTATATTATGACACTTGAGGAAGACGCATTAGCAGAGCGCACTATCCGAATTACTGGGCATCTGTTCTGCACCTGTAGTATTTATAGGGTGCTGACATCTTTATTTCTACAGAGGTATGTACATGTAGTACTACCTGTCAGGTGGGGGATAGCATATATATGCATTTGCAGCCACCTACGTCAGGGTCAGATATGCACATCGCACTGGCAGGTTATGTTCTATACCATGCTTTGGGACCACAGGACCTGTAACACACAACACAACCAGTCCAGAACACCACACCCACATCCAGGACACACACTTAGCTTCCCTGGGAACAGTGCCAGGATATGTAGGTGTTCACATACACCATTCCAGTTGTTAACATTAGGTACAAGCATATTGTGTGTGAGAACTACTCAGGCCTCTACCACTTTACCCTACAGCCACTACAATTTGTGGGTCCATGTGCTATGGCAGAACTACACACCACAGCCACATGGGGGAATACATATTGCACCTGTCCATCTGCAACATGGGTACTCACTATTCCACACCAGAGGTAGACCACAATTGTTGATATCTGACCATACCCACCTTTCCCTGGACATCCATATCCCATCTCCACCCCCAGGCAAGGTTGTCACTGCACACAAACTGTATTTAGCACAAGCAGACTCTACACTTGTGTAGACTGGGGTGGACAACTTCAGAGGACCCATGCTGGAGGACTATACTGGCCACTCAGCATAATCCTTGACAATTGCATTCTATGAGCATGTGTACGGTTTGCATTGGTCATGCTATCCCACATATACCCATGACTGCTCCACAACAAGACACCTGTCAGCTGTACACCAGCAGAGTGACCTAATACATTGCAGAGCTGTAGCCCACAGAGGGAGGACATCTGTGAACAGTTCCAGCACGGCACTTCATTCACACATACTCATTACAACACAGTGTTGACAGTGGAATCGTCCAGAGAATGCAGATAGGGCTCCCCTCAGTCTGTTATTGACAGACACCTACTTTCAGAGATCCTCAGCAACCCTCTCACAGCACACACCGACAACATGGCTGTGGCTTAGCACATTCAATCCCTGGGACCTCCACGGTGCCCCTGCTTGACAGAGGCACAGCTCACTAGCCTCACATGTTGCCTTCTGTGACCTACTTTACAGTGGCACAGTAGCCTACTATCCTGGGGATGCAGATGCCAAGCACACTCTGGCTGAGCTGTCATTCCCTAGGGCAACAAGCCTAGTATTGACCTCTACACCCATATGTTCAATTTTCGGATGCACAATATTTGTTGTGCTGTTCTACTGTTTGCAGGTCTTTATTGCCATAGCATTCCCTGTTCCTATGACCAACTTGTGTATCTGTGGAAGATGTTTGCATATGACGGCAATCCACTATATCACTTATGTCTCTGTAGTCATTTACTGTGTGCACTGGGCTGATTGCTGTGTTGTGGTTGGTTCCTGGACTGACACGTACAAATACCAGATATGTGTGGCCAACTGCTAAACCAAGATATGGCCTAAGTGTGTGAGCATGCCCAGTTCAGCCTTTCCATGGCATGTTGTCTGACATATGCCTCATTTATCAAAGTGTGCGAGCATGCCCAGTGTGAGCTTTCCATATGTTGCACTCTGAAGTCCACCACATATTTGGGTGTGTGTGAACTTCAACAATATCTCACGTTTATGGTTGTGTGTTGGGTGTCATGTTGTGTACTAACTGGCCAACTGCTTCGTGTCTGCCACAACAGGGATTATACTGTGCCTGCAGGGATTGCATGGGATACTTTGCAGACAGTTCTCAACATACTTTCATAATGACCTAACACTGTAGTACTGTATAGTGTACTGGTTCAGTACTTTCACTGTGGTGGACAGTATCCTGGGCTTTAGTCCTATGACTGCTTGACATCTTCATAGTGAGCACAACAGACTGTGTAGGGGCCAGTTGTGCACATATGACCATGTTGCAATATGTTCAGATATGGACTACCTACACCAGGCTCGTCCAACATTGCTAGTGTATTCCACAACATGGGTGGACATTGGCAAACACTAGCGATGTTCCCTAGGCCATTTCTGATGCTAGTCACAGGGTGTGTTTGTCCTTCGACACACATTGTAACTGGAGTTTGCTATGACATATGTCATGGTTAGTATACTGTGCCTCTGTCTACCTCTGACATAACAGTGATACCCAGGGTTAGCCTACCATCTCCCATACACTCATTAGGATTCCTCTTGAGGGGTGTCGATATGTGACTCTCTGGCTGACCTGTACCAGGAGTTTACTGAAGAGTGGGGGTGCCTTCTGTGTTATGGATCATTCTATACAGCTTGTCCTATGTATGTCAGTGCTGGGGTTCAGGTCTCTCACGTGCATAGCTCACTGCCATTCAGATTGTACAAGGTGCAACATGTTCATTCATTCCAGGTTGGACATGGCTTCATACATCAGGCACAGCTTTCCTGTAGCTGGGAAGGATGGTGGTGTGTGGGGCTGCAGTTTGTTTACTCAGGCAACACATGGCATCTGTTCATGCTCTTTGCTACCACTGGTGGGGTACTGTTGTGGACTTTACAGTTGATGGAGGTGTCTGCTGCGGTATATCCCACAGGGGCTATTGTAGTCAGTTGTGACGCTGATGGAGGATGATTGCAGAGCCACAGTGAGTTCCCCTTATCTACATCTGCCAACCTTCATGTTTGGGTGGGTATATGGTACATATTTCTGCGAACACTACAGCCACATGTTTGTCCAGTGCAGGATATTTATCACCTTTTGTACCCAGGTCTTACCTCATGGGTTAACACCTGTGTGGTAATTTGTGGGCACTTACTGTATATCCACGGTGGTTGCCTATACACAGTTCTGCAATTAGCTTGCTGACATGGCTATGGCTACAGTTGTCTGTTTGTAGGTGGCCCTTTTGTGGGTTGCTTGTGTCAGCTGGGGGTCGGATATGGTGGGCTGTTTGTACTCCTCTGCATACATGTTCAGTCACAGTCCTTCCATGTTGGCCTATACCTATGGGACATATATACAGAACGGGGGTGGGGGGGGCCAAGACCAGGCCTTGTGGGATGCCACTCATATCCGCTTTGTAGTCTGACATGGATGCAGCATGTCTGACCATGTCAGTTCTGTCCTTGGTCTGGTTTGCAACCCCTCTACTGACATAGGGGTATATATTTAAGCTGGTGAACATATCCATACTGAACTTGTACGGTATTGTCTAGAAGCATGTGCATGGTCCAGCTATGCTGTGTGGACCACATTGCCCTCATCAATGACCTTAACTCATTCACTCCACAGCAGCTCTTTTGAGCGTGCACCTTTAACCCCTAGTGGGTGTGGCTTAAGCCTTTAAAAACTAAGTTATCACCTTAGAGTTCTAGAAAACTCTCATTGAAAGAGTTCAAATATCAATAGAGTTGTGTTTGCCATCACATATGGTTCAAGACAAAATATCCTGGTACCTTGTAAGTAACATGGTTTTGGAATTATTAATGCAAATATGAACAATCCATATTTGACGCCTAGAGGAGCAGTAGGCATTAACTGCAGAAGACGCCTGGAGGAGCACTCGGGTGTAATGAGTTAATGACTGCTTCAAATGGGTCAGACATGTTTAGGGGCAGGTTCTGCAGTTACGACAGCCACACTGTGTAGGGTCCAGTATCAGTAGGTCCACAATAGCCTTCTGTCTGCGGTACATACTGATCCTTTCCGTAGCTGTGCAGAACAAGCTTGTCAGGATCCTGGGTGGTAGTTTGGAGTATCCATTCAGGCAACACCTTTGTTGTGATGGACCACTGTTGTTGTACACTGCTCTTTGGGTACATATCCTGTGGTAAGGCTGACATTGGGCAGTAGTGTGATTTGGCATTCCATTATTCTTGGAGTCCATGTTGGCCTCAGCACAGGACACCATCACATACCTTTGCTGCTGTGTGTTCTGCTTTGCAGATGATGGCTGTTACCTCAGCATCTGCAATGTCAGGGGACCATCAGTCTGCTGGGATAGGTATTTTGCACTTTCGGGGGTGTTTGCACTGCACCTGACAGGTTGTATGTTAGCAATATGTGTGTGTGTTTGGTATGATGTTTGTAATATCTGTGTGATTCGGAGCATATCTGTGGATGCCCAACATGGTTCCTACCATCAGTTGGGTAACCCTTGTGATTATCCTTAGTGTCCTGTACGTTTTGTATCTTCATAGGTTCATGGGTTCATACTAGGCTATACACCCTAGGCCATTAGTAAGCCTAGCCAGAGTGTGTGTGTCTTTCACCACCCTTTGCTATGTTCAATTATGGCCATTTATGAAGTTATTCACTGTGCCTCTGTCTGGTCGTGACACAGTGAGGACCCCCAGTATACATGTACGGTCATCCATCCACTTGGCAATATTCCTGTTGAGGTGTGTCAGTGAGGGTCTCTGCCTACCATGGATTGGGATCCTGTTTCTGGGTGTGGGGAGCCTCTTGGTTATGTATCTGTCCCTCCAGCACATCTTATTTCATTATGTGTTGAGGCTGACATCTGTGACTCTCACAGCCTCAATGGCTTTGATTTCCTGTGGTGGAGCATGTCCATTACTCCTGTGTTGGACATGGCCTTGTACAACAGACATACAATGCCTCTGTGTAGGCAGTGTGTGACTGCAGTCAGCTGGGGTGTCTACAGCCAGGCAGCATATGACATATATTTCACACCCTTTATCCTGTTGGTGGGGTAACTATGAGGTCTTCCGAACCGCTGCAGGTGTCACGTACGGTACATCCCATATGAGTCATTGTACTAGATTATGGGTCTGATAAGGGAACAGTACAGCGGCACAGTGACCTCTGTTGATGTTGATGTGAATCCTTTCATGATACGGTGTCCAATATCGACAATCTTCATAGCCACATTGGCATTGTGGGTGTCACATGACAGATTAATGTCGACCTGTGTCTCTAGGTCCCTGATTACTCCTTGCATACATAATGGTTTGACACCTATGTGGTAATTTGTGTGTACCTTGTCTGGTATTTGGTGGGACATTCATACTGTCCAGTGTCTTCAGATGTCTGGGTGGAGTTCTTGTGTGTGAGAGTGTGGTCTGTTGCATGCTACAGACTGTACAGCAGTTTTGACTACAGTTATGTGCACATGGGTGGTCTCCGCTGCTTTGTGCATTGTCAGTTACCTGGCAATATGGGTGTCTGTGCTGCATATGGATACTCCCCTCCTTTGATGTTTTGGTGCAGGTGTTGGGGCCATAACACATGATATGTGGTATAACCTAGTAGTGCTGGTGTGCTATCACTAGGCTTGCAGCAGGCTTCTGTCACTGCACAGAAATCGATGTTCTCCATAATGGGAAGTGCCTCAGGGGCATGCATATTGCAGTTTACACATCTGGCATTGGTCAGCATTACCCTTATGTTTCCTACCACTTATGTTTTCTAGGGTGGTGGGTAGTCTTTTTGGCCTTGCCTACATACGGCTCTATGGAGGCGGCAAATGCCTTATCCAGTATCCAGACGCACATGGGTAACAGCTGCAAGCCATCCCTGGAACAGCAGCATGGCTTGTCATGCTTGACATCTCAAGCAGACAGACATTAGACCCTCTTGGACTGACAGCTGTAACTGTGCCAGCTGTTAAACATGAGCATTCTGTGTTTGTACTGTGGCATCATTCTTGGTGAGGGTTGGATGCTGCACACAGCCAGTGTCATACCGCCCTGGGGTACATACTCAGAGGGACCATCCATGTCTCTTTTCATGTTGACCAGGGAGGTACATTTCAGGTAATTCACACCAGCATGGACATTGAGTGCATCATATTTCTGCTTGCTTTGGGGTGACCTGCGTACTTGTGTTATGTGGCATTTTGTGGCAGCCTACAGGCAGCTTACTCTACCCTTTCCCTTGTTCAGTCTGGTGAGTGGGACAGCAGTGTGTCTGCCTATACAGACACCTATTACGACTGTATCAGGCATGTTGTTTCTCCTTCTGGCCTGTGACTGTTTGGCACACCAGCTTTGCGTACTATTCTTGCATGTGCTATGTTTGAAGGTTGTGGTTGCTTGTGATCTGCTTTGGAGGCTTCTGTTGGTGTGGTGTGTTTGTAATTAAGGCCTCCGGGAATATTTGTCTGTGTTTATGTGTTTGGTTTACAGTTGTGGTAGGTCTATGTGGGACTGGGTTTGTGGTGTATGTGGTTACCTTCTCCTCCTGACTAGTTTTGACAGTACTGAGTTGGTGGAGCTCAACCTCTGGTTTGGATACATGGATGCATCTATCACATATATTTGTATTTATTGGGGGGTGTTGTGGTTGTCTGTGTACTTGGGACTGGTGTCACATTGCTTCTGGATTCACAGATTCTACTTGTTGTGGCTGGACTTAGTGGATTGTATGTGTGCACATATGTTATTGCCATACTACTGGTCAGTGATTACTTCCCTTTTTATGTTTGCTCTATCATGTGGTAGCTTCCTCATTCTCTTGCATGGTTTGGTAATGGCTGGAGTCCAGCATGCCAGATGCCTGCGTGTATGGCATTGTGTGTTGTTGTTATTTGTGATTGCATACTCCAAGCATTCTTGGCTGTGTTCATGGAATGCCTGTATAACATGTTCTGTGGTGTGTCCCATATTCTGCACTTGCACAGGGCCTTTTGTGGATTCAACATCGGTTTTGAGGGCTGCAGCCTATGCTTTACACATGTTTTTTCACTGTGGTATTCTGGCCAGGGACTGGGGTCAGGATGTGTATATCCAGTGTGACTACTCTATGGTCTGGTCTTACCAGTGAGGGGTACACTTCTCATCTTGCCATCCAGTACACATGTTGCTGATTATCACATCCAGTATGCTTACCCCTCTTGTGGGAGTGGTACGTTGTTCCTGGGCATTTTGGTTTATGGAATCTGGGTAATTTTCTCCTACTGTGTTGGTGCTAGTATAATGCTCCCGGTGTATGTTTGGGTATTTTCAGTCAAGCAATATAATGTGGTTTGGGGGCTTGATATATTCATGTATTCCGACATAGGCCAGGTGCAGTTCCTGGTATTAGGACAGTAGTCTGCAGCAGGCTATATACTGGGAGACGGTTTTAGCCATTGGTATTTGACCATGGCTAATCCATGCTGCTTCTTGTTGTGGTACCAACATGGGGGTGTGGTTATCCTTTCCATTTCTTGCTAGTCACCCTCCTTTTGTAGCTTGTTCCATGTTTTGTGGCTGTACAGCACAGTCTGAGGTGTGACCTGGTAGTGTTAGGGTGCTGATGTGAGCCTTGACCCAGTTCTCTATTACAGGACTAGTATCTACATTCTCCATACTGTGTGCGTTTACACTGCACACATCTTGCTGTTTATACATCTGTCATTGGGTAGCATTACATCTAGGTTCCTATCCCTTGTAGAACCTATGAAGGTGGGTTTGTGTTTTGAGACTTACCTATTCAGGGCATGCTGTGGGTACTGACAGCCTTTGCCAGTATCCATGGGGCATGGCATGATAGGTGCATGCCACCCCTAGCAGCTGGTGCATCATGTCATGCTCCGCATGTCTTCCCAGCCTGAAACACATTGGCTCCCCTTTGACTAACTGCATTACTTCAGCCAGTTATTGTACTTGATCATCCCATCGTCATTTTGTGGCTTCATGCTTGGTGAGGGTGGATGTTAGTCAGGGTGCTCATGTGTGCATATAGTACATGGTGTTACATTACTTAACACATGGCATTCATGCCTCAGGTGGTGCTGCAGGGCTGCCTCTGTCGGATGCGCATATTACACTTCCCTGTACATGTTTGTGAGCAGGTCATGTCATTTTAGGCATCCATGTTATTATTTGAGTGAGTCAGAGGGGGTATCATTCCCAGGGTTCCTACTGAGCCAGTGTATGTGCTATGCATTGCCTCTTTGCCAAGGCCAGGGCATACTGGGCACGCCTCCTTCTGCCTACTGGGGCAGGCTCAGGTTGTTCCTCCTCAGAGTCACGCTCTGCCTGTGATGGCCTTGGCAATGGTGGGGGGCTGTTTGGCCCGGCCCTATGCTGGTCCTGCTGCAGCTGTTTTCGCGAGATCATATTATGTAGCATAGCACATACCATGACAATTTGGGTGCATGTAGTTGGTGTGTACTGCAAGGCTCCACCAGATGTGTCCAGACACCGGAACTGTGACTTGAGCAGCCCAAACACACGCTCTATTACATTACGTGTTTGTGCGTGTGCCTCATTATGGCGTTCCTGTTCAGGTGTGTGTGCGTTTCTGATGGGTGTCATCAGCCACGGCTCCAGTGCATAACCTGCATCCCCCACTAGGTGTCCGTGTGGGATGTCCCCATTGGCAAATGTCTGGTACAGCTGCGTCAAATGCCAGATGTGGGAATCGTGGTAACACCCAGGGCAGCCAGCACACATTCATTATTATGCCCTGGGCATCACACACGACCTGGCAGTTGATGGAGGGGAAGCTCTTGCGGTTAATGTAGGCCCTATCCCGCTCACCGGCTGGTGCTTTGATGCGTATGTGCGTGCAGTCTATTGCACCCACTACCTCAGGGTATTCCGCTATTTGCTGGAAGAGACGCATATTGCTGGCCAATACCTCACGGGCATTGGGGAAATATACATGATCACCGACATGTGCTGACATGGCATCCAGGAACTGGTGCAGTACCCTGGAGGCTGATGCCTGTGATATCCCCATCATATCGCCAGTTGGTCTCTGGAAGGTACCTGTTGCTAGTATTCTTAGGCCAACACATACCTTGGTTTCCCCTGGGATGGGCTCCCCTCTGTTGGTTTTGTGTGTGAGGCGTGGCCTGCACAGCTCAACAATTTGCTGCAGGAGCTCTCTGTCCACTCTATAGCGCTCTACTATCTCCAGCTCATGTAACCTGTGGTAGGTGACCCTGGGCCTGTACACTCTTCTCCGTCTCCTCACTGTGGGTTGTCTGGCACCATCTGCATTGTCACCACCCTCAGCAAGTCGCCTATGTCTCATTATGACAGCTATGGCAGCCCCTAACATTTCTGCTCTGAGTTCAGCCTTTTCAGTTTTCACTTCTATTAGCTTACTCCTGTCTTACAGGGTCTCTTAAGGGAAACATCCTGCACTACTGTTTGCAAGTTTTAAGTGCTGGGCTGGGCTACTATTCTGCCTGTGTAATTGCCTGCTTCTAATTGTTTTCACCTGCTAGCTTCAGCAGTTATCCCTGCTAGCTTCCTATTAATTCTGTTGCTTCCTTTTTCCTCTCTGTTTCCTCAGGGGGGAGCAATGTGCATACCATCAGAAACACGCTCACAGTGGCTTACACGCACGCACACATGCTTACACGGTTCAGAATCTATTTATTCGGGTTAAAACGTGCGTACACCCGCGCAAACACTGTTACACGTCTGCCAACAGCCTCCAACATACTCAGCCTGCCCTACACGTGCGCACACCAGTGCAAACAGTGTTAAACATCTCCCAACACGCTCCCACATGCTGAGTCTGCCTTACACGCGTGCACACTGTCTTACTCGCGCTTCATGGTGCGCACACGTGCGCATGCACGCCCAGCAAGAAACTTTGGTGTAAGTAACAGTGTACACCTTCCATTTCTTGACTTTCCATGACTTATCTAGTGGCACACCTCTTTCCATGATCTGTGTCTGTCATCTGTCATGTTACACTGGCCTCCAATGAACTGCATTTCTTTCTACCATTCCCCCCTGTGATGTCACCTATCTCCTACTCTATTCCTCCCCCTTATGTATCTCTTACACTACTCAGACTGTGCTCATTTGCTATGTGACTGTGAGATTCAGTATCCTAACCCTCATTTACATGAGATTGCCTACTAATGCTTAGTTACATGTCTTAGACTCAGCTTCCCCCCTTAGCACCTTAGCAACCACTACACGGTGGCCATGTTGTTTTTGGTCTGCTGGTCCCTGCATTGTCATTCCATGTATTGCAAGAAACCCACATTTGTGGGTTTATAACCTTCATTTTCATGTTTTATACAGCGCAGCCTGTTTGCGCGGGGCTGCACTGGGTTTAAACATCGGCGATCACCGAAAAAAAAAATTATATTTTTATTATTTTGGCATCGGGTTATATTGCCAATGGCCACATATTTGGCCATTGGCATGCTGCCTGAGTCATATGCACCCTTTTTTGGAGCTGACATGGCTCCGTTGTGGAATTTGCAGAAACGTACTCAGTTGTCAACTGAGTACATTTCTGCAGCTAAAACGTCTCTTACATGGACTGGTTTCTGCTTCGTGGATCGCTAATATACCTCATTTGCATACCTTTCGGCTGCAAGTGAGGTATTTAGCATGTCCACGCCAAGTCCATGTAAGAGACGTTTTAGCTGGTCTCTTACACGGAGTTTAGGGCTGTTCCTGGATCGCGAGGCTTGCATGGAGTGTTGCACGTCTCTTACACTCCGTGCAAGCCTTCATGAATCCTGCCCTATATCTCTGTCCGACTTTCAGAGTATGACAAAACTTTCAGGTAATAGTATGGTATATGGCTACACATCATACTTAGGACTGTAGTTCTAAACACAGACCTTCCAGTGTAACATTCCTCTGAATTTGACTCCACAGCTTTAGCTGCTTAAAAGTATGATATTCAATTCACAGCATGTTACACTAAAACATTATTTTTTATGGAAGAGATATACTGTAGTATTTATACTTCAGAGATACTACAAACTTGGTACACATATATTTTGGATATTAGCGTTGCTC